>NW_026606929.1:0-600000 GCF_029890125.1 Rhinichthys klamathensis goyatoka
TCATTTATAAACTTCCAATGGGCAATGTTAGGTGCGACCATGACACAATGATGTGTTAAACCCAAAGGTCAACTAATCCATTAAACACCATGTATTAATCTGCCACCTGACACACTCTGGGCAGAAAAGAACTAGCGATGTTAAAACAAAGTTATACAATAGAGTCTTTTTTCTACTCCGCACATACAAACATAGTACTACTATTAAAGGTTAAATACATGTCCTACTCGTATTCAAAACCGAAGGGCACATAAAGGTATAGACATCTGTCAGGTCTTGTTTAATGAAATATACAGAGATAAAAGTACTCTTGTCAACACCCTTCCATTTTTCTTCATAATGTGACAACCCTGTACATACCGCACGGCTCTGAAACTTTTACCCAAGGCCTCTAGTCACCAGATTTTCCTTCCGCCTCTGTCAGGATATTTTATGGACCGTCAATGTGTGTGTGTGTGTGTGTGTGTGGTAGCAAGCATACACCACAGAACAGCCAAGTTAATGTTATGAGAAGCGGCAGGGGTTTCTTAAGTAAGAGCAAAAGTTTTCCAGAGCAATGTGATTATTTTTACTGACTCAACGCCCCCCTCCCTTTTAGCAGCGGTGATGGTAACCACTCGGTCTCCTTGCCCTCTCTGTCTTGGCGGTAAGCTAACCCAGCTGTTTTCAATGCCATTTTGGGGAGAGGAAAAACCGAAGGCAGGAGAGGGACAGAGAGAGAGAGAGAGAGAGAGAGAGAGAGAGAGAGAGAGAGAGAGAGAGAGAGAGAGAGAGAGAGAGAGAGAGAGAGAGAGAGAGAGAGAGAGAGAGAGAGAGAAGCTGGCAGGGAGGGGAACAGACCTGATTATCCAAATACAGTCATTAAAGGGGAAATGTGTTTTTTCAAACTGTCAAGATGATTAATGAGGGAGAGCAAATCCTCACAAATGCTCTTGTTTAGTCTAACTGGCAGACATGATTCTGGCCACTGATTAATGGCAGTGCTGGTGCGTGAGGCCACCGTGAGGTGAGATGAGTGGGTGGGTGGGGGTAGGTGTAGGTAGTGGAAGGACGTGTAGTGTGGCAGAGCGATAGAACTTCACAGGATGTTACGGAGAGAGACAAGAGAAAGCACACGAGTCAACACAACAGCAGTTTTATCTTCGGCACTTTTTAGGGAGTTTAATGAGTTTAAACAACAACGCTGCATGGCTTCACCTCACAAATATGCTCATTAGATGTTTTAGGCCAAACTTGCGGGAGTTGAACAAATACCACGCATGATTTATGGCATATATAACCGTGGTAATAATTATAGCACACAACAGACTTGCAGTGAAGTAACAGTCATTAGCGCAAGAAGAAAAGCAGATCCTGTCAGCGCTAAAGGGATCTCTGTATTGTTTTGATGTAGTCAAATCATATGGAACACCTTAAAGCGATAGTTCACCCTTAAATGAAAATGAGGTTTTGTTCTAATGCAGTATGTCATTTTTTTCTTTTCGCTTCAGGCTTTAAAAAAAGATCCCATGCAACACGTGTCGTATATCCCACGTGTTCTGGGGGTATACGATAGGGTTTGATGAAAAAACAACTGTACTGTATTTTTTAACTTTAATGTATTCCTTAACTTTAGCCGTTGGGCTTCTGTGCAAGAGACTCTATTAGCGCCGCAGTTCACTCCGACTTGCCAGAAAAAGCACACAAGTTGTGAGAAATCAAGATGAATGAATACACAACATAAAATACAATCGCAAAAAAAGTATCTGTGTACTTTCTTCACCGAGTTGAATATCTCCAGACCGGAACTCAAGAAATGATAATGTATCGTTGTAACAAACACAAGAGATTCACCTCAGAGAACAAACAGATATTGTATTTCATGTTGTTTTTTCTTAGTCTTGATTTCCCACAACTTTTGTGCTTTTTCTGGGCGAGTCGGAGTGAACTGCGGCACTAATAGTGTCTCACGAACGCACACGTCGCATAGCCGCGCACACAAGACCAACGGCCTAGGTCAGGATTTTACATCATTTCATCTAATTTGTACGGAGCCCCCCTAGTCCCAGTTTGTCAAAAAAAAATAATTATAACTATCTCGTGGCCTCAAGATAGTAACTCGTGGCCTCAAGATCTTTGCTTAATAAATAAGAAGCAAATATAGTAGACAATATAATCAGGACAAGGAGGCGCCGGCGCGTGAACTGGAGCGCGTCTCATAAATTAACCGAAACTCAGCGTATACGAGATACTATCTTGAGGCCACAAGATAGTTATAATTATTTTTTTTGACAAAGTGGGACTAGGGGGGCTCCGTAAATTTGGGATTAATACATAAAATTTTGGTTTATTTTCTACCAAACCCTACCGTTTTACCGTACACCACCCCGACCACTTGGAATATATAACACGTCTAGCATCGGACCATTTTTTAACAGTGTTTGTGGGAGACTTTGTGTTTGTGTGTGTGTGTGTAGGGGGGGGGGGGGGGGGGGGGGGGGGGGGGGGGGTATGTGTGTGTGTGTGTGTGTGTGTGTGTGTGGTCCTGATAAACCCTACATTGTGGGGACATTTTTTGATTGTAATTACAAGCATTATAAATGCTACAGAATTATGTTTTTTGAAAATGTAAAAATGCAGAAAGTTTTCTGTGAGGGTTGTGTTTAGGGGTAGGGGGTATACAGTTTATGTGGTATAAAAATTATTATGTCTATGGAAAGTCCCCATAAAACATGAAAACCCAACAGCGCGTGTGTGTGTGTGTGTGTGTGTGTGTGTGTGTGTGTGTGTGTGTGTGTGTGTGTGTGTGTGTGTGTGTCAGACAGCTGACCTTAGAAGTGAATGATTTTCCTCCAGGCAGGAGCTAAAGTGCTGATACCTGACTATTTCACTTTGCTGACCTTAAAGAGTGGCAGTTACAACATGCACACTCATACTCACGCTGCTACTGGTTAAGGTTTTCTATGGCATAATGGCACAGTGCACACATTCATTAGCCATTGTCTCATTGACAGTATTGGAAACCAATTGGTCTGCCAGCTATTCATCAGGAAAGCAGACAGGCTAACAATTCCTGTATGGACTATAGAGCTATTGGTCTGTGATGGGAGGTCTTCTTTAGACTCAATGGTTACAGTTTTTTTCAAACCACATGTGAGAGGAAAATTAGCTTGCCACTAACCTACCAGTGTTGAACCATCTTCTTTTGTCCCACATCCAACTGTCCACTACATCATTACTCAATATTTTTTTTAGAATAGTCTGAAAATTACATGTAAAGATCTCAACAGAATAGAGATGCACTGAAAATTTTAAATGTTCAAAAATGTGGCACAAATAACCTAATAATTATTTTAATGTTAGGGCCATTAACCGACAAATGGCTGATATGAGAAGTCTATGCTAATTTTTCTATAAAAAAAATAATTAAATTAAATAATGAAATGCTACAAGTTAAATTAGGCATAAAACGTTACAATATGAAAAATGGATATTTTAATAAATGGATATTTTAAGATTTGTTACATTTTACATTTAAGTGAGCGTTAGATGACAGCAAAGTTATAATCTAAATGTAAAAATAGAGGGAATGAGCATTTATAATAATTTCATATACATTATATATATATACAATATCCATGAACATGATAGAGAATAACAGACCTTGAGCAGCAGGAAATTAAAATTTTAACAACTAGGCTAATGACTGTTGTTTTTATTTTCACCTTGTAATTATTTTGTTTCAGTTTTTTAGGCTGCATGGTCTTCTTATGACCTCTCTTTTCTCTTACTCACTCCCTATACATTAAAATGGCTAACAGCTGTGAACCTCTCTTAACATGGAAGAATGTGAGGCTATGCATCTCTCGTCCCCTTCATCACCATCACAATCATGTTCTGTTCTCTGTTCCTCTCCCTGGAACCACACATGCCACAAACACAAACAATCTACCTTTGTATATCTTCACACTAAATAGAGTAGTATAGCCCTATGGAAGACACAACATACTGATGCAGAAGAAAGAGTATAAGCCATATCAGTCTGGCCAGTAAAACACTGACACACATACTACACAACATTCATTAATCTGGCTAGTAATACACACACTAAACAGCTTCTATCAGTCAGACCTATAAGTATATGATGGCAAGAAGAACCTAAGCATGCTAAATTACCAACAATCAGTATAAATGATGACATGAAAAATTAATCAGCAGTCCCAAACTCTCCAAGCGATTTCTAGATGAACATATCCCTCGATATGTTTGTGAGAAGATAAATCATGTCAGAGAGGGAGAATGACAAGGAAAAAAGCTCAGAGAGAGAAAACAAGTGGGATGGGAGGGAGTTAATGGAGGGCACGGGTGGGAAGGCTGGGTGGAGAAGTCAATGTTTCTGAAGTGCTGAGAGTAGGACAGCTGTGTGTGTGTGTGTAGGCCCTAGAAGCAAGCTCTGTTTGTGTGTGTCAGAGGGAGTAGTGATTAATGACCCACAGGCCTTGTTTCTCTTGCTTCCTTCCTCAGCAGCAATGTCACACACACCATCACATGTCAGCCTAATGGACACGGGCAGACAGTGGCGGGAGCTGCCCATTGCTTCAGACTCACACGCACATTAAGAACATGCATGCGTGTCAAAAACACAATGTTTTTATTTAAGGAAAAACAAAACAACTGCAGTGCTCATTTTGTGCACAGATTAAGTGCAAGAAAGAACGAAAAGAACAGGAGAGAAAGACGTTGTGCGTCAGAGAAAAAGGAGAATGTGCGGCTGGGAGAGAGAGAGAAGTCAGTGTTTGCATGTGTGCCGGTTCCCAGCCCTGTCAGTGAGCTGTCAGAGTGTGATTTATGGTTGTGAGACTCACAGCAGTCCTTGCTGCCAGTTCAGTATTGTTACAACTGACATCTAATGAGGCCAGACGTGCTTTCAAGCACAGCACTTAACACAGGCCTCCATCTCCACCAGTCACAGGCCCTCTTTTCTCCTCCTCTTTCACTCCCATTTATTTTCTGCATCTGGGGTGGCAGACCAAGGAAAGGAGGAAAGACACGGTCTTGCTGCGAGAGCTTACAAAACGGAGGGAGAACACAGATGAAGCTGCAGTCAGCAGGCTTTTTCCCCCGTCTCTACCCCTCCCCCTTATACAAGCCTGCACAATGGCAAATTAAAGTAGAGCGAACCTTTATATACTGATGACTTAGCTTTGAAAGGCAATATCTCACCGTTTTTCTACGCCATTCAATTTTTCGACTCCGCTCCGATGCTTAGTAATTGTTTGGAGGATAGTCGGCGCTCTGGTCTAATCATATTGGTGGCTATGTCATTTTGAAAGGGAGGAGGAGTAATGCTGGATGAGAGCTCCTTGACTTTGACTTTTTCCTGATCTTGGGTTTCTGCTCCACTCCTCTTCGGGCAGCTAGCTTAGTCAGGACCCCTCGCAGTAATCATAAACAGAGCCGCTGGCAGCGGCACCCGCGTACTGCGCTCCCTCCCCACGCCCCCTGCTCCGGTTCCTTGTCAGACGTGATTAATGGCACACGGGCCCGGTGCGCTTTGCGTTGCCAGTTTCAGCGATGTTCCCTTGATACTTAATGAAGTCTGACAAACTTCTTTTCCCTCATTGTGTTCCAGTTATTTTTCCCCGCTCCATTTAAGAGAAGCCCAATGTAGCTAAATTTGCCACCGCCGCACAAAAGCACAGGTCATAGTTTTCATATTTATTGCGCAGTCGAGGAGCACAGCCTATAACACCGCTGGCAATGTCGGCTGTTTCTCAGGCAGCTCCTGTTGTTGTTCATACTTCAGGTTTGAGTAGTTTTGATTGCAGTCATTAGACGTTCCACAACTTTAGTTCCAAGAAGTAAAGGTCACAGCGGCCTACAGGACAAGGTCTGTAGTGTCTCAAACACATGCACTGATTTTACTTACTACCATCCAGTGGAAGATTATATATATTAGGGGTGGGAAAAAAAATCGATATTGCAATATATTGTTGTGCTCTCTGTCGCAATAAATAATCGATACACTAACGCCCAATATCGATATTTTATTACAACACAAAATGATTAATTTACCCGTTGTCAGTGTCACTGTCACTACCCAATATCTACCATTCTGTTTGCGGGGGGCGCTGTTCGAGTAAATAGGGGTAAAGTGGCGCAAACAGCGGCCGGTGAAGAACACAAGTTAACTAACAACAACAGAGAGAAGCGAGAAGAATGGCGGAAAACAATATAAAACGAATCAAAGACCCACCCGCTAGTTTCCACTCTAAAGTGTGGAGACACTTCGGGTTTTACGAGCAGAGAGAGCGCAACGGCCGCGCGCGCGCACTCTCACGTCTTCAAACAACACGAGCGCTGTCTTGCTCTCTCTCCCTCGCGCATATTAATCAAAATCAATTGACACGATAGTAAAAGGTCGGAAGACCGCAGTTTCACGTGGAGCATTTCGAGATTTTTAGAGATTAGAGACTCGCCTAAACTCAATGAACAACATCTCAACACTAAATTATAAAGGCCTGTCTCATATAGACGCCTGTCTCGAATACAAGCCGGTGCAGTTCGACGATTTGGGAAAATAAAAACCCGGGAAGTTTTACGGTATATTAATTCTCAATATGTACACATGCATTGTTAATCTTTCTTTTCAGTCACATATATCGTGATATATCGTTGATGAAATTTCTTCCAATATATTGAATATCGTAGATATCGCGAATCGTGATATTATCATATCGTGGAGCTCATATCGCCACAGAATTGAATCGTGAGGTACCTGTATCGTCCCACCCCTAATATATATACTGTATATATATATATATATATATATATATAAAGCCCTTGATGTAAAGTGTAATTATATATATATATATTACACTTTACATCAAGGGCTTTTTTTTTTAGAGGGAGGCAGTACCTCATTAAAAATTTTGGAAGAGAAAATCAAATAATGTGTAAAGCACTTATCGTTTCTAAATTAATATGGTCCAAAAGCAACGACTGGTGTAAAGTTTCAGATTTGGCTGATTAGCCTGTCAATGCAATGATGACCGTCTTTCATGCTCACAAAAGGTCCGCAAATCAGCCTGAATTGGTCAAATTGGTGGAAATCGTTGGACAAATTACAAAGAAAACAACTTATACATTCAGATATGACCACTTTCAGTCATGCCCAATCGAAACTGTGAGCAAGGCATTTTGGCAATCACACAAATAATTTTAATTTAAGATTAATTTAATAATACACGCCAAATAGAGGTTGGTAGTAACAAATAAAAATGTATGTGCTTACTGTACGCCTATATTATTTTTTTAAATTTTTTTTTTTAATTTAAGCAAATACCAATGCATAAACAAATAAGAAATTTTGATGTGACTTTCTTTTAATAAATTAGTGTCAGTAATAAAAAATAAAAAAAGAATATTAATATAAACCAAAAAAATATCATGGTATTGCTTATATTGATAGTGTAAGGTATATTGTTACACTAATCTGTCTAAATATTAGCATTCATTTACATTCACCATTTCATTTTAAAGCAGTAAATCAAAATTAACAGAAAAAAAGCTTGCACCCATGTCTTACGTATCTTTTAGCCTTCTGCTGCTGCATTGTAGAATGATTTGAAATTTAAATCAATTCAAGGGCAAACTAAACAACAATAATTACTATGGAAAGGAAATGCAAACCATGTTATGGATGGTTGTGTGCATTTAAAAAAAAGCAGCATGGAAAAAAAAAAGTAAACTTGGGAGAACAGAGATGTCATGTAACTCATGTTACAGAACTTCTGGAGAAAAAACTTTTAAAATTGTGTCAATTTAACAGCACACTATGGGTTTAAAAGAAGGATATTCAAAAGAAAAAGAGAGAGAAAAAAAGCTAATGAAGCCACTGTTGTTTTGTTGCTTTTCTGACTCTAATGAATTCTGTCTCTGGAGTGAAGACTGTACCTGTACCAGCAGGGGGCGCTGTTGTTGCAATTTAAAAAGCAAAGCAAGTCAATAAATGGCTGCATCCAATATTGCATACTTCCCTACTATATAGTAGGCGAAAAACAGTGGTGACAAGAGTAGTATGTCCGAATTCACAGTCCTCATAAAAGAGTAGGCAAAAAGTACCCAGATGACTGACTACATCCGCCGAGTTTCCAAAGTGTGCATACGATGTACAATTTCCTATCCCATGAGGCCACGGGAGAGGCCGTGTGAATTGCAGTGAAGTGACTCAACTGAAGCTGGTAGGTCACATGATAATAACAACATGGCAAATGCAGTACATCCGGATTACATTCATATATGCAAAATAATTCATACTATATAGAACATACTTTTTTAGTGGTTGCAAAGTAAGTACTGATTCAAATTAAGTACCTAACTACTCGTGAGCATATAAGACTTTGAATGCAGCAAATATTCAACTCTGTACATGCTAAAAGGTGCTGCAGCATTTTCACCTTAGTGGTGAGGAAGAATATCTTTTACAAGTAATTCCATGCAAATTGAAAAATGCTAACATAGTCATGAAAAGGGATCTTTATTATGCGGTGAAACATTCCTGCCCACCACACTGGGGTGCGTTTCCCAAAACCATAGTTGCTAACTAAGTTAGCAACTTTGTTGGTTGCAATGCAATTTCCCATTGCCAACCAACTAAGTTGCTAACAGGTTAGCAACTATGGTTTAGGGAAACGCACCCCTGGTAAGCTGTGTCTACTGTCTTTTACTATGACATGTCTAATCAAGAAAATTAAAAAGCCTTCCCTCGGTTTACTAAGAAACTCATTACATGTTGAATATAACTAACCTCCTTAAAGGACAAGTTCGGTATTTTACACTTAAAGCCCTGTTTTAAGATCGTTTCTGATGAAATAGAACGGTTAAGATTGAAATTTGGACACATGCTGCTGTCCCGAGAATTTCCGGTTTCTGTGGTTGCACCCCCCCACCTCCACAATGGTTGCATAGGTGCACTGGAACAATCCTTCCTAAAACGCATTAAACTTTAGTTTACAAAGACATGAAACTCACAGAGTGGTCAGGGGTGTTCACTAATATGCTCACACAAAAATCGCTGCAAAAGATGCTTTACAACAGGTTTTATCGTAGTTTTTGTCCAAGTCAAGTCAATGGAGTTGGACAAAAACTACTGTATGCATGTAGGCTACTGTTTTTCATACAAATACCAAAATCCAAGTTACATTTTGCCATGATAGTGAGGTGCTATACTGTAGGCTATGCCTGGTTTTATCTGTGGTTATCATGATCTAAATGCATGATACTGGATGACCAATGGTTCATTTTAATAAAATTCAAACAGTCAGAATATTACATTTTACCAAATTAAATTGAGGTCATTATTTTTTTAAACAGATGCTACTGTTTTTGCTAATGAACATAAATTTAGCTTAGTAAATCTGCATCCTAACTCAAGCTAATACTACTGTCAACTCACTGTCAAATATGCGTTTCGAGATATATTAATATTAATATTGCAGCCTGCACCGCAAACTGCTGAAGATACGAGCCATCAAAGTCAGGACAAACAAACCTGTTTCAAGACTTGAAACAATATCCCCCATTAGCACATGCAGAAACTAAGAAATAAATGTTTCTATTAAGATATTTATTTTGTTAAGGAAAAATGGCATCTTTGAATGTTCTACCTGAGATTTGTGAAATGTCCACCTGTTTGTCATGATATGTTCTGACAATAAAGAGTAGTTTAAAACCACAATTAACGCTCTGGTTTCTACAACTTTCACTTAGGAGCAAAAATCTGAAAAACTTAAAAGAAATAAAAATTTGACATTTATCGTGATAAATATCGATATCGACTGATATAAAAAAAATTATCGTGATAATTTTTTTGGCCATATCGCCCAGCCCTAGGCCTACATGCAATTTAATCTTACAGGTGACATTTCAACCTTGTCAAGACATCATATTCAAACTTTGTCTTAACGATCCTTTGCTTTAGATGTATTTTTTAATTCCAGTTCATTTTAAATAGACTTCCTTAAATTCAAATTAGAATACGAATTCTGCATGTTTGCTACCTCATTTCAAATTCAGAATCTGAATAATTCATTATAGACTGATATTAACTAGTAGAAAACAAACTAACAAACTGTCCACTGTGCTGCCATAGGATGTTAAGTAAAGCCTGTGACAGCAGAGGGCGGCCTTGCAACAGAAAGGTTTTTTGCACAACTTTGCTTTTCCTTTTGACACTGTCTTTGTCTTTGTGAAATTCAAATAAATGGATAAGAAACGTTTTTCAAGCTAGTTATGGAATTGTTGTTGTTTTCAGATATGGAAACTAACTTCAGTGTACAATTGTTAACCTCGGTTATTATGGAAAAAAAGGGTCACTGTACAACACACAATACTACATGCAATGCAAATAGGAAAAGTAAAGTGACAAAGCAGTTTTATACAAACAAGCACTGTGTTCAAAGCCAGCCAGGCACTCTCACGTCAACTCCATTAGCTGCACACTTTACAGGGTAAACAACAGAATATTGAAAACAAATCTAACTCCAGATCATTCCTGGACTCATCGCTGAAATTCATCATGAACAAATGTTCAAGACATATAATCAAAGCAAATGCTGTAAGAAATGACTTATGTGGCTAATACTTGACAACCATGATGCTGAAAAAGTCTTAAGCTGGCTGATATTATAACTAGAAGCTGCTTACAACAGCAGTGGAATGGCAAAGCTAAGCACATGACTCAGAATGACTCTCTAACACGCACACACAGCATGTACTGACCTCTCATACTTGCAGCTCAAACTTCAAAGCCAAGCCAAGTAGCGTTGTTTCAGTGTCTAGGCATAACCAACAAGTAATGGTGATGAATTTTGATTCAAAAATGATCTTATGAATCAAAGAACTTATTCAACTTCTGAAGCTACGCATGTCTTTTTCACCAACTCTGAGTTCAAAGGTGCCGAATGCACACCAACCAACAAAATGCAAACGTATGTGTTGTGCATACATACATTGAGTAACGTTATCCTTGCTGTCCTCAGATCTTGAAGCATCAACGTTAACATCCCAGCTTGGAACTTTCTCCACAGCCTGGCCCTGTATGTATTGAGTCTCTGAAAGGGAAGGAAATATATATAAAAAAAAAGATATATTTATATTTCTCTTGCATACTAACCTCAGCACCTGAGTGTACTAAGTGTCTTATATTTTATTATTGTGCTTCAGGTTTTTGCACACTCTTTCTGGATATTTTAATACTTTATGCTATACTTTATGTATAAATAACTATCCATTTATAAATAATTTGTATCAATTTGTTATATAATCCTGTACAGAAGAAGAAATTTAAACTTTTTCAGTAAACAAACTGTTTAAATGCTATTTGACTGACAACAAAATTACTGACCTCAGCACTTTTGACGCTGTCAATCTGTTTTAATGCAAGAAGAGACATATATTGTGTTTTTGACAACTGCAGCTACTTTAAAAGCACCAAGTGTAACTAAACAAACGCGGATTTACTTCAATAACTGCGCTCTTGCTAGAGGGGGAAAGCATTGTCTGGCGTTGTTTACAAGCTCTAGCTACCGCCAACAGCGCTCAGCCGCCCAACCACAATTACTGCTTGAGATGCGCGCGCATGCCTTGCGGTCCAACGGTTTTTAGATTTACGAGGTAAGATTCAATAACACTTTAGGGTGTAGGCCACTGATCTATATAGAATGTTTAGTCATTATATAGATCAGTGGTTTAGGCTTAGAAGTTGTTCTTTTAACTTATCATAGCGCCTTTAAAATGCTGCGGGAAATGTTGAAAAAGGTTGGCACAATGCTGAAAGACATCCATAGTGCATGTTGTTTACATTGAAAAAAGTGGAAGTGGAACGCAAAAACGTGTTCTTTGTGTTCTTGAATTTATCTATTTATTTATCAAGTCACAATAAAAAAATAGAACATAGTGATATATTAATCTGAAAATGTTATGTTTTTTTTTTTTTTTTAAAGCCAGAACAGAGTGGTGCAGGTATGACGTCATTTTGTAGGCCAACTGGCAGTTATTAGCATCATTCTGGTTCCCTCGACAAAAACCCCAAAACCCTATTGGATTTTCCATTTAGCCACTTGTTAGCAACTTTTTCAAGACACGTAACAGCTTAAAAAAAAATCACAAGTGGGGTAATATTGATGTATTTTATGTTGTAGAATAAAACATGAAAGTGCATTGAGCTTGTGTTCACCAGACTTTATTTCAGCCATTTAACCAAAACCCCATTGAATTCAGGACGAAAAAGCTAAATGCTAACTCAATTCTGCATTTTGGCCCACAAAGTAATGTCATACCTGCACCACTTTGTCATTGCAGGAGGGGGGGGGGGGTTTATTTTTTTCGAGGGTACATAAAAAAATGCATGTAATGGATAAAATCACTTTGATAAATGTTGTAATATTCCATTAAAAAAGGTCAATTTTGATTTCATGGTCACGTTAACAAACAGCCCTAGTTCAAGACAAAAGAACAAGAGATCGGCCAGTATGTAACCTTTAGTTTTGTTTAATCTTGATTTAAAGAACATATCTTCAGCTCAATTAAGGAAAACGTAAGTTTGCATGGGTTAATCAGCATATTTATGATTTACATAAACATCCTAATTTTTGTTTACAGCTGACATTAAGCTTTATAGTATTCTGCAACCTTTAGCACATTAGTTGGTCCTGCTGCCATGGTCAAACACTTGGTTTGAAATTTAAAGCTACAGTCTATTGCCGAACACTCTTAATATTTATAGGGCGAGTAGGTTACACAGCATAGCATTAAATGCAGTACAATGAGAGAATGTCTTAATCCAGTCCTTTTAACAGCAATGAGAAAGTGGGTTTATGCACTATTAAGTTACAATGCTCCTCAGAAAAGGAGGGCCCAGCAATATTTTTTAAACCACATTATGGGCTTCTAGACAGACCACTTTTGCATGAGATCCCATGTGCACAGAAACAAACTTCCATAGCTTTTCATACAAGCAAGTTTAATATTTACCCTTTTACAGGTCAAGATAAAGCACAGCATTTGTACATTCTTGTAACACTCAAATACAAGCCAGGTTCACACATGTAACATTGCTCAAAAGAATGTCAAGATGCAAATACAGTGAAACTGTATCGCAATAGAAAAACTGTTCACAGGATCAGGGGGGGTACTTCTGATAGATTAGTGCATTCCAGGATAGCTTAAAAAAGAAACTGGCTACAAACATACTGGCAGTGTTTCAAATTAAAACAATAAAATTGACTTGTAAAGCACAAAATAAAAACAGGCAAATCAGGGTGTTCTAAAGAAAAAACATTAGTCAAACTAAAATGCATCACAATATTTAATAAAAAAAACAATGGTAGAATAAAAAAAATAAAAAAAGTTTAAATTAAAAGAAACCACAAAGGCCAATAAACTGGCATTTCCAGAATGCAGAGAACAGCCCAGTGGCCTTATACTAGAGGATAGCTGCCGGCTGTCGCAATGCCACAATGGTTATTTCGGTCTTTAGCCATGTAGATGTAGCCTTTGTTACCCCATTTCTCAGTCCAGCTAAAGATACAGAACAAAGCATGCATTTAAGGTTGTCTGCAGTTAAGTGTTATTCAAATCAAACTTGAGCATCATTAGGAGGAAATCAGAAGTAGGCTAAATCATACCTGTTCTTTACAATCCAGTAGCTCTTCCCAGCAACATCAGCACCCTCATAACCATAACCAACCACCAAGACTCCATGGTCAAGTTCTTCACTGCTGCACTCCTTCTCATAATAGATGCCTAGAGTAGAACATTTATAAAGAAATTAAACCACAAAGAGACTCTCCGTTTGATTTAGATTTAAAGGCAAGCCATGTAGTTTTGTAATGGTTAAATTTAAATTGTATGCACAACCATAAATTTAGTCTGTTCTTAGGGTGATCAACCACCTACCAGACTGGTAGAACTGGAAGGATTCATGTGCAGCATCAATAGCAACAGCTATAGGACCCACAGCAGCAACAGCCTTCATCAAAGCATGCTCTTTACCACTGGGAATGTCCACAAAACCAGTGTCATTAGCAGCATTATAACTGGGGTCGTAGCGGCATGGCTGATCATCCTGGGAGCACAAAAGACATTGTACGTTACATGTGATGTTAATAAATACTCTGTGATACATGGTTGAAAAGGGCCTTGACACCAACTATAGATTCACTAGCATCTCCAATCAGAAAGAGCACAACTGATTCTTACTGTTGCAAGGTAGGGGTAGTACTCTTCAGAATCCAGCCCATTGTTGTCCTGAACATACTGGAAGGCCTGGTCCATGAGGCCTCCATCACAGCCGTGATTGCCCTCCGGCCTAGAACAGTCCACCAAGTTTTGCTCACTCAAAGAAACCAGCTTTCTCGTTTTACGGAACAGCTGACCCTCCAAGGCACCCGTTGAGCTGAAAGCCCAGCAAGATCCACACCGTTTCTAGGATCAGGAAATAGGAATTTGTTACCAAACAGTGAAGAAATACATGCACATTTTACATTAACAGATACAGAATAAACGAAAGCTCTAAAAACCAGTTTGATAAATTGCTTACTTGGTCTTTAACACGGGTAACATAACCCTTCTCTCTCCAGTCAACTTGTTGGGGGGCTTCAAAAAAGCTGGGTTCCATAAACAATGAGCCCTTTGACTTCCGGTTGGGGTCATGACTGTAACCATTCATCGCCTGTTTGAACTCATCATTTGTCTAAGAGGGAGGATGCAAACAAAAGGTTTAATTTAAAAAAAAATAATGCCTAGCAGACATAAAGGTAACAATTGATCCAAGTGTTAAGTATGAAAAGGATTATATTTTACAACAGATCCATTCACAAAATGCCACCGAAAACAAAACAAAAAATGCTTACCATGTCACCAAATTGGTTCATGCCCAGTCGGAAGGTGTGTTTGCCCACGGAGTGCTCAAGGTTATGCAACTCGATTTTTCTGAAGTTCTTCTCCCACACCATTCTCCTCCAGCCCTCTTCTTTCTGAAGAAGCAGACATTTTAGCCATTGCAAAATAGAATTTCTGTATAAAGACATGCATTGCTTTTCCTTTGTGTTGAAGCTGATGTCTGGTTACAAGCTCTAGTTAGTGCTACCCACCTCGTGGTAGTTTTTTTCATGCCAGCTCTTCCAGAGGTGCCAGTGGTCATCTAACTGCTGGTCTAAGCTTGGAGCAGCAAACACTGCACTCATGCATAGCGTGAGGAGCGAGGCAAACATCATCCTGCCTGGAAGCCTGTGACAGAAGAAAACAAGACTCAATTTAAAAGAATAGTCTCAGAGGTGAGTTACACAGACTACAGCAGTAAACAGTTTATCCAATTACAAGGATCAAAACCTCAGTGCGCATTCCAATAGTTATTCCATGCTAAGAACACACTGAACATGTACAGGTAACAAAGCCACATGTATACAACGCATAATAAATCGTTCAAAATGTGTAAGCATCACTAGAAAATAGTTAGACAGCTTCTTAAGTTAAGTTTAAACAAGCAAATGCACAATTTTTACTAAGGCAATTTATCCACTAAACCCAGGTAGCCTAAATATAATTTGAGCAACTCCGAAATTTGAAGAATAAACTTACCTTTCACCAACGAACTGTCTGTCTGTCATTGTTTACAACTGAGTGGTTTTTAAAGCGTGCCTGAACATAGAGGCGTCGTCTCATTGGCTGAGGGTAATGATAAGCCAAGTGTTTACAGCCAATCATGTGAAGCAAGAATCTCATCCATTCGTGTGATCAAGCATCACAAGATCGAGCACTCATCACTGACAGTGGCCTTGCTCTAACAAGATTAATCGTCGTTTACAATTTAATTGTAGGCTAATTATATGTTTTAATTGCTGGTTAAAAATAATAATTTATTGTCTTTATGGGACTCTTTGTTTGGTGCTTTGCTCTCTTCTGTGTAGATTTTCACGTTTGTTTGTGCATCAGAGAAGCGCGTGTCTGTGTCTGACAAGCCCAACATGCTCGGGCAGAAAATAATCAAAGTGAAAACACTTAAAATTCCCTAACTAAGCGTTTGAAACATAATCAGTGGCTTGTGTTTTGTATGACTCTTAAAATACTACATTTAGCAGCCACAGACAGTACTGGCATTATCTAAGCTTGAGCTTGGTCTTTCAGTTGCAGAGGTGACATAATTTGCATACAAATTGTCTTACTTTTCAAGTTTAAACCTTTTCGTTCTTAATATGTCTAAGAACATGTAGCCTACTAAATATTATTTCTGAATCTTCATTCTCCATGCAGGAACATCTCCAAAAAGATTCATGAATTTTGTATAGGCCTATTTAATACAGTGTTATAAGTGATAGTCTCTAAGGATGATGGCTTGAGTGAGACGTTATTAAATGGTGTCAAACCAAAGGATTTGGTTTAATAAAATCATTAATTAAACACAAACCTTTGACAGTTAGCAAAAACCACCGCACAACCTGATATTTCCTGCAGTCAACATATAGAAACACAGCAGAAAAAGGAAACTGAAACGAAATCTGCGATCTGATGTTTGATGGAGTGAGAATCTAAATTTACATTTAAGCCTAGCCAGTATAGTTTAACAATGGTAAAACCCTTGGTTAACTTAGACCATAAAAGACACCCAATGTTACCTGTTTCGCTTTGCTTCACGTCATACCATTTATTCTGTTGCTTTGTACAAAACCTCTTTATTTGTTATCTTTTCATTTGTGAATAGGAAACAGTGACATGAGATGTGTTTACCTGTATTATGTGTTAATGACTGCATTGTGTGACTGCATGATTAATTAGGTCATCAGAAAATGATGTCATCAGAACTTGAAAATAGGCAGAACAAAAAATCTGACAGAGTGGAAATCAGACTTCAAATGATGAAAAAAGCAATCATTCTGCTCCTCCTCAATGAACTGTTTAAAATAGAAAGATCTCTCAGAAGTCAGGAAGTTGCTTTTCTTGTGGTCATCAGAAACTGAATAAAATATGCAACATGTAACTTATGCCATTTCTTAACACAAAAAAAGAAAACTTCACATACTTCTACTAAGTTATTAATCACATTATTGTTAATAATTGTTTTAGACTTGTAACATTTGGTTATTTATTTTTAAAACACACAGTTATTTATATGAAATGCAGCCTTGTCTGACTTAGAATAATTTAATACACTGCCACTAGCTGAACATCAGGGGTAAGGTAAGTTGGTAGGATAAATGATGGTGATTTTTTGTTTATTTATTTTTTTACACTTTTGACTTCTGCAGTTTACATCGATTATTACCCTACACTTCAGACCAACAACATAGAAGACTTTAATCACAATTACAACTCATGGACTTCTTTTAAATTACTTACACTAATTAATCTTCCTAGTCATATTTTCATTATTTCTTTCCTCCCCAGTCCACCCAATGTTATCATGATGGGAAAAGAACAACATAACATATTTTCTCCATGGGAAATTTCTGTGATGTTATTAAACAACAGTCAATTTATTAGAATTCAGAGTAAGTCCATTATTTGTAGACATATTGAGTTAAGTAATATTCAGATAATTGTGGTCCTCAATCTGCAACTCTTCCTCACTCTGTGTGCGAGTGCTCTTGGGTTTGTTGGACTGACCACTGGGAAGGCCTCCAGGATTCAATGCTGGGTTACTTCTCCTCTTCTGGTGGAAGAGACAGTGGTCGAGATAAACATTTGGTGTGACACATGCATGAAACATGACTTTACTAAGACACATTTATAGAGGACATTCCAGGTCTTTGTTAGAAGGGTGGCACTTAACATTATTCATAAAAAATATGGTGAGAAAAAATAATTTCTTTGTAAATCATTCACTGTTCGGTCATAACTTGTTGCATTGAATTCAATAGATTCTTTTCTCTCTTTTTTTATTCTTCATCTTTCTTTAGAATGTGGACTAATTTTGAGATTATTACCTTATAGCAAACCACTCCAGTGATGATTCCACATAGTACTATTAAACCAATGCCACAACCAACCGAGATCATCACTGTGATGGGGAGACCTGAGAGAAGATTAACACAAAGTTTCATTCTTTTCAAGTTTTTCTATTATCCTTTCTTATTAGTGCAAAAAAAAAAATTCAGGCCTATGCATAAACAAACATCACTAAATCTAAATTCAACTGATATAGTTCAAATGATTCAAAAGATATAACAAACCTAAACTATGAGAATATGCAGAAACAGATCTTCACATCAATTCACAGATACTCTTTGTTACACAGTTAAAAAAAAACTTTTTTGTGCTGAATTAGCAAGGCCATGCTGCAACTAAAATCTGTTTTGTAACCTATAACCCTAGCATATGACATCCACCATAATAACATGGTACAGAAAAAAACATATGAAGAATAAAAGTTCACTAGCTTTTCTAGCCATGTCATGCACACAGATAAGAAACAAATGGTAAATGGACTGCATTTATATAGCGCTTTCACAGACCCAATGGCCACCAAAGCGCTTTACATATTGCCTCACATTCACCCATTCACTCACTCATTTATACAACGACGGCAACAACATCATGGTAAAACATTTTGACACTAAAATATTGCAATAAACATTAACAACATAAAATAACATAAACATAAAACCCTTTTGTAACTGATAAGAAAAAAACAATAAGAAACATAATTATTAAAATAAAAAACCATCAAATGTAGCAGGGAATTCTGAGAATGTCCGTTTATGTTTTTTCGCTGTAAATTATAACATCCAAAAATACATTTAACAGTATTTTACTGTAAAATTACACAATGTATGGTTAGATTTATTACAGGAAACTTACCGTTAACCAATTAACAGGTTTTTGCTGTTGCATTTTGTCTTTTACAGTTAAAATTACAATATTTTTTACAGTGTATCTGTACCAAGTATGCTCTGTTTTGGCTTAGTTCTAGTTCATGTACCTGGCTGTATCCTTTGTTCTCGTTTTCCAGCCACTGGTTTCTTAGGTTAGTGTTCTGCTTCTGTTTCTGTTCCCATGTAAGCCCTCAGTTTCCTGTGTTTCGTTGTTCTGTCGTCAGTGTTTTGCGTGGTTGTTATGTTATTCTCCTGTGAGCTCCTCAGCTGTTTATTTTGGATTTATGAAAGACTGTGTTTTTGTTCTTACTCCTTCGTCGAGCCCTTACTACACTGTTAAAAATTGCTGTAAAAATACAGCCAATTTCCAACAGTAAAATACTGTTATTTCAATAAACAGTTTTATCCTGTAAATTTACAGTCTATGCTCCATAAATTAATTGCTTGCTGTAAATTTACAGCATTTATGTGTTAACCAATTTGTTCCTGGTGTCACGTGTTGATCTAAACAATACCGTTGTCATGCATACTTGACCTGTAGTGCGGAACCGGAAATAAAGTGTTTGAGTTCACCCCCAGTAAAATGTATATGGTGTATGTGACATGGTGTCAGAACAGAAGTAGGTCTATCATTACTTAATACACAAGGAGAACATTGCACGACGGCCGAATATTTTCCGATGGAGGTTCTACACTACAAGCCACCCGAGCCGTTTGATTTCGACTGTCCTAATGTGAGCGCCGCGTGGAAGAAGTGGCAGCAACGTTTTGCCCTGTTCCTCACAGCATCGGGAAACAGTGACGCATCATCAGAGAAAAAGGTTGCTATTTTGCTCACGATACTCGGAGAGAGAGGATATGATATATATAGTAACTTCAGATGGGCACCGGCTGAAGGTGAGAGAGAAGCGGAAAATTGTAATGACTTTGATACTGTGCTCAGAAAATTCGAGCAGTATTCCAACACGAGGAATCCAGTAATGGCTTTGCGTGCACAGTTTTGGGCATACCAGAGACCTGAAGGCCAGGGTTTAGAAGCATTTGTGAATGATCTCAGAACGATGGCAAGTAACTGTCAGTTTACTGATTTAGAGACCACGCTACGAGACAAATTATTTTTTTCCATAAAAGATCCGGCAATGAAAATGAAAGTAATGGGTGATGACGGCAATGCATCTCTTGAAATAGTGACACAGCGAATGCGTACGTTTGAGAGCGCCAAGCGGGAACTTGATATGATACAAGGCAAGTCGCCGCAAACCCCGGACAAGTCAGTTCACACTCTAAACACCTACTCGCGAGGCAGAGACCGTGGACGTTATCGAGGACGAGGTAGACAGCGCGTGCAGTCAGCACAAGCTAGTAGACACCCGCAGAGTGGAGCTACCGCTAAAGTGACACAGCACACGTCCAATGCATGCAGCAGATGTGGTACAACGCATCAACCTCGCAACTGCCCTGCGTATGGTAAGGAGTGTCGTCGCTGTAAGAAATTAAACCACTTTGCTGATCATTGTCAAGCCAGAATGCCTAGCTATCATAGTAGAGGGCATGGTCGTGGAGTATCAACTGTACACTCAGTGGAATCTGATTTTGAACATTTCTTTATTGACTCAATGACACATGATCTCAGTGACCCCTGCTGGTATGAAGAGGTAATTGTTAATGAGGACAAGATTAAAATGAAACTAGATACAGGAGCAGACACAAACTGTATGCCACTGTCACAGTTCAGACAGCTAACAGAATACACCAGCATCCCTGTTTATAAGTCTTCAGCTAGACTGTCAGGATATGGAAAGCACAGTATAGAGCACATAGGAAAAGTACATTTAAAATGCTCGACACGCAAGGGTGTTCAAGCGAGCTATGACTTTTTCATCACAACTGAAAATGGACCATCGATCTTAGGTCGTCAAGCATGTTCTGGTCTTCGACTCATTCAAAGAGTAGACAACATTGAAAAATCACTAACTCAAGAAGATCTGATTGAACGGTACCCTGATGTGTTTAGTGGTCTAGGAAAATTCACAGAGCCATATGACATTAAGTTGAAGGCCAATGTGTCACCTGTAATTCACCCACCGCGCAGAGTGCCTCTGAGTCTTCATAACCGTCTCAAAGAAAAGCTTGATGATATGGAAGCAGCCGGCGTCATCCGTAAAACATCAAAACCCACAGACTGGGTCAATAGTCTTGTGGTAGTGGAGAAAAAGGATGGATCACTTCGTTTATGCCTAGATCCAAAAGATCTGAATCGCGCCATTAGAAGAGAACACTTCATGATTCCAACCAGCTCTGATGTGATCAGCCAGATGTCTGGGAAAACAATGTTCACAGTGCTTGATCAGACAAGTTCTTACTGGCAAGTTCCTCTCACTGAAGCCAGTGCAGACCTGTGCACATTCAATACTCCCTTCGGGCGATATTCATTCCAGCGAATGCCATTCGGAATATCAAGCGCCAGCGAAGTCCTACAGCGAAGAAACCAGATGGTTTTTGGGGACATCCCAGATGTGCATATTATAGCGGATGATTTGATTGTCGCCTCACTAGATGAGAAACAACATGACAAGACATTACATGATGTGATGCAGCGTGCTAAATCCATGGGATGTAAGTTCAATAAAGAAAAGATCAAATTCAAGAGGTCTGAACTCGTGTACATGGGCCATGTGATCAGCAAGGAAGGTCTGAAGCCCGACGAATCAAAAGTGACAGCCATAACTAACATGCCTGACCCAACTTCAAAAGAGGATCTTCTAAGGATCATGGGCATGATCAATTATTTGTCACAGTTCATACCTAATCTGTCCACAACGACAACGCCACTACGTAGTCTACTCAAAAAAGACACAGCATGGACATGGGAACAGCAGCATGCAGCAGCTCTCAAGATGTTGAAAACACTTATCAGCAGCAAGCCAGTGCTCAAGTTTTTTGACATAACCAAAGACACTGTGATACAGTGTGACGCGTCATCAACCGGTCTTGGAGCCTGTTTGCTGCAGGATAGTCATCCCATTGCATATGCATCTCGTTCTCTGACTGCATCTGAACAAAATTACTCTCAAATTGAAAAGGAGCTGCTGGCGATTTGTTTCGCAACTGAAAAGTTCAACCAGTATGTGTATGGCAGACCAGTGACAGTACAGTCCGACCACCGTCCGCTCGAGATGATTACCAGAAAGCCACTGCATAAGGCTTCACCACGGCTCCAGCAAATGTTGTTACGCCTGTTGAAATACAACATTGATGTGAAGTACCACCCTGGAAAACACATGTACATTGCGGATACTTTGAGCCGAGCGTATCAGACCAGTGATGCTACATCTTCCAACATAGAGGATGCACAACAGCTACGGGTACACAGCATCACTGAGGTACTGCCTATGAGCAGCCAGAGAATTGAAAAAATCCAGCAAGCATCAGCCAATGACCCAACTCTCCAGGCAGTAAGTGCAGTGAGTCAAAGAGGTTGGCCGTCTCACAAGTCAAGTGTACCTCGCCTAGCGCAACTGTTTTGGCAGGTGAGAGATGAAGTATACGTTGAACATGGACTTGTTTTTGTAGGAGACAGAGTAGTAATCCCAGAGTCTATGCGACAGGAGATTATTTCCGCCTTACATGACACTCATATAGGCATTGAGAAGTGTAAAACCAGAGCCAGAGCTATCATGTATTGGCCTGGGATGTCTAGAGACATACAAGAAGCAATTGCTCGTTGCAGTGTGTGTGCAAAATTTCACAGAAGTAACGTCCAGGAGCCAATGTTGCCACACGAAGTGCCAGACCGTCCATGGGCTAAGCTGGGTTCTGACATATTTACTTATAATGGAACAGATCACCTACTCCTCGTTGATTATTTCTCTAAGTACCCTGAAGTGGTGAGTCTGAGAACCAAGACAGCACAAGAGATCATCAACAAGCTGAAGTCTCTTTTTGCCAGACATGGAGTGCCGGACGTGTTGGTGAGTGACAATATGCCATATGCCAGTCATGCTTTTCGCCAGTTTGCCGCAGATTGGAACTTTGACCTGGTGACGTCTAGTCCTACATATCCTCAGTCTAATGGACAGAGTGAGAGGTTTGTGCAAACAATAAAACAGCTAATGAGAAAAGCAGCAGAGGATGGCAAGGACATTTACAAGTGCCTGCTTGATCTCCGAGACAGTCCTATTAGCGGACTCAATGTCACGCCAGCACAATTGCTTATGGGTCGCCGTCTCAAGTCAATCTTGCCTGTAACTTCTCGTAAACTGATGCCTCAAACCTCGGTGCAAGGTAGAGATGATTTGGTGGCTCGACAACGACAGATGGCACACTACTATAACCGGGGAAAGAGAGAACTGCCTTCCCTCCAATCTGGTGAAAGCTGCCGCATCAGACAAGGCCGCGTGTGGAACCGTGCAGTGGTGATACAACCTCATGCCACCCCTCGATCATACACTGTCATGACAGAAAATGGAACCACCTACCGACGCAACAGAATTCACCTGTCTGCTGATCCTGACAAATCTGCACTTCATGTGACACCGGACATTGCTGTCCCAGACTGCACACCTACAGAGCAGATGGAGACACGAGTGTCCCCTACCAATAGTGGGTCCCCTAAGGCACCCTCACAGCCAATGACAGTCTGTGAACGTCCAGCCAGGGCAAGATGTTTGCCAAAGAGATTTGATGACTATGTTATGCACAAGTAAAGCTTAACTAGTGTACATGTGCTAGTAGCTATATGTTCAAGTCTTAGCACTAGATTAATATTTAAGTTACATTTATACACAACTGTTGACTTAAAAGACATTATGTCTTCACGCAAGATCTGAGGTTAAGATTGTGCTAAGAGAAATTGTGGTTCATTATGTTTATTGAAAAGGCTAGATGAATAATATGCACTATACTTTACTACTGTAAGTATAGCAAGAGTGTAATTACGACTAAGCATATGCAATTTAGAAATATCTACAAATAAGCTTTGTTGTGGGATATGTTGAAATATTATAAGTTTAGAGTTTGTTTGTTTTAAAGGGGAGATGTCACGTGTTGATCTAAACAATACCGTTGTCATGCATACTTGACCTGTAGTGCGGAACCGGAAATAAAGTGTTTGAGTTCACCCCCAGTAAAATGTATATGGTGTATGTGACACCTGGAAAAAACAGTCTTGGACTGTAAAAAATAGCACGTGTGGGCGGGGCATCTTCAACGCGGTCTCTTTTCGAACAGAAAGCAGTCAAAGAACAAAATGGTTTCGCAACACTCCTGCTGTCTTAAAGAAGGCCACTGTTCAAGGTAAGTTTATTTCTTTGCTGTTATTCTATTATGTTGCTCCAGAGTACCTGTAAAATCGCCTTTTTCATGAGGTATTTTTTTTAACTGCTTACTGAGCGCGAATCGCGTTTTGAAGACAGAGCTCGACGGTTGAGACATTTCGCCTAGCTGCTAATGAATGCTCTCTGAGCTCCGATTACTAACGTAAATCTATGCGATTATTACTGCGAATTCTTTGCTTGGCTAAAGTTGTTACCATTTAGAAATTGGTTGGGCTTTCTTTTGTAGTAGCCTAACCCTTAACTCGATTTATATGAATTTGTGATTCAGTAACGTTACACGGTGCGAATCTTACCAGATGCATCAATTCGCATAACGTTAATATCATGCACATAAGATTGAGAATAATTACAAAACAACTCGAAATATCCAGATCCAATGTTGTAATTAAAATGTAGTGGTCAATTTGTTTATTTTCCATGCAAATAATATTAAAATTCCCAAAGCAAATTAGATATGTTTTTTTTTTTTTTTTGATTTAGTGATGCAAGTACCTGCGTTTTTGTGAGATTCACATGTAAGTTAGGCCTAACGTTATAGTATTAAGTCAAAGAGGTTGTGTTTGAAAGACGAGGCAGAGACGGATATTCTTTGCGGCGCGAAACACGTTTTTGCAGACAGACAGTTATCAACAGCTGAGGCATTTCACTATTCAATGTTCTCCGCACTCTGACGTCGATTTTCTTTGCTTGGTTAAAGATTTCGAAATAATTATTTTCTTCTTTTTTCCTAGGAATCCTTCACTTGATGTAAATGTTTTACTGAGACAGTTTGCCCTAATCTTTGGTGAGTTTCACGCCATGTAGGCCTATAACTTACTTGCAAACTTTGTGCACAATCATGCAGTAACGTTACCATTTTTGCATTTGATATTCCAGAAGTAACACAGAAGCAAGGATGACCGACACATGAGCTTCACAATTCTCTGTCACGTCACCATGTCCCTGGTGAACACTCTTATGGCAGTAGATCGTAAGTAATGATTTATAGTTCATTTAGTATTTATTTTATTTTTGTTTTTCTAACACAAAAATAAAATGAGTTAAAACGATTAATATTTTTATTACACACATCTATCGTTTGGCTTCAGATTTAGAAGACATTGATTCATCCACGGTGGTCTTGTGAATTAATGTTACGATTGTGGTGTTGTTTTTTAAGTGACAAAAGAATTAAGATTAGTTAAGTACATTAACATGATCATTTTATGTTTCTTTAAAAAGTGTTTGCAGAGTATGTGATCACTTTTTGCAGAGTATGTGATCACTTTTTGCAATGTGCTTTATTTTAGCACTAAGATTTTCTTGATTTTCTTTACTCTCAGACCTGGACTTCCTCTCAGACCAGATCTGTCAAAAGCTGATGTGGGACGTATTGGCTGTTTTTTGCCTCTTCCTACATTTCTTCACCCATTGGTTCTCGTGATTATGTCCTCTCAGATCTGGACTTCCTCTCAGGCCAGATCATTCAAAAGCAGGTTTGGGATATTTTGGCAGTGTTTTCCCCCCCCTCCCCCCTCTATCAAGGATTTTTCATCCATTGGTTCTCAATGTTTTCCTCTCAGACCCAGACTTAATCTCTGGCCTGGTTGCTGATGTGACATTTTGGCTGGTTTTAGTGTTTTGTTTGTTCGGGTTTTTTGGGTTTTTTTTGCCTCTTTGTAATGTTTCTGTGTTTGCCTACTGGTTCCTCTCATTGAATTTTAAAATGTATTTTCTGTTACTTTTTTTCCTTAAATACTGTTAATGTATTGTTAAAACCTGTTACTTATTTTAAATAAATGGCAAACAATGTACTAATACATAATCTGTTTTGTCTTTATTTTTTCCATTGAGTAAAAAGTCTGTTTGGAATGTCTGTATACATTATGCTACATATAGGGATGTTAATAGATATCAGACAATAGAGTAAATAAAAAACAGTATTTATATTCTAACTTTATGCTGCCAGTACTTTGTGAAATTACAGCACAGCCTTAAAATTAAAAACTGTAAAATTACGGTAAAGGGCTGGAACCACAGCTGCCAGTACTTTACTGTAAAATTACAGCATTGTTGAAACCGTAAAATTACGGTAAAGGGCTGGAACCACAGCTGCCAGTACTTTACTGTAAAATTACAGCATTGTTGAAACCGTAAAATTACGGTAAAGGGCTGGAACCACAGCTGCCAGTACTTTACTGTAAAATTACAGCATTGTTGAAACTGTAAAATTACGGTAAAGGGCTGGAACCACAGCTGCCAGTTCTTTACTGTAAATATACGGGTGAATTTTTTACAGTGTAGGCCTAATACAGTCAGTCGCGTTTGTGACAAGTCAAGTCAAGTCTTCATTTAGGCTATATTGCGCTTTTAACAATCCACAGTGATAATAGGAAATTAAAGTAACAGATTGTTTTGGCTTTATGGCAGCTCTAGAATAAAGTTATTTTCCAGTTAAAGTTATTTTTGATTGATTCACTTCCGTCGCAACGATCATTAGTTATTCACTTTTAACAGAAAACTCTTAAAGGGTTAGTTCACCCAAAAATGAAAATTATGTCATTAATGACTCACCCTCATGTCGTCCCAAGCCCGTAAGACCTCCGCTCATCTTCGGAACACAGTTTAAGATATTTTAGATTTAGTCCGAGAGCTTTCTGTCCCTCCATTGAAAATGTATGTACGGTATATGTCCTTGTCCAGAAAGGAAATAAAGACATCATCAAAGTAGTCCATGTGACATCAGTGAGAGTGAGGTTAGTTAGAATGTTTTAAAGCATCGAAAATACATTTTGGTCCAAAAATAACAAAAACTACGACTTTATTCAGCATTGTATTCTCTTCCGGTTCTGTTGTCAAGCCACGTTCAGTGGCGCTGATGATGTAAGACGCTGCTGACGTGTAATCTGGGAGACGCACGCTGTAAACAAAACAATCTTCGCAAATATGTCTAAGGATTTCGACACAGAGGAAGACTCCAGCCATATTTATTTGAACCCGAATACACGGACGCACCAGATACATGTCAGCAGCGTCTTACGTCATCAGCGTCACTGCGGACTCGTGAACGCGGCTTGACAACAGAACCGGAAGAGAATACAATGCTGAATAAAGTCGTAGTTTTTGTTATTTTTGGACCAAAATTTATTTTCGATGCTTTAAAACATTCTAACTAACCCACTGATGTCACATGGACTACTTTGATGATGTCTTTATTTCCTTTCTGGACAAGGACAGTATATCATACATACATTTTCAATGGAGGGACAAAAAGCGCTCAGACTAAATCTAAAATATCTTAAACTGTGTTCCGAAGATGAGCGGAGGTCTTACGGGCTTGGAACGACATGAGGGTGAGTCATTAATGACATCATTTTAATTTTTGGGTGAACTAACCCTTTAAGTTCTCTCTACGCAAACTTTAAAAACGCAAACCTGTGAGAACGCTGATAGCGTGCACATGCGCATTAAGAGTTTATTCTATAGGTATGCGCGTTTGAATATATGTGCGCACTGCGCAGGCATGTAGTCCTTCCCTAAAAAAAAATAATCCTCAACAAACTACTTGTCTGGCCTTAAAATTTATAATACAGAATTGTATCGCTTCGGCGTAGCCACGTAAACCAGAACTATCCGGACAACGATTATCTGTACAGAGGTAAAGGGAAGGAGGCCTTCACAGGGAGGACAGTTGACACTTCAGGACTGCATGACAGTATCCTTCACCTTTTTGTATCCCGCATGTAAAAGTTTGTCAGAGGTTTACATTTAGGTTTATGTTACGTCCATTATATTCTTTGTTTTAAGCAAAGAAACAACGAGTGTTACTAGTTAATTTTTTTATACTAGTAATTTTAATTGAATAAGTTCCAGTAGTGGAACAACAGTGGAACAAAGCACAGCACTTTTTTGATGATTGTGTCATGCTTGTTCTGTGTTGTGTGCTTCATCTTGATTCTGAATGTTAAATAATAGTCAGATATGTGTGAATATGGTAAATGGCCATAATGGTTATAATTATAATTTGAATGTGTAATTATAAAATGTCATTTGTAGGAACAAAAATGGGTTTATTTTTTGCTAACTGGCAAACTGCATGCCTGGTGTTATGTTGAGGAAGATCATTATTCTTACCATTTTCTGTCCTTTTCACTAGATTAATTTGTCCTTGAAGACTCCCTTGCGGGAAAGTGCTGAGTTTATAGCAGTAAGTCACAAAGTCGCTCTCTTGTAATTTTTCCAGTATAACGCTGTGGTTTGATTTTGCAAATAGACGACCAGCATAGTTGTTGTTAACTATACTGAGTCCATGGCTGGGGCTGAACACAAAAACCTTGTGATCCGGACACCTGCTCCATTCAGCGAGGCTTACTGTCATGTCTCTTGTAACCTTGAATTTAAAAGTCGCACTCCCACCCAAAGGAGCTCGAATCACAACTTCATCTGTAAAGGCCCCTATGAAAAACAAAGAGAGAAAGAAGAAAAAGAAGAGCAAGAGAGAAATAAATGGCACAAACTGCAATTTTCAGACCTGAACTGAACAGCATACAGCTTTTTCTCAGTTTGATCAGTAAATCATTTTTTTTAACAGTTTATAAAATAGGTGTAAAAAAGAAGAAGAAAAGAGCTCTGTCAGGTGTTTGTAAACCCGTATTTGCTTTCTCTTCCTGTATAACTGCCTCGGTTTCCTTCTTTTAACAGTTCAGTTGAGTTCTTACTTCATTAAAATATGTTTCATTATATACATCACAAGATTAATACACTACTGTTCAAAGGTTTAAAGAGGAATACATCAATACGTTTTTTAAAGAAAAAAGTAAACTTTTGAACTTTATATTAATAATGTATCATGATTTCCACAAAAAAAATATTAAGCAGCAACTGTTTTCAACATTGATATTAAGAAATGTTTCTTGAGCACCAAATCAGCATTTTAAAAAAAGATTTCTGAAGCATCATGTGACACTGAAGACTGCTGAAAGTGTAGCTCATGCCATTATAGGAATACATTTATAGGAATATATTTTTAAATAGGCCTATATCAAAACACAAAACAGTTATTTTACAACATTACTGTTTTTACTGTATTTGTGATCAAATAAATGCAGCCTTGGTTCAGATACAAGACTTCTTTCAAAAACGTCTCACAAAAATCTCACTGACCCCAAGCTTTTGCATAGTAAAGCCTCTCTCTGTCTGTGTGTGTGTGTGTGTGTGTGTGTGTGTCAGTCACATCTCATACCTGTTATAAGAGTTATGAAGAGTATCAACAGGTGGGTCTGGTGTTGTTCAGATAATAGAGATGGGTTCGTCTGTCCGATCCTCATGGTGCCTTGCGCTATGCTGGACGTGTGATGTCGTCTAATGCTTTTTTTCAGCAGAGAGAAAGTAACCACAAAGACAACCCTGCATGTAGTCATATAGCCCGTAAGGTGTGGGCTAGGGTTTCAGTAAATCTTATCTTTAAAAACAACTTCCTGTAAAGTACCTCGCCTAAGAACTACTATAGAGGTACGATTGTACCTAAGAATTCTGTATTGTTTTTAAAGTAGCCAGAGATTGATACTCTTTTACACTGCAATTTGTTTAAAATTTAACTGTACATTGTTCATATCAACCTTTATAAATTAAAATTGTAATTTTTTAAATAAAAGATAAAATGATTTCACTTAATTTAGCACATTTTAGGAGGAAGTGCTGTCTAAAAGCACTCATGCAATATGTTCTTGTGTTTTCTCCGTCTAGTTTTCTACCTTGTTGTTGTACAGATGCAATTGGGCTATAAAACCACTTCCTGTCTCTCTCCTCTGCATAGGTAGGTCACTCATGACCTTTTGCATAATCAACACAACCAATGTCTCATACTCTAGTGGAATAGGCTATATGTACTGTAAATAACAGAATTCATTTAAACACATTATCTTTATTTTTTTACACATACATGATGTATGAACATTTATTTAATATAGATGACAATAAAGAACTGTAAAGTACACCATAACTTAACACACTGTTGTTTAGTGAGCACTGAACACAGAAATATGTCATTACAGAAAAGTGCACACCATCATTTGTCCTGAGAGATACCCTACAAATAGCAGCATATTTACAATTACAAGGATTATACATTTGGTGTAAAATGTATTTTTTGGTTTACTAGCACTTGGCAGGTTGATAAATCTTTGTTCTATCTTCCTTTATTTTTTAAGGGTTTTTAAAAAAAAAAAAATTCAGATTTAGAGCTAATTCACCCCCAAAAATGAACATTTTGTCATCCTTTAATTAGCCTCATGTAATTCTAAACCGGTATGACTTTCTTTTTTGTCCTACGAAACATAAAAAAAACATCCTTATTTTTTTTATTTATTTTTTTTGTCCATATGATGGTGTCTAATGTTGTTTTGAACCTCACTGAATTTCATTGGTCTTCTGTGAAAGACAAAAGAAAGTCAGTGGCGTCCAAAACAACACTAGGCCCCATTGACTTTCATTGTAAGGGCAAAATCAGTTGGTTTGGAACATCATAAGAGTGAGTATATTGGACATTGGTCACCACTTTATGGACAAACACCACAGGCATTTTTTAAATGATCCTCTCCTTTAAATGATGACAACATTTTTCATTTTTGGGTGAACTATATCGTTTTAAGGTTTCAATAGATGTCCCACTTTAAAAAGGAAATATCTACACAAAAATGGTCTGTCTCTATTCAACACCCCCATCCGAAATATCAAGAGCACTTTGAAATAACGCAAAGGTGAGTGATTGATGAAAGAACTTCATGGGTGAACTATTTTAATATTTTAAATATAATATTTATAAAGTCAAGTCAGCACCTTTATTTATAGAGCGCTTTTGACAATACAGATTGTTTCAAAGCAGCTTCACAGAGATAACAGGAAAATAATGCAGCAAAGGCTGTAAAGCAGCTCTAAAAGAAAGTAATTGTCTAGTTTAAGTAAGTTCAGTGTTGATTCATTTCCATTGTAAAAATCATTAGTTAATTAATAATTAAGTTCATTTATCTATACAGCAGCTCTGGAGAAAACAGTGATGTCATCGTCCAGCTCAGTTCAGTTCTCATATAATGGTGTCAACCATTGTCATAAATAATTATAAATATCTAACAATCACTGAAACATTTCTTAATTGCAATAATGCAGGGACATTTCAGGTTGTGAGATTTATTTTCTGGGCTTTGATCATCACTAATTCATTACAACTTATACTACTAATATTTCTTACACTTGTCATTAAAACACACATACTTGATTTGCTACTAAGATTACAAAGTTACTTATGTTTGATCATTGCAGCATGTTGCATTCATACAATTTGATTATGTGCTATAAAGTAACAGCCTTCATGGGCAAAGATTCATTATATGTGCGACCACCAGGCAGTTTAATTTCATGAAATAGCTGCTGTGGTTGCATAACACTTTGAACCTAATTGAATATGCCCATACTCCGATGAGCCAAAACATTATGACCACCTGCCTAGAATGAGGTCCTCCATGTATTGCCAAAACAGCGCTGACCCACTGAGGCATGGACTCCACAAGACCCCTGTAGCCATCCTGTATCTGGCACCAAGACATTAGCAGCAGATCCTTCAATTCCAGGCTGTGAGGTGGAGCCGCTGTGGATCGAACTTATTGGTCCAGCACATCCCACAGATGTTCAGTTGGCTTGAGATCTGCACTGTAAAAAAAGCAACTACATATTTTCCAGTTTACGAAACCTTTTGAGTCTCAAATACTAAGTAATATTAAAACCCATGTCAGACCAACAGAATTCCCCAAATGTTGTCCCAACTCGTCAAAGAACAAAGAACTGCATTTTTCTGAAATGTAAAGGGTTTGTGAGTTTGCTGACTTCATTTAAATAATATATATATCATTATAGTCATTGTTGTTAGTTATTTGTTTTGTTGTGTAAAGAGCTCATCTTTTTATATTTATTGATTGTCACCATTCTTAAGGTTTGTGTGTCAAGTGTTGAGGCCTATGTTAAACCATTTTTTACAGTGTGGGGAATTTGGAGGCTGTTCCTCAAACCAGTCCTGAACATTTGTGTGCAGTGTGGCAGGTTGCATTATCCTGCTGAAAGAGCCCACTTCCACCAGGAAATGCCATTGTCATGAAGGGCTGTACCTGGTCTGCAACAATGTTTAGGTAGGCGGCATCTGTCAAATTGACGTCCACGTGAATGGCTTGACCCAGAGTTTCCCAGCAGAACATTTCCCAGAGCATCACACTCCATCCATCGGCTTGTCGTCGTCCCACAGTTCATCCTGTTGCAATCACTTCCCCAGGTAAAAGTGTGACTCATTGGACCAGGCGACCTTCTTCCACTGCTCTAAGGTCCAGTTCCGATGCTCACTTGCCCATAGGCGGTGGACAGGGGTCATCATAGACACCCTGATTGGTCTGCGGCTATGCAGCCCCATACGTAAGAGTGCGATGCACTGTGCGTTGACACATTCCTCCCATAACATTCATTCAAATTTTAGCCATCGTTGCCCTCGTGCATCGATGAGCCTTGGGCACCCAACACCTTGTCGCTGGTTTGTGGTTTGTCCCTCCTCGGACCACTGTTAGTAAATTCACCACTGCTGACCAGGAGCGACCCACAATCCTTGCCGTTTCAGAGATACTCTGACCTAGTCGCCTTGCCATAACAATTTAACCCTTATCTAAGTCGCTCAGATCTTTATTCCCGCCCATATCTTCTGCATCCAACACGTTTGCTTACCATCTAATCAACCCAAACCTTAATATGTGGCCTTGTTAGGAGATAATCAATAATATTCGCTTTACCTGTGACTGGTCATAATGTTTTGGTTCATCAGTGTACATGACGACTGGAATAACCCCCACCCCAAAAAATACCAAAAACACAATGTTTTCATCAATTTAAACTGACTGCCTAGAAGTTCCTGCTTGCCAATTCCATACTGTCCATAATAAGTACCGTTCTGCCTGATGCAAACAAGGTAAATGTGTCAACCAACTTTTTAGACCTAAACACAGTTGTGTTCAACATATCGCATCATTAAGGCTTAAATACTACCCAGGATCATGCCTGTAGTCCCTTGTGTCATACCATGTCTGTGAAGGTGAAGGGGGATTCATTGTCATCCGTGTTCATTGTGAGGAACTGAATCCAGTTTTGGAGGAAACCTCTTGAATAGACACCAGTCTCCACAACCAGGCCACAAAAGCGCCGTCTGCCGGTTTTGTTGCGCAAAGCAATTTGAGCTTCGCGTTCTGTTACGTTGTAACTGACATTGATAATCTGAAGGATGAACAGGTGGAGCAGACCACCTGTTATGATAACGCTGTACCACACACATGTAAAGCACAGGGCTGTGCTACACACACAAACACACACAAATGTGTTATATTAGGCTGAAAACACTGCGTATGTGCATATTTCCATTAAACACATGTATACTGTATGTAAAAAAAAAAATTAAAAAAAGTAGTGGATGGTGTACCTGTATTGGTTGTAGACTCCGGGACAGTATAACATGGCTGTGAATAGACTCTGTCGAGGACATACACTTCGTAACACCAAATTGATCCCATAGAAGGATGTCAATAGGAAGAGAAGAAGCGTCAAAATGAACTGCCTGTGATTGGCTTGGCCTACACAGCTGTTTATCCTGTGGTGGAGAGGCACACACACAAAGACACAAAACGTAAGCAGTACTGTAAACACACATACAGACATATTAAGACCAAAAACCAAGTCAAGAACAGTTACACTATTTTCTCTCTCTTAAATGTGGCTTTAATAAGAATGACATGTTACGGTCTATGGCATGTTCCTGTTATTATTTGTGCCTGTGTGTGTTGAAGCAGCACAGAGACAGATTGGCCTGGCGAGATCTCCCTTTACTGTGCTGAAAGCTGCGTTCCTGTGGCCTTTGCACATGTCTCTCCAGCCTGCCCTGCTCCAGTGACGTCTTTTGGGAATCAGCTTGAACATATGTGTGTGTGATCGGGTAGTGTACATGCAAACAATTGTGAAAAGATCAGAAAAAGAATAAAAACAACTGGCATGATAATACTAAGAGAATGGCCTACAATTCATTTTGGAATTGTCCAACTATTTCTATACTAGGGATGTGCATGAAGCCAAAATAACGACATGAAAATTAATGTTTGATATAAAACATATTCTTTTGATTGATTACCCAACAAGTACAAACATAAAGTAATATTTTTGAATGATCATCTAAAATTATAATGCAATATTGAGTTTCTGACACCAAGATGTGAACATCATGAATGGCCACATTACTCTCTCTCCTTTTATTGTGCATACATCAGGACTTTTATTTATGTTGGGTTTTTAATTAAAAATGAATAATAAATAATTAAATATGATAATCATTTAAAAATACTATCCACAAAAAAATAAGCAGCGCAACTGTTTTAACATTGATAAAAGGAAATGTTTCTTGAGCACCCAATCAGCATATTAGAATGATTTCTGAAGGATCATGTGACACTGAAGACAATGATGCAGTAATGATGCAGATTCAGCTTTGCCAACACAGGAATAAATTGCATTTTAAAATATATTTAATTAATATAAACAGTTATATTAATTGTAACAATATGTTACAATATTAGTGCTTTACTGTATTTTTGGCCGAATAAATGCAGCCTGAGTTTTGAGAACTTGAGAACTTTTGAATGGAAGTGTAGATACAGATAATTGTGTCATTGAAAGACACATACACATATATACAGTGTTGGGGAAAGTTACTTTTAAAAGTAATGCCTCACAATAATGTGTTTCTTCCTAAAAATAAATAATTAATTAATTAACTAGCGTTATTTAGTTACTTTATGGAAAGTAATGTTTTATTACTTTTGCTTTACTTATTCTCATCTGGACTGGGCTTGCTTGTTTGTGTGTTTAATAACAACAAAAAAAGTTCTATTTTTGGCAAATGTGAAGGCTCTTTCACACCAAAAGTGAAATAAATAAGCTTCAAGTTGAAGGAAATGCAAATTCACAACCGTACAGTAGAGGGCGCAGTTTTTAAAAAACCTTTCAGCTGTGCTGCCATTCTGGATTGAAGAAGAACAGGATGGAGAAGAAAATTCAACACGCTTACTCCAGCAATATCAGCAAAGTCATTTTTGCTTATTAGCACGGTTGAAGTGGCTCAACGAACACTGGCTAATTGGTTAATAAAGTGAGATTAAATACATGAAGTATATTTGTGTAATTTAATATATTTAATTATTGCAGGTTTGCGTAATATTCTGGGATTGTGTTTCACTGTTTCTATTAATTTTGAGTTATACTGAATCTGTTTTTGTGCAAGTGAGATGCTGACATTTAGTCTAGAACTACAATAACATCATGTTTACACAGCGCACACAAAGCCTCTACACTTACTCACGATTTCTCTCACAATGGGGACACAATGTCAGGCAATAAATGGAAAATCAAAGTAATACGTTACTTATTTGAAAGTAACTCAGATATTTTGTTGTAAATTTAAAAGTAATGTGTTACTTTACTAGTTAGCCTACTAGTTTACTAGTTACTAGTAATGCGTTACCATCATAGACAGTATAAGAAGTGGACAGAGCGATCTCATTGGAACTCAGTTGAGACAGTTGAAGCCCACTTTTAGCGATTTTTGAGAACTTCCGTTCCTGACGCGCAGACTCAGACCGACTCAAACTAAGCTTGATGACGTGAGCAACCTGTCTGACAGAGGTTAATCTTCTAGTAGCTGTGCGTGAAAACTGCCAACGTTAATCTGGCAGAGACGGGGAACTTGAGCAAAGAGTTCTTTGGCGTGAGTGAGCAGGAGTAAGTATTCCGTTGCTTTTATGGACTCATTATCTATGGGCTTCTCCCTTGACGGGACGTCCCCCCGATTGCCTGCGAGCTTCTCCTCCTGTCTGTACGGTAATTTCTGTACAGCGCGACAGAGAGTCGAGTGGTTATGACGCAATCGTTAGCCTGTTTTTACTAAATCTGTTTCTACGGGGCCATAATGTAACATAGAAGGTAATGGAGCCCTTTATACATTGTCGTGTTTCTTTAGAAATAAATAATGGACAAATGGAGTCTTTAAACGCCTCAGATGTAAAGTTATTCGCTGTCAAAGTGACGCCAAAATGAATGGGAGTCAATGGAAATGCTAACGCAAGTGAAGTTCTGCTACAACATGGCGGCACCCGGCCGGCTTCAACTTCCGGTCGATGGATTACCCCCTTGGTTACCATAACACTGTGTGATGAAGTTCGGCTGGATTGCCCTAGTGTCACGAGAGGGCGCTCCACTTCTGCACTGGCTTCCCTTGGACTGATTGCGCACACCTGTTTCCACTGATCACTCTCACACCTGCATCTAGTTCCACACGCAGCTCCACACTCATTTGTACCCCACTCTCACTATCACTCATTGCTAAGTCTTGTTTTACTGTTGTGGACATCACCAAGCTTTTCTGAGTCTAGTCCTGTCTGTGTTTCTGACCCATCGCCTGTTTCCTGGATTCCGTTTCGTCTGCCGCCTTCCTCTGTCTTCCCGCCTGGTTATCGGACTCTGAGTATTGCCTCGTCTCCTATGCTGTGTTTGCTGTCTGTGACCCTAGCCTGTCTGACTATCCTCTAATAAACTCACGCTGCGTTTGGATCTAACCTTCTCTGGTTGTTCATGACACACTGCATATGGAAAATGGCCCCAGTGCACAACCTTTTTCTCTAGTTTCCAGAATATTTAAATATTCATTCACTTCACATTGAGAATAAAGATTTCATACTCAATTTTCACAGAAGAAGGAGTGAGAAACTCACCAAACACAGTGGTGGTCCATTCGTAGGACACATGCCCCACAGATCCTGCAGTGCCCAGCTCTTGGTGGGCGCACCAGTCTGCACACAGGGCATAACTTTTTCTTTCCTTCCTTCTCCCCCTTTGACTGGCTGATTCCATTGTAGGTGGTAGAGTCTCTGGGTAAGTTTGTGCTCTGATTGGTTGTAGAGCTACTGTTGATTCCCAGAGCTAATGATTGGGATTTGACAAGGCCTGGTCCCTGTTTGGTGCGCACAAGGGAGATAAGCGTCGACATCATGCCTGTCGTCACGGTAACCAGCTGCAGATTACTTACGTCTCCTCTGGGAACGATCTCAGTAAGGAAAAGGTAGTACATATAGGCAAGGGAGAAAAGTGCCAAACTAAGGAAAAACAATGTGCGTCTTTTCCTTTTGTGAGTCACATAGTAATACCAAAGCACCAGTCCTGGTAGGGCAGTTAAGACTACAACTCCCAAGATACAATTAATTGCCGCCACTCGCAACAGGCCAGGAATTAATACCATGGGAGGTAAAACAGAGAGCTCCAATCGAAGGGGTCCTATGGCACAACATGGCAAACCCAAACAATCAGCCATATGAGAGATGAAACGAGAGAAGATGTCTGGCTTGTCTGGCTCTCCTCTGAGTAACCTAATGAGAAGGGATGAAAGAGGAAATAAAGACATTTTCATTGAAAAGAGCAAAACAAATAAAAATTGATGGATTCAGCCATAAATGAAAGGTTTGTCCTCATTTACACACCTTCACAGACTTTTGTTGCATGGAAAATATCAGCTGCAAATGATCTCCACGGATAAAAAAGCGTTTGGAAAAAACTGAAGGTGAGTAAACGAGGACAAAATTAATTCCTAGAATAATTTCTGTGTGAACTACTCTTTAGAAAGCTTATATGAACAAATGCAATGACAAAGTTCCCCTCCCTGCCATGAATGGTTAAATGGTTGACCTCTGACCTTTCACAGGCATCATCAAGTTCTTCACAGTCACAGCAGCAGTACTCTCTTTGCTGGTCGATGTCTCCACAGCAGCACAGAGGGTCATCTGGATGCGGGGGCTTAAAACGTTCTCGTTTCATCTCTTTGTGTCAGAGACAATCTGCCTTCACTGTGAGACCAAGCTTTTTTTAGTATTTGGTTGGATCACATTTATTCAAATAAGTGGAAAGGGTTCATTCATGTTTGGACAGGATTGATTCAGGGCTGTTGGAAGTTCCAGCTGTTAGCTGACATAACGGATGCAGGTAGATTTCTTGTTCAGCTTACTTGCTGGTCATCTGCTGCTTTTTTCATCAGAAGCTTCATGTAAAAAGCATGTGTTGCACTGGCTGGAAAGAAATAACAAAATCAGTCCTTGTCAATAGCGTTGTCAGTGCTCTCCTTATATCACTTTACACTTGATCTTGATGGTTATCAGACCATCCACAATGCACAAATAACAAATTTATGGAACTGATTTTATGAAGTGTGCAAAACAGTAAGTGTCAGCCCTCTTGGCATTTTTGTGCAATTTTAGAGGACAGATTCTTAATTGTTTCTTATTTCACCCTTTTTTATTATTTAATAATGAACTTCACCAGGTAGGGATTCCTTAATCTAGTCTAATACATAAATCTGTGATTTGGGTAAGAAAGGGTCATTCTTGTCTATCAAAGCAAATTTTTCTTATATATATATAATATATATAAGTATTGTATATTTTCTTATATATTATATATATATATACTTTTTTTTCAAGGAATTTAGCAAAATGTAATTTTTTTTCTTTGACAATATAGGGGGGTTTGTCATGATCACTGGCATAAATATATATATATATATACTGTATGTATATATGTATGTATGTATATATATATATATATATATATATATATATATATATATATGCCAGTGATCATGACAAACCCCCCTATATTGTCAAAGAAAAAAAATTACATTTTGCTAAATTCCTTGAAAAAAAAGTATATATATATATAATATATAAGAAAATACATACAATACTTATATATATTATATATATATAAGAAAATACAATAAATTAAATACAAAAAAGTTCAAGTGAGGTGAATCATTTTAATAGGTAATTTACACACTAATGGCCTAAGCTCACTAGTTTCAAGTCACAGAGGAACAGCACATAGTCAGATGTCTAACACGGACATCTGGCCCAACCCATGTCTTTCTCAAACCCTAATGCTCAAAATAATTAATTGGTTTGAGTAGGACAAACTTAAATTAAACAAATTAGTTTATTTAGCACTTTCTTTTTCTTTCAAGTTCACTGAACTGATATATTTTAAGTAAACTGAACTGTTTCATTGTTTTGAGTTTTATGAAATTATTTATTTTAATTTAGACGAACTTAAGTTTAACTGAAACAGCTGTGATGTCTATTTCCCAGCATGCTTTGCCGATGGCACTCGAAAGGGAGAGTAATCGTATTGCTGTGCTCATACAGTAAGTGTTTCTGTATAACATACTATTGCTAATATGTTAGCATTTACTATGTTAGCAGATTAGCTTTTTAAAGCTAACTAAGTTTATACTAATAAAAGTATTTTGAGTTCTGCCAACTTATTTGGGTTTACAGTGTACTTCATAGATTTAAGTTATATTAACTGAATGGAATTAGTACTATTAACTTTATTTCACCAAGTTATCTTAACAATAAGTTATTGAGTTACTTGAACACAAATAAAATATTTTTTAAAGCTTAAATTGTTTGAGTTAATAAACTTAAATGATTTAAGGCAATCGGTTTCCTCAAACGGTTTGAGTTGAACTAACTCATCAGGTTTTACAGTGAATTGGGAGCTGACACTGGCACAGACATACAGATGGACGCACACAATAACATAAGCTCTGGTCTATAATTATGTAGTGTATCAATGCAGAAAATACTATTAACCCTTTAGAAGTGACAGTGGACAGCTATTCAAAAAACACTTTCTTGCATGGGTTTTGATGGCATAGTTGCACATGGCCAGTCAGAAATATCAATTTATTCTTTCTAGCCTACTCTTGCAGGTAAAATTAAAAAAATGTTGTAGCATCAAGTAACATCTAAGGACATCGTATGGTTGGGGGGATCCTGACTGAGGTTGTCAATTCATGCATGAAAGGGTTAATATCTAAATTTGCTCTTTGTAACTTGAATCAAGGCCATCTGATGTCTCATGTGGATTATATAATTGGGCCATCAAAAAACTTTTCCCTGGGAGGCCGTTCTCCATCATAAGTTGTGAAATAGAGAAAATAATTGAGCAGCATGTGTTTGACATGTTTTAAATTACATTTGATCCCTGGAGTAAAAAAAGGTTTGCCCTTGATTGTGATTCAAAATTAACTCTAAATAGGATGATTACATTTCTGAAGACCACTTAAAATACATATCAACAATAATTTCTTTTTTGAAACCTATATCAAAATGATCTTAGCATAATATATATATTTTTTTTTTTACCTATGGTTTAACAGCCTCAACACAGATGGAAATGCATCCCACACGAAGTTCTTCAGTTTATACATCTATTCCTGGTGAGTCTTTCCTGATCTTCAGTTGCACTTGTAGTAGTTTGGAAAAAGAACAGGTCAGTTTGTTTAGCCTGAGATGTCAAGATGTCATCCATAGAAATCCAAATGAAGTTTTATCCGTAATCCGATTTTTTTTTCTCGGTCAAACGAATAGGCTATTTCCCGTCAGAGAAAGCAGGTGGAAGTCCAGGCGCGTCTTCGTTTCATATAACAATTATATAAATGTAAGCAAAATCTATATTTTTAAGAGATAGCCTACATCTCATTCGTTTGCTCCTAAAAATACGTGCAATACACAGGAAGGCGCTTCCTTGTAGGGTGTATCAGACTATGAGGTGCAGCTCGTGAAGATTCTCAGAACTGTAAGGAAGGAAAGGCATGATAGATAACTCTGCGCGCTCCCGTTCCGGTCTCTCAAATGTTCTGAGAGCAGGCGCGTGAGAGGAACCTGTTTATGAGCGTTGTTACCGATAGGGCTGGGTGCCGTCGTTGAAAAAGGAAGTTGGCAGGTGTTACCGTGACAGCGAAAACGTGAATCGACGCGGAAAGTTACCGGCGCGCGTACCGTGCATAACCGGCGGGCCAAACATCGGGTCACAGAGTACTTGTGACCTCAAATTTGAACTCACCTAGGAGAGAGCGGGGCACAACCTAACGCTTTTTTACTTTCTCAGTTTGTGTAACCCACTTAAGGGTTCAGAGTATTTCTTTTTTTTTCTCCCCGCATTCATTTCACACGTCTAGTCCAATTATGTGGTTTTGTTTCTTTAATACAGTGTAGGCTATACTTTTTTCTGGATATACCCCGAAAGAATGGAAGTGAAATGTGACAACATGCCCCATAGGTGGGGTACATTGTAACATGACCAGATAAAAATGTTATCTGATCCAATCAAAAAAATATACAAGACAAACTAAAATATTTTGTCAATAAAAGACAATGAACTTTTTCATATAAAATAATGGCATTAAAACATTTTTTTAAATAAACACATTTTTGAGTTTGACAACAAACACACAGCTAGCATAGTTCAAAACATAATAATAGTTAATAATTTCTAAACATTGACCCTCAGTCTTTATTCACCTTTTTCTCATGTTTTCTCAATAAATTCATAAAAGTATAGAATAGCTCTCTAATGCAGTGTTACAACATGTCCCACCTGCACAACTGGGATTTAAACCTGGTTAGTGTGGTTAGATAAGCATTAAAGGACTATCTCAACTGTTAAATAACATATATGAGATTAAAATAATATCAGATTTGTCTAATTTTAAATAAACACAAAAAACAGAGATGAAAAAATAACTTCAATTCACTTTTGCTATGGTTAAAGTAATGTTCAGTAATATCTTCCAAAGATTTCAGAATTTTGGTCCATTTTTTTCTCTACTGTTGATATGGCAACTAAATACATGCATGTGTGGAAGTATTTAAAACAAAGTGTGTTACAACTAGCCCCGCGTTAGGTTGTGCCCCTGCTCACCCCCCTATTGTCTGCCCGTCAATTTTAGCCCGTGTTTGTGAATAAATACGCTACAAAAAATGTTTTAGTTATTGGCAGGTTTTGATATAGGCCATTGTACGTAAACAAAAAAGTACATTTTTAGTTTTATGACAATTGCTATATCAAAAAGTTTTACAATCTGTGTGTTGCTCGACAAATTGGAAGCAGTCATGACCTTTCCCTTTTGACCCTTCAATGCAGCTTTACTTTTTCAACTCCAAAATACTTAACATTTTATGTTCTTACTTTATTTTATCGGTCTGTTGGGGGAGAGATTTAAATTGTACATAAATTGTACAAAAAAAAGAAGCATTGACTATACACTTAATTCTTGAAAATAAAAAATAATTAGGCTATAATAGAAAATAATTAAAATTTAGTTAGTTAAATGTAGCCTTATTAAAAAAAATAGGACCCATATGTTTTTGTCTGGCGGTATTGTGTTTTATTTATAGTGTGAGAAGATTACTGAGTTCAAATCCCCACCAAATATACGTTTTTATGTAATATGGGCATGACACTTTCTAGAAATATCACCATTTCCTTTTAGCTTTTCTTAAGCAGAATTCGACATGCCCATAGACCAGGTGTGCTACTGCTCATCCGGCGCGATTCTTGCAAGTCAGCCATTAAAAGTTTCCTTCCGGTGGTCAGCAGGTGCTACATGATGTGAGAGCCAGTGGTCTCTTGTGGAGGTGAAGCTGCTGTAGCTCCTGCTGGAGTCTCCAATCCCATCAAGAAACAAAATACTTTGTAACTGCCAAGTCTTGACCAACGCTGTCCTTCTAAATAGTATACATGTCATCAGATCGCTTACAGTGCTCATAACTCTCTATCTTCCTTCACCCCAAACTTGGTTGTATGTGTAGGCAGCAGTTGACACATCAATCTTTAGCAACCATATTCGGAGGTCAGGGTCAAACTATAGTCACAGTGGAGATGATATGTGACCTCCTAGTGCGATAGCTCGGATATGTGAATCCTTTGATGTGACCACACCCTCTGAGATCAGGTTTCTTGTAAGCGATGAACTGAACCAACAGGAGGACACAATGTTCCCTTTTAAACCCAGTGCATGGGTTGCCTATTTACTGCATAGACACCTGTCAAAGGCAAAATGACAGTGGAACTAGTTTCACAAACACAGAAGTGGATGAAATACTTGATTTAATACTTGATTAAAATCTCCCCAAATAAGAGGCATGTGCGTAACTCTCAATTCATTTGCATCTCAAAATGGCATAAACACCAGTCACGATTAGCCTACAATAAAAACACATGCAAGAGTCTACAGGGCATTCATAGGTAAAAGAGGCTTTAACAGCAGCAGTTTGCTGATAAAACAGTCTTTGAAATGCAACAGGTGTTCTTCTGCTATGACCTCATCGTTTGAGGGAAAACAAAGTAAACAGATTACACAAGCAAAATATGAAGAATTTATCCCTTCTAACTGGTCTTTATAAACTGCTGATTTGGGCTCCATTCCCCCAGTTGCTAAGCAGGACCTCAGGTGTGCTTTTGTTTGTGCTTGTGAGTATTTCATTTGAGAATACAATTAATCACAGACCATGTTTGGTTATACAATAAAACAGTGCTAAGAAGAAAAAAAGCTACCACACACATGCAAAGGGATAGTTTGCCCCAAAATGAAAATTCTACCTTTTTTTACAATTCCCATGCAATGTCCTTTCAAGCTTCAAAATGGATATAAAATCACCATCAAATGATCATAAAAGTAGTGAGGCTATGTTATATTTAGCCACTGTTGACATCTAGTATCAAGATGCGTTTTGGTCGATCGGATCCCATGTAGGCGAGGGAGACACATTCCCGGTTATATGGTATTTTAATCTGTCTCTTTTGTCCACTTTCAACCACTTCTGCCCTGATTTCTTTGGGTAGGGTCTATGGGCGGGTGAATGTATAAACTTTTTAGATCTTTTAATTTAATGGACGAAATAATCTCACGCAATTTACATTTTAAGCACGATTGCAGAAAACAGATAAAATACTGAGAGCATCAGCTTTCGTTTCTGCTGACAGCCGCAAGACCACGCCGAACACTGTGAGTGCGTGTTAGAAATCAGGAAAAGTGAGAGAACATTGTGCTTGGTATGTTTTTTTGTCTTCAAACCAAACGTGGCTCTTCAGCCGACAAAGTTTAAATCCCATCTGGATAGCGCACTTCCCATAATGTTTAGTAGGCGGCCTTTTGTGGCTGTTCGAACACATTCGACCAAATGAGCGTTTACATCACGAAAGCAATCCGGTCGAATGCGTTGTCGACTACCTCTGGAAGTGGTCCAAAGTGGACAAGCTCAAAACGTTTTAGACCCCATTTACAGCTGTATTTAGCGTCATCCACCTGTGATCCGATCGACTAAAACACATCTTAATACCAGGTGTAAACAGGGCCTTAAAGTCTTCTGATACCATAGCTTTATGTGCGAAACAAACTTAAATTCAAGTCATCATTCGCTTGTGATCGTTTTAGCTCTCTTTTGGGCACTGAGTCGTATTTTTTCAATGAATCCCTTGATACGGTTCACGAAAACAGTCTGAATGATTTGTTCACAAATAAGCTTTATGAATCAATGACAGCTCACTGGAGGGGAAAGATTATTAAATTGTATAGTCTGTTCCTCACACAAACTAAGTGTCTAAGCGTCTTAAGAAAACGAGATGTAAAAAGAATCATCATATGGACCACTTTTATGGTGCTTTTGCATTTAAAAAAAAAAAGACCAGTAGATTCTTTAGAATTTCTCCTTTTGTGTTTTACAGAAGAGAGAAAGTGAAAAAGTTATCCAGGTTTGTAACAACATGAGGTGAATGAATTTTATTTTTGGCTGAACTATCCCTTTAAAGACACCCATAATCAACTTAAACATTAGTGTGTAAAAATATCTTCAGCACACTGGCGCTGGAGTCTTATCTAGGCTCTGTCATGATAGTGCAGCTCTTACTGTAATGCCTTACAGTAATGCAGTTGATATTGAGCTTCTCTGTGGCAAAGACTAAAAGTGAACCGGAACTAACTGGAGTGAGTGTGTTAAAAGCCTGCGTATGATTAGCGCTCACATTCACATACTGCAGCCGACCTTTAGGCTTAATGCACTTGGTCTAATGCAGTCTGTCTGTCTAATGCATCTATGGGTGTAGCCTGTCTTTCTCTGTCTGACTAAGATGACATAATGATCCGGAAACTCAGTTTATCCATCAGCGTTATGCATTTTATCTCTGATAGAGCACGCAAGAGAGACAAATTGTGTGTGCCTTTTGCAGTGACTGCTGTGTTTGCTTTACACACACTCTGTAATGAAATCATGAACAAGCTGAACAATTTGAAAGAGGCACAGACAGGAAGAGCAGGGCATGACGTGACCCTTGTAACGATAAACTGTAAAACAAATGTCTTTATAATTATATCCTCCACATTAAAACAGCATGAGGCATATGCATTCAAATTCATAATGGCCTTCAGTAAAAGGGCATGCATACATTTCAGCATGCACTCAACAAACGTACCTTAAAATGCAGTTTGAGGAATATGACTGTTTTAATTGCCTGCCATTCTCTGAGATGATGGATGTATGACAGCAACATAGAGATGGACAGGACTTTTATTTACAGTACCTGCAGAGCTAGCTACTCACCAAATAAATATTTGCCTATTTGTTATCTGAAAGATTTCGCTAAAGAAATAGCTAGTTCCTATTTTGTTATAATATACAAATTCTTCCTTGCAGCATCGAACACTAGGCCTACAACATTGTGAAGTCCTCCGAGGTAATTTTTACTACAGTCGATAACTGAAAAGCCAGATGCGTGTGTGTGAAACAACAGAGAGCGACCCGCGCTGAAAGTAGCAACAGAGGTCATCGGTGTTGATGGCTGACACCGAATATTAAAAAATATCTGAACGCTGGATGGCGCTATTGATTAATCAGACTCGAATTTTCCAGAGAAACGTTTACTGACCGTGGGACTCCAAAGTCATTCCAACATCCTGGATTCTGCTCCGTAGCAGAGGTCAGCAGTACCACATCCTGCAGAGAGTTTTGAATTTATTGCAAAATATTTTTTTATTGAGGTACAGTTCCACTATCATCTTAATTGCATTTTGCAAACGGCAAAGTTTACATTTCAAGTGCTCCACTGTAGTTTGAGTCCAAGAGAGCTTTTCTCATTGGCCTTGACACATTTCACATTTTCGAATGGGTTACGTCATTCTTTATTTTCTAGTGTTGCTAAGTGCATAAACCTTCCATTTAAAATATTCCACTCTCTAATCTCCTCATTTCTTTCGTAGTGGAGTGAGGGAGGGAGAGTTAAATTTCAGACTGGATAGCCACATATACTGCACATCTCAACACAACAGACCACATCATTTGTCATCACGCCTGATCTCCCGGTAATATAATCTGTAGATACTTTGTAGACTCTGGAGGCCTCACATTGCTCTTGTGGGAGTTTTAAGCCAGAATCTACTGTATATAGACTCACTGAGCTACTCAATTTTGTTACGGCACATAACGGAGTGCAATATTCAACAGTTTGCCATATTTGTATACAACGACATAATATAGAAATAGACAGACGAAGGCAGATAGATAGATAGATAGATAGATAGATAGATAGATAGATAGATAGATAGATAGATAGATAGATAGATAGATAGATAGATAGATAGATAGATAGATAGATAGATAGATAGATAGCAGGGGCGTTTCCTCCGAGGAGGCAAGGGAGGCAGTGCCACCTCAAAAATATGTTGAGAAGATAATCTATATTACAAAAATAAAACAACGCAAATATTACAAAATGTGACATTAAAAAGTGTACAAGCCTGGTTTTTATAAAGTAACACTGTCCACCAGCGACACCCGCAGGTGAAGTAACAGTGCCTCTGTGCCCATTTACTTTTAACAGACCCCTCAGACAATATTGTTTAAATTGTTACTGCCTTTAGTTATTATTTTGGAATAAATGTAAAAATGCGTAAAAACACTAACTTGATGAAATTTATTCTTGGGTTTATGAAATGTTACATAGTTAGTGTAAAGATACAAAATAGAATTGTATTTGGTCTCTCTTTTTATGTAATGTTTATTTAAACAGGAAAATTAAGTGTAACTGGGACACAAATTTACATTTGATATGTATATAAAAAAGTGAGTATTTTGCGCCTTGTTTTAAAACACCACCGCACACCACTAGTATGGTATAGGTAGGCAGGCAAGGTAACTAAGTGTGTGGAAAGGACCAAAGTGTGTGTGGTGGTGTTGGAGGGGGAGACAAAGTGTAGCTCTGTCAGCTCTGTGTCAGTGTGTGACACTTCTCTGAGACAGATATGGCTTTCCTCAGTCTCTTAACTTCTAGAACCTTACTTAGTCACCTTTTCCTCTCTGCCCTCACAGGTAAGACTTTCTATCTTTCCCTCAGCATTATAGCATTCTCATTTCTCTGTGCTCTACTAACTTACCTTGACACATTAACAAGAAAACTCAAAAGAGCAGACTTTATATTTTCCCTCCCTCCACAAATAATCATATCCACAAAAAGCACATTACATGCCTAATTTCAGCAGCTAACCTCATAAATGTGTGTAAATGTCTTGCTCTCACGTCAGCCTGGATTAAGTAGTTTGCGGTCATAAATCTTTTAAACTAAACAGACTGCATCTTCACCTATTAATAAGCAGTATGCACTCAATTTAACTCATTTCTAAAGTCTGCATCTTTTAACTAGAACCTTTGAAATGTCATTTGGCCATTAAATCAACTGTCTGTTTCACAGAAAATGTATTTTTAATTCCATGTGTTTATGGAACATTAATGAGAAGACATGAAGTATGTGAGAGAGAGACATGTTATACTGTACCGAGGCAAAGAGGGTTACAGCATTAATGTTACGTTTACAACATTTTAGTCATATCAGTTTAACATTTTTTAATTCACTGAGTTACGTGATGCGACTCATGTTAAGTCTGTTTATTGGTACAGTCTTTATTAAAAAAATATAAGGAATTATTTCTGAACTGACAACCGAATAAGTTCTGAACTGATCTAATAAAGTAAAGGTTGGAGGATTTACTCTCCACATAGGACTTTTGATATTTTAATCCTTGTGACTTTTGAGTCTCTAATTTTAGTAAAGGGACTCTGTCACCATAACACTGCTATGCAAGCCACTGTATCTATTTATAGCATCAGTGTATATGTGTGAATTTTCCTTGATTGGTTCAAATGTTCTTGACTGGTAACTGTTCTGCTTTACACATGCCAAATAAACATACATCTTTTTTTTTATGTGATGTTATTGAGTTTTGTCCAAGACAAGTGACAGAGTTTAAGTGCATTTTCATGAGGCCTACTCTTTCACATATACTATACATATGATATGCATTAAATGAATAATTATTGCACTGGCAAATAATAATAATGTTTTATTGACAGGTGGGCATCTTTCTCTTTGTCTACTTGTAAATGCGTCCATTATCACCAATCAAACTCCCCTGACCATCCTCATCACGTCCACAACAGAGGTTTTACCTGCTCTGCCGGCTGTCAAACCTCCAGGCCCACAGGGGGTGTCAATTTTACAACAGCCTCCAAAGGCAAAAGCTGTGGAAGGGGAGAATGTGATGTTACCCTGTTTTTTAAAAAGTGGTGTGGATGAAGTACTGGCTGTGGAGAACGTGAGCTGGTATGTGCTGAGTTTGGAGGAAAGGAGGAATGTTCTACATGGAAATGAGACGGTGGAGGATGTGTTTGCTGGTCGTGTGTTTTTGTCTGGTGATCTGCCTATGGGAGATCTATCTATGACACTAAGGAACATTTCAGTGGAAGATCAAGGATTATATTTGTGTGCCTTCATATCAACAAACTCAACTATTCTTCATGGAGGTGGGACCAAACTCAGCATCCGCAAAGAGCTGGGTGAGAGAGAATTAGGGTTTTTAAGGATATTAGTGTACAAACCAATATTCAGATACATAATTTAATTTTATATATACACTCACCTAAAGGATTATTAGAAACACCTGTTCAATTTCTCATTAATGCAATTATCTAATCAACCAATCACATGGCAGTTGCTTTAATGCATTTAGGGGTGTGGTCCTGGTCAAGACAATCTCCTGAACTCCAAACTGAATGTCAGAATGGGAAAGAAAGGTGATTTAAGCTATTTTGAGCGTGGCATGGTTGTTGGTGCCAGACGGGCCGGTCTGAGTATTTCACAATCTGCTGTTACTGGGATTTTCACGCACAACCATTTCTAGGGTTTACAAAGAATGGTGTGAAAAGGGAAAAACATCCAGTATGCGGCAGTCCTGTGGGCGAAAATGCCTTGTTGATGCTAGAGGTCAGAGGAGAATGGGCCGACTAAGTCAAGCTGATAGAAGAGCAACTTTGACTGAAATAACCACTCGTTACAACCGAGGTATGCAGCAAAGCATTTGTGAAGCCACAACACGCACAACCTTGAGGCGTATGGGCTACAACAGCAGAAGACCCCACCAGGTACCACTCATCTCCACTACAAATAGGAAAAAGAGGCTACAATTTGCAAGAGCTCACCAAAATTGGACAGTTGAAGACTGGAAAAATGTTGCCTGGTCTGATGAGTCTCGATTTCTGTCGAGACATTCAGATGGTAGAGTCAGAATTTGGCGTCAACAGAATGAGAACATGGATCCATCATGCCTTTTTACCACTGTGCAGGCTGGTGGTGGTGGTGCTATGGTGTGGGGGATGTTTTCTTGGCACACTTTAGGCCCCTTAGTGCCAATTGGGCATCGTTTAAATGCCACGGCCTACCTGAGCATTGTTTCTGACCATGTCCATCCCTTTATGGCCACCATGTACTAGTGATGTATGTCTCGAGACCGGTCTTGATCTCGAGACCGGTCTCGAGACCACTTTTACGTGGTCTCGGTCTTGTCTTGGCCTTGACGGTCTTTGGTCTCGGTCTTGTCTTGGTCTCGGACCTCTCGGTCTTGTCTAGGTCTCGCTGTCTCAGACTGACATAGTGGTCGGAGGATTTAGCAATACAATACTACAATATCCACGACGATATCCGCAACGGATTGAAGCGCGCGTCCGAGTGAAGACAGTGCGGTGCGCGCGAGCCACGCGAGAAAACACTGTATCCGCGCCACTGATCGCAGCAACAACGAGCACTTTGATCACTTGATTTAAAAAACACATATCATGTACAGTTTTTGATATATTAATATTTAGTAAAACACATATCAGTGACATGATGGGTTTTACCTTCATTCAGGAGATTTTGGGTAACTGCACAACTGACAGATGACTTTGAGCGCACCGCCAACGGTGTGTGTGTGTGTGTGTGTGTGTGTGTGTAACCATAGCGACAAAAACGACCAACTTTCGGATCCTGCACTTAAGCCTATAATTTCGTTTTTAAAAATATAATTATGTATTTAAAAGTTGCAGAATGGATTCATTTGGAGACTTCGAAATCAGCAGAGATAGGCAGGCAAATGCAAAACAACATTTGACAAGTTATTGCTTAGCTTCAACACTAATGTTTTTTTTTCCCCTCCGGTCTCGACTTGGTCTCGGTCTTAGTCTCGACTTGGTCTTGGTCTCGACTTGGTCTGTCTTTGTCTTGGTCTTGGTCTTGGTCTTGGTCTTGTCTTGGTCTCGATACCATCTGGTCTTGGTAGTGTCTTGGTCTCGGTTTAGGCGGTCTCGACTACAAGTCTACCATGTACCCATCCTCTGATGGCTACTTCCAGCAGGATAATGCACAAAGCTCGAATCATTTCAAATTGGTTTCTTGAACATGACAATGAGTTCACTGTACTAAAATGGCCCCCACAGTCACCAGATCTCAACCCAATAGAGCATCTTTGGGATGTGGTGGAACGGGAGCTTCGTGCCCTGGATGTGCATCCCACAAATCTCCATCAACTGCAAAGATGCTATCCTATCAATATGGGCCAACATTTCTAAAGAATGCTTTCAGCACCTTGTTAAATCAATGCCACGTAGAATTAAGGCAGTTCTGAAGGCGAAAGGGGGTCAAACACAGTATTAGTATGGTGTTCCAAATAATCCTTTAGGTGAGTGTATATTTATCTTTTAATGAATCTATGGCCTGTAAAACTCAAGGAAGACCTTAAAGGGATGGTTCACCCTGAAATAAAAAATTGCTGTTAATTTACTCACCCTCAGGCCATCCAAGATGTAGGTGTCTTTTTTTCATCAGTAGAACAGTAAAGATGATTTTTAGCTGAAACCGTGGTCCTTGGTGAATGCAAGTCAACCGCTACCATTACTTTGAGAATCAGAAAACATATACAGGCAAAACAAAATGTAGTGACGGCACCCAGTAACTTGCATTATAAGAATCCCCAAGGACCACGATTTCAGGTAAAATGGTTCTTTACATTTCTACTGAAGAAAAAAAGACACCTACATCTTGGATAGCCTGAGGGTGAGTAAATTAACAGCAAATTTTCATTTTTGGGTGAATCCTCCCTTTTGTGATTTTCTTAGTGCAATTCAAATCAGGGCTATTAAAGTTAACTAAATTTATATTGAAACCATTAAAAAAACCATTCTGTTACTTGAATAAAATAAACATTAACTGAAAAAAAAACTGAAACTTTTTTTTTTCCAGCTGGATGCCAGCATTTTCGTTTAGTTTAACTTGATGTGAAATAAAAATGTATGGAAACTGTATACATTTAAAAAAAAAAAGTTATACAAAAACTAAAAATTTAATTAAAATTTAATTAAAAATTTAAACTGAGAACAAAAAATATAAAAATACCTATAAAAACGTATCAAATTTTAAACTTAGCATTAAAACTATGGCCTGTGCCAATAATCTGTTATGGCCAATAACCAATAAATATTAAAGTGAAAAATTAGTAAAAAAAATAAAATGGTTTATATGTGAACGCTAGATAACTGAGTAAATGTGAACATATGAAGTATTGTTTTTAAGGAGCCAATTACAGTCATTCATCTGAGACAATGAGAGATTACAGTGAGATTATACCTTTTTTTCATCAAATCCCTGCTCAGGTGTGATTGAAGAGTCGGTGGGCACTATGATTGGCATCGTTGTGGCAGTTGTTGGCGTGGCAGCGGGGCTGGTTGCTGTGATACTGACTCAGTTCAGGGACAAACTAAACTGCCTGCCGAAATGAAGTGGGAGCCACGGCTTTGGTGGTTAAAAGTGCGGAGAGGTTACGGTAAAGGCCAAAGGTAAAAGAGAACAAGCGCACATACTCTCACAGTCAAACTGCCAAGAACTGAGAAGAGACATTTAGCTCACCCCATATTCCGAATGATAAAATATACGAATACATACACAGACAAATCCAGTGTTTTTTTTCAGTTTTTACCATTTCAAAATACCTGGATTTCTGCATGAATGGTTCCTTAGATGAAAAATTGTTTGGTTCTTTTTTTTTTTTCAATCTAGTCTGCTGTGTTGTAGGTTCTCAGTATCGAAAGCAGTCTTTTCATATTATCATAACAACATAGGACAGATGTAAGTTAGTAGACTCTGATCTGATGTAGGTGCTTTGCATACCTCACGTTGGGTAGATGGACCCGTACCAGACTATCATTATGAAGTAATATCAATCAGAAACTGACCTTGTATCAGCACTTAACACTAAACACTTTTTTTTCTCTCAAGAGAAGCCTAATCTTAATACTTGTTCTGTGCTTCAGTATACTGGTTTAATTAAAGAACTTATTTGCAAAGTTCTTCATTTTCAGCTACATGCCTTTTGTAAGTCCCACTAGGACGTTCACTTCAGAAATAGCTGGTTGTGAACTGTTTTTTTTTTTTGTGACTGATTTTGTCCCATGGTTTGTTTACTGTTTAAATCCCCATCTATCCTTCTGACACATATAAACAAAGTTTGTAAAGTTATAATAATAACAAAAAAAAACAAATAATAAAGTTTTATTATTCAGTGTGTCTGGTGAATTTCCTTGTCTCATGTAACTACACAAGCATCCACAGGCTGAAAAATGTCCATGAGGCCAGATCAACACAAGCCTGTCCCTGAGAAACAGGTCACAGGTGTGTAATATATTGTTGATTCATAAAGCTTTTAAAAGTAGAAACACAGACCTGCACTACCGTTCAGAAGTTTGGGGTCAGTACTTCACTTTTTATTTCTTTGAAAGAAATGAATACTTTTATTCAGCAAGGACGCATTAAATTGATCAAAAGTCACAGTAAAGACTCACATTGTTACAGAAGATTTCTGTTCTTTTAAACTTTGAATTCATCAGAGGATCCTGTAAAGAGTGTTTTCAACAATAATACAAAATAGATGTTAATTGAGCAGCAAATCAGCATGACTTCTGGGGGATCATGTGACACTGAAGACTGGAGTAATGATGCCGAAAATGTAGATTTTTTTTCATTTTTAAATATATAAAAATAGAAAATGATCTTACCTACCCCGAATATTTGAACAGTTGTATGTAAACAATCAGTGAGAGGAACTAGATGAAAATCATCTATTTTTGTTATTATGAAACAGAGTCATTTAAACAGTTTCCAATCGTTTAATTCTTTGGAACTGAACACACAACAGCACACACAATAAATGTACCACTACAGAAGCCACGATAATCTATCCACACACACACTCCAACTCACACAAGCTCACTCACATGAATATGATAAACAGTCAAAGGAACACACATAAAGCAGAAATCACATTCATGAGACAAAACAAGATTCAAATAAATAAGGGAAGCTTCAATGATCCCTTTCTGACTTAAATTGTTCCCATTATTGTATAACACATTTCTATTGGTCACAGGAAAAAAAGGAGATGGGAATAAACACTGTGCTCCCCGTGCTCCAAACACATGCAAACAAGGACTCATGGGAAAGGTGGTGTGAAAAAAAGATGAATTTTGTTTTTGTGCTTCAAGTGTTCTCAGCACAGAGAGATCACAGAGGCATTTGCTTAAGATGCTAAAATACAATCTTGCAGTTCAAACACCAAGTAACAGCTGTAGCTATAGAGTGAGAACACACTCCGTTTACGCTTTATAAAGACCATATTCATATTAGCGATGGCTACTGGCTCTGACTTTCATTCGTTGAGATCAGCTGAACAGCTTTAGTGTATATTAAGACGAGAGGTACACATGCACAAGGGAGCACTGGGAAATGCACTGCACAGCACAGGGGAGGAGAGAGGTGGGAGACAAGTGAGGTCAAAGGTTGCTTTTAGTCCTCAAGAGTGCGGAAAGAATTCTGCATGTCTTCCAGCAGTTGAGCGTAGTCAGCTTTGATCTTTGCTTCACCCTCTTTGACTGGATCCTGCAAAACACACACACACGCATTATGTAAAATTGGTCAATGTTAACTGAATGAAATGACTGTAAATAATCGAATAAAAAACAAGTTTATATATGTTTTATTAAAATGTATAATAAATATTATAGTGAATACGTATAAATTATTATAATAAATAATATTAAACACATTTTCAATATTTTAATACTAAAATAATGATGGTTTGTATTTGTAATGTATACTATTATAGTATTTATTCATATTTTTAATATAAGTTTCTTTATATATATATTTTCGCTTTCGCTGTGATAATTACTGCAATGTTATCATATCCGATTATACTTTTGAATTATCGAAGCGAGAACATGCATTATTAACGCATTTACTGTCGCTATTCCAGAATATTAAGAATAGTCTTCCACATATTTTGTAGCTTATAGAAACAAACATATTTAAATGTAAAAATAAGAAAAAGTGTCTGCACGAGTCGCATCCTTTATTTTTGAAAGTATTTTTTTATTGTTATATTTGAACTATAAATCTTTTTTTTTTTTTGCCAGAACTTATTTGTATTTAAATGTCAAAAACATAAAAAACACTCTGGAGTCAACGCAATTTTTCAATAACTGAATATGATTTAGTGGTTTTAGTCTCAATTAACATCAACTCAGAAACACTGAATTAAACTAAGCAAATCGAAATTGGTCATTGACTACATCCTGTGGTCTAGGATCTTTACTTCTACACTAATCCCAACATCAATACTTGAGTAACACTACCTTGAACTTCATGGAACTGATCCGATAAAGAATTTCTCCCATGTGTTCACGGATCTGCGCCCAGGTGATCTTATTATCGCTCTGTGCTGTGGTTTCAACAGCATGCCGGGACAGGTCATAAAAAGCTATCATATTGGACAGGATCCCCACTGTCTTATAGAAGGGACAGAACCTAGGCGAGAAAGAGACAGGGAGATAATGTAGAAAATAATTAGTACAGACTGACAAACATGCTACTAGAACAACAAGAAATCAAAACACAGGGGCTGTGGGGAATATCACAATCGTTATAGGTACAGATGATGACTTTACCTGTCATACGGAGTGTAACCGTTCTGCTGCAGGAAGTCATCTTTAATGAGTTTGGCCACCTCCAGAGTGATTTTATCTGTCTCAGCCAGAGATGCCTATGGGTAAGGAAACAAAATAAACCCAGACATGCATTCAGAATCAATACAAAAATATTGTAGAACATAAAAAATAAAAAAATTCAAATATCACTATACAAAAAAAATGCACAATGCAAACAACACTTAGGATGTGCCAGAACAGAAGCCGAATACCTTATTCGGAAAGGCACGGAGAATGGCTTCAAAACGAATAACAAATTCTACTGGATAATAGGAAAAAAAATATTCGACAGACACAGTCACTCCTAGTGTTTGCAGGATAACAGGGGAGCCAGTGAATATTATACATAAACCTCTAAAATCACTACGCAGTAATGAGTGTGTGAACTGTGAAGTGAATGAATGTAAACTTTATGAATTAAATGAGCAGAGCGCGATTGAGTTTCCATCTCTGTGCGTCTCTCAGAAATCAAGGCTTTGACAAGAGTGATATCAAATAAGATACTACATCATACACCTTTTCCACTACTTCATTTGTTTATTTATATCTTATTATTATTATTTATATCTTTCCCTGACTCACTCTCTTCCGGAGACTGCAAGCATTTATGTATTAAGTATGCATTTATTATATTATGTTTTAGCAATTTTCAACCTCTGAATAGTTTCTTTCAACTTCCATGTTCTCTAATCAGCAATTTTATATAGAGTCTGACTCCTCTTATTTGAGGTTGTAGATGATTGTTCACAAAGAGAGAGAGAGAGAGATTTTTTTACTTTTATTTAACATTTAGTATTATTGTTTTAATTTTAATATTTATAATTAATTATAATCTAATATTAATTAGATTAATTAAGATATTTCAATACATTTTATAATTATAATTTAAAAAAAAATACTTTGAGCTATACAAGGCATATTTGTATATATATATATATATAAAATAACACTATTTGACAAACAATGTCTAAGACACAAACACACCTTTCCAACAAGTTGCACAATCTCAGCCAGATCCTCCTCCTCCTGCAGAATCTCTTTGGCTTTGGTACGCAGCGGCACAAACTCTTGGAAGTGTTTGTCATAGTACTCATCCAGCGCTCGTGTATATTTACTGTAACTGATAAGCCAGTTAACAGAGGGGAAGTGTTTCCTCTGGGCGAGCTTCTTATCTAGACCCCAGAACACCTAAGCGCAACAGTTCAAATGAGAAGAGAAATAATGAAAGATTCTACTACACTGCTTTATTTAAAAGAGTTAAATGAATAAATCCACCCACCTGCACAATACCAAGAGTGGCAGAAGTCACAGGATCGGAGAAGTCACCACCAGGGGGAGACACGCTGAAGAGAAACATTCATTTCAAAAGAATCACAAAATGTGTGGAAAGAACAGAAATACCTGCAGTTATAACCCCCCACACAATAGCTAAAAATACATGTTACATTTTTATAAGCATCAAAGTCTGTAGAAACTTACGCTCCCACAATGCTGACGCTGCCCTCTCTCTCTGGGTTACCCAGGCACTTCACTCGACCTGCTCTCTCATAGAACGATGCCAGACGGGCTCCAAGGTATGCGGGATACCCACTATCTGTGGGAGTAAAACAGGAAGGTTTGATTATCCAGTATAAGAAGGTTTTTGAAAAAAAGTCTCTTATACTCAACAAGGCTGCATTTATTTGATTGAATATACAGTAAAAACAGTAATACTGTGAAATAATATTACACTTCAGAAAAAAAAATATATATATATATATATATATATATATATACACACACACCGATGCTAAAGTTGACTAAAAAGAGGAATAAATCTCTAGGAATGGTGAAGGGTATGTGATGGTGTGGGACTATTTTAATTGCAAAGCCCAAGGGAACTTTATCAGGATGCATAGTATGCTGGATCCATGAAATAACTGGCCTTTAAAAATAAAAATCTGCCTGCCTCTATGGGAATTTAACATAGTGTCCTGACTTATGCACCCTGTATTTTAAGGAAGAACATTTATTTATTTATGATACATTATTCATTCACAAAGAAAATTGGTGTCCTTAAAGGTTGGAGTTTTCCTCATTTTTTTAAATTAAGGCATTAAGATCAATTTCCAAAAGATGATATTTTATTCCTCTTTTTCGTCAACTTTAGCATGGGTGTGTTCACTTATGCTAAGCACTGTATACATTCAAATGTAATGGCAACGCTGAATTTCATGTATGTACTGTCCCTTTTCATCCATTTAATGCACCCTTGGTGAACACACAATTATTATTTTTACTTATATAATTCACTAAAACACACAGAAATTTGCAGTGGACACAAAACAGAGATTGTTGAGCTGTACATACCAGCAGGCATCTCAGCCAAACGTCCGGAGATCTCCCTAAGAGCCTCAGCCCAGCGAGAGGTGGAGTCAGCCATCATACTGACATTATAGCCCATGTCTCTGAAGTACTCAGACAATGTGATACCTGGTGACACACAAGCATACTATCTATCAAGATACATGCCTCCACACACAAACTATACTTTCTCTTCTCTTACATCTCATTTTACGATCAATAATTGTGCTTTATCAAAACCTGTTTCAAGGCACTCCACAGTACAGCACACTTTACTTTCTAAAGAAGGCTCTTGTGTTTACCAGTGTAGATGGAGGCTTCTCTGGCAGCCACAGGCATGTTTGAGGTGTTGGCCACCAGTGCTGTTCTCTTCATAATGCTCTCCACCTTACCATCCACCTCCATGGTGAGCTATTGAACAAAATCACAAAATCATCTAAACCACACAACAGGGTCACATTAACCATTCTAGGTATGAATGTCATATCGCATTCATAAACGTAGTATTAAGCAAAGTGACCAAGTATGCTGTCATTAAACTCAGCCATACCAACCTCTGGAAAGTCTCTTAATACTTCAGACATCTCGTTTCCACGCTCGCCACAACCAACGTAGACGATGACATCACTGTTGGAGTACTTGGAGAGAGACTGAGAGATGACAGTCTTACCACAGCCAAAGGCTCCTGGAATGGCTGTGGTTCCTCCTTGGACACAACTGCAAAACGGCAGAAATTAGGACTGCGCCGTAATGGTTAAATTGATAATCACGACTGTGTCATTTAAGAAATTACTTTGTACATTTCGTCAGAATTATTCCACTTTCACGTACTGTACACTACCATTCAAAAGTTGTGGGTCCGTAAGAAGTTAATTTTTGAATTTTTTTATTCAGCAAAGATGCATTAAATTGATATTGATCCAAATGCTTTTCTTTTGGACTTTCTATTCTAAATAGATACATCCTGAAAAAAATGTATCATGGTTTCCACAAGAATATTAAGCTGCACAACTGTTTTCTACATTGAAAAAAATATAATAAAATTATCGTTTTTACTGTATTTTTGATCAAATAAATGAGGTGTGCATAAGAGACTTACATAAAAAAAATGACCCAAAACAACAAATCAAGAGTGTGTCAACTCATACGCAGTTTAATTTACCTCATGTAGTTTCCTGATTTATTATATGTATCATGTATTTATACAGGTCATCGCTGAGAAGATTTGCTCACAGATTTAGTAGCAGCAAATAGCACAAGCGGCAACAGACTGGCTTTATTACACATCCATCTGAGCAGAATGGCAGTGGTGATCGCCAAACTCCAACATATATGTTTATCTGGTTTCAGATCACCAGGTTGAGAAGATTAAGTAAAACACTGGGCAGAAAATGTATCAATTAAAATGTAACGCTCTGATTGGGGGACTTAAACTCTGCAAGCATGAAGGCTTGTGGAGGCTTGTTACCAATGAAAGATAAAGGAAATGGCAATTGGAAAAAAACGATAAATAACTTTTTTAGGATAAATAACCAGAGGGCCACTATCGCAGACGATTCTGCTTTATTAATTGAGAAAAGCAGAAATTGTGATCATGATTAAAATATGATTAACTGTCCAGCCTTAGCAGAAATATTAAAGTAAGTGTCAGGTACAATATAAACGTTACAGTCTCAGTTGTGGAAAGATAATGAGTGTGATTTTGAGACTCACGGAAAGAGGGCATCCAGTACTCTCTGTCCAGTCAGCAGGGGGTGGTTGGCAGGGAGCTTCTCAGTAACAGGCCTCACCTGTCGCACAGGCCACACCTGCACCATGGTGAACTTCTCCTTCACTCCTTCAAACTCCAGTTCCAGCACCACATCCTGACACACACACATTTAGTGAGATTAGGTTTCATCCTCATCTTACCTAAACATCTTCGGGAGTTTTTCTAACTGTTGCCTTTGTGAACTGTTGACGTGATGACTCTCACGTGCACGTCTATAAATGTGTGGAAGTATTTAAGGACATGCGAGGATGATTGTGAATGTGACTCACAGAAACATCATAATTTCCTGGCGGAGCGAGGTAGGTGACTGTTCCCCTGCTGCGGGGGGGCAGCATGATCTTGTGCTTGATGAGAGAGTTCTCATACACCAATCCATAGATATCACCCCCTGTAATGTGACTTCCAACCTGAAAAACCAGTCAGAGAATCCAATTAACATAAACATGCAGTACATCATTTCAATGTAATATACAAATAATATATATTTGTTGTTACAATTGTTGCCGTTTGGTCAATTTTCCCGCTTTGAAGCCAAAATATGCCATTTAGCTTGTATGTGACAAAGGAGTTGTTGCATGCGGGTGGTTAAAATTTGACAAAATATGAATGTATCAACACAACCAGTTAGTTTAAACATTTAATGAAATATGTATTATATGGCCAAAAATGATGCGTGCTGTGCTTCCAAACACAGATATAAGGTACAGTTTAGCCTTGCAGTGTCCGGTGCTGATGGTTTAAATTATTTTGTTTCTAAAAGCTACAGAAGACTTATAATATTGGGATAGATCACCAAAAATGAAAATGCTATCATCATTTTCTCAACCAAAGTCTTATTGGTTTAAAACGACATGAAGGTAAGTAAATGATGACAGAATTTTCATTTTCGGTTGAACTATCCTTTTAATATTCTGGAATAGCGACAGTAAAGGTGTTAATAATGTATCTCCTTGCTACATTTCATAATTAAAAAGAATAGAAATGGTTCTGAAAACATTGCAGTAATTATTACAGTGAAAACAAAAAAGTTTACAATTTTGTTATAAATAATGGGGTTGGATTTTTCCCATGAAACACAAACAGTGGCATCAAAAAGTGAATTCCACTGTTTTCCATAAATGAAAATGCAGGGTGATCACTGGCAGTCGAGTTCATTTGCAAATAATATAAAAATGAACCCAGCCCCCATCCATATTATAAAAATATACCACTAAACTATCACGACTCACAGTCTTAGGAAAAAGTGCAGAACTGTCACTCGAGCCCCCTCGAAAAACAACTTGCCTGACGGCCCTTTATACAGAGAAAGACACACATAGTTCCTTACCCTCAGGTTTTGAAAAGGAGAAAATTCCCACTTTAGGTCCCTGTTTAAAGCTCCAATGTTAACCCCTCTAGGGATGTAGATGCTGTTCGTGAGGTCATTGATGTCTTTCAGGGGACGCTGAATACCGTCAAAGATGGAGCCCATGATACCAGGCCCCAGCTCAACAGAGAGGGGTTTTCCAGTACGGAGCACGGGGTCTCCGACAGAAACTCCAGCTGTAGATAGCTCAGGAAAACATATAGACAAATACAAACACATGCAAAAACATACAGTGACAGCACCATGATTAATACCATGGTAATCTGCCACATACCACAGTAATGAATGAATACCATATTTACATAATACTGCAAGGTACTTTAAATGATTGAATCTTGGTAATAATTCTGTCCATATTATAGTATCTTTTGGTACTTTATTTTGATAACAAAACATACTCTCCATGATTCAGAGTATCTGTGTTGGTGCAAATTAACCACAAAAAAAAAAGCCATGCCAGTTTCTTTCAGTAATTTTCAAGAAGAAAACCATACTTGAGTTACTAAAACTTTAAATAAGATATAAATACCCATTTTTTCTAACAATTCTAAAACTAAATTTGGATTAACTTGATTAAAAACTTTTTCAAGGGTTACAGAGTAAGTAAATCACCGATGAATGGTAAAGGATACAGGTCTCCTCGTACACCTGGATGGTTGCCATATCTCCCTCCAATCGGATAATCTCTCCCACCAGCTCACAGTGGCCAACACGCACTAGTTCATACATAGCCGCACCTGCCATCCTAGTGGCCGTCACCACTGCAGTGAACAGACACACAGACTGTAACCTGTCCATCACATGACTAACATCTTCAATTCTTATATTTGTGACACAAAGTCAAAATACACTACTTGAGAGATAAACTTTGTGCTGTGTGTTGAATTTTGTGACAAAGTAACTTCATTCATTTGGACTTAATATATATGAACATTGAGAACATGTTTTTATTTTTTTACCTGGGCCTGAAACCCCATGCACAAATCCAAACTGATCCTCACGTTCCTCATCTCGGATTTTAGGCAGTTTGGTAAAATCCATCTTGTGTGTTAGAAAACCTGAAAGTGGAAATGTGAGACAATGAGAATCATTCAAAACGCATCAATATCTTTCAGACAAACGCCAAATCTAAAATCAACGTTGCCAAGACGTGTTTTGATTTTCATTTTTCACAATTCCAATAGAACCACAAGGTCTACTGAGTTGCTCCAGTTCAAAGCAATACTTGAAGTCAAATGTGAGTTTCAATCTTATTGGTATGATAAATATGACAATAACCATTGACAAATTTAAAGACTTTCTAGATGTCAACATAGCAAAATAGTAATACTAACAGAACCACTATTGCCGACCGGTATTCATTTAGATCAACACTATACTATACACTCCTGTTGTAACAGATGAGTATCAAAGGAAAATGTTATGGATTTGATTGCTGTACAAAACGCACTATTGAATTACGAGATCTAGAAGACTGTCGTAAGGAACCATTGGATGTCAGGTGACAGATGGTTGCTAGCAAAGCCTCTGATCAGCAAATGAGCAGATTTCACCAGAGTAGAAAATGAGATAGGACCAAACAGACTGGTCTGACAGAAATAAAAAATAATTGTATATATAAAGAAAAGATGCGTCTTACTGTATTAGCATGAAATGAACAACAATCCGTGGAATATCCTACCAGTGTAGCGAGGAGAAAAATTGTCACGACCTAAGTCAGCTGACTACCAGGATTAAGGAAGTCCGTATACACCATACACAGGGCAAAAGAAACTGCGCCATTATGGCTCCCCTAGTGGAGATTTTACGTGGAAAGGTATAGCGCAAATGATCCAACATGGCGCCTATACCACCACAGCTTCTCAATTTCCTGTGTTGTTCATCGTAAGGACACAAGGACGCAACTGCCACCAGCCACGCATAATATGTTGACATTTTCAAAATTTGGGCACCGGGTATTCCACCAATGTATAGAATTAAACGTTACGTTGGATATTTTGGCAGGTTTTGGGTTATCTTTGACGAACTTTCATGCATATTCATTACGTTCTTCTCATCAATATGCATCAGGCAAAGAGTCTGGCGCTCTTTGCGCGGTTGCGTCACAGGGTGATTCCTGTTGAGACCGCGCGTAACCCAGACGTTCAAGACTTTGTTTGCAGTTGAAAAAGCTAGTTTCTGATCTTTTTTCGGAAATTAACCGCAGACTTTGTATTTTTCATGTTTGCGGATACAATCAAGGTGTCATCGGTTTCGTAATTATAAAGCCAACGGCTTCAATTCGCTGGTTATCAACGAGGACTGATCGACGACATATCATCATCATTATCATCGATAATTGAGGTCTGGGCGAAATAATACACAGTTCAGCTTTGTTTTATCTGAACCGTGATCTGATCTTCGGAAAAAAACTGGTCATTTGCCAAGTATTGCAGTTTTGATCGCAAGACTGCTGTGAGCATATGGCAAATCCTTCGGTTGTGCGCCAACAGTTATCTTATTAGTTGTCTGTTAAGCCCAAAAGCAACTGGACAGATTTAACTTATATATATATTATTTGGAAGACATTTCGCTATTCAAAGTGACTCCATAAGGTAATTAGCTGGAAATCAAAGAGCCAACCTTAAGAAGAACACAACTTTGTGGTACCACCCCACCATGTTGGGAATTATGGATCATCACCAAGGTAAATACGTGCTTTTCTTATTGTCATATGAATATTACTTTTCTCGTTTTATTGTAGTCTATTACTCCAGTACTCGATGTTTTAAACGAGCCTCGTGTAACACACCCATTTAACAAAGAGCTCCTGGATGGATTAACTACTCATGCTAACAGTGATATATCCTCTTAGGTTAAGTAACTTACGTTACACGTAACGGCACCTCTATACTATCTCCAGATACGTAACATGTAATTTTCTAAGCATATTTGAAAAGTTCTGACACCAATTGGCTTCCTTGTTTCGCTGACTAGACAATGTTTCTTCTGCTCGTCTTTAGCTTTTAGCATAAGCAGCTCTTGTTCGGATGTGAAGATGCTTACTCGAGCAAATGAGTTAACGTTACAAACATTTGCAATAATCTTTAACGTTTTGAAATCGATATATTTTGCTTACACCTGTAGCATTCCAATAATCACGTACGAAAATGACTCTTAAGTTACTTTAGTTTAACAGTGGCTAGATAGCATAAGCTAAAGCTAACTTGACAGTTCGTTTAACGCTGTAACGTTAATTTCAGCGTTTAACGTTAACATTGTTTTGCCAGTAATGCAGATGTCTTCTGTTTCTTTTACAGACACCGTGCGGAAATGTAAAACTGAGGCTTTGGTAAGTGCTGTCGCAGTTATGTTCTGTAATGGTTTTAAATGGTGACACAGGCTCGTTACTTATTTATAGCTTAGGCCACATGTGGCCGAACATGGGGGGATGGGCTGTGGATAAGATCAGTATCTGTTTTTAATCACTGAACCTAATTGGAATACATATATTGGTTTTTAAAAAATATTTGAGATTGGTGTCAGACTGGTGTCATAACATTATATATATGTCTAAATGTACTATTAATCATTATTATTGGTCACTATTAATGTAATTTGTCTTTGTTCCAGCCTCCAGAGCGTAGGAAAAGGACCGTTGAGGATTTCAATAAGTTTTGCAGCTTTGTCCTGGCCTATGCTGGGTACATTCCACCTCAAACAGAAGTGAGTTGAATGTCATAAAACAAGTAATTTTGTACAGAAATCAAGGGGTAACTCTGACCGTCTTCGTGGTAATCACCTGCTGCTGACACAATTGTTTCTTAAAATACGTAAAGGAAAATTCTGTCATTAATTACTCACCCTCATGTTGGTTCAAACCCGTAAGACTTTCATTCATCTTGGGAACACAAATTAAGATATTTTTGATAAAATCTTAGAGCTTTCTGTCCCTTCGTTGAGAGCTACGCAACTACCACTTTGACGCTTCAAAAAGTTCATAAAGAGATCGTAAAACTAATCCATATGAATTAAACGGTTTAATCCAAATTTTCTGAAGATACTCGATCGCTTTATATGATGAACAGATTTAATTTAGGCTTTTATTCACATATAAACATTGATCCGAGAACATGAAAAAAGCTCAACCGAACCTGCTTGAAGCGCAAGAACAAACCTCATTGGTTCCTGCACATCACGTGAACATGCTTGAGCTTCCATTTACCACAACTGATCTGTGAGTTGATAAATGTTATATGTGAAAAAACGGCTAAATTTAACCTACCGTATAACAGTTAAATCACGGAAAGCTGAACATTTCCATCAGTGGCGCGGAAGCATTGTCAATGTCATTTACGGCAATTTTCATCAATGATGAGGAAAGAGTTAAAACAGGAAAATATAGTAATGTCAGCATTTTTTCACTTAGGGTCATTTAAAAAATATTAAGTTATGACTGTTTATAAGCTTACATTCCACCATGCAATGCAAAATCCTATGCAGATTATGAGGGTACTACATTTTTGTTAAATTCTGCTGATTTTCCGTTTCCAGGAGAGTTCGTGGTCTCCGTCTTCATCTCCATGTACACACGAGCTTTCTGAGCTCTCCGGTGAAGGGTCCGTAAAGGATAGCTGGACCGACGCTCACTCCGACCTCAACGGCATTCACAACTTGGTCTACAAAGCTGAGACTGACAGCAGCAGCACAGAGTTCAGCCATCTTCAGTCGGACAGCTCCTTAGACCAGATGAGACTGAAAGACTCTCTGAACCAGATCCATCTTCATAGTAAAGCTGAGAGGAAGAAGGTGAAAAAACTCGGACGCTTATCTTTAGGAGGGCCGAGAAAAAGCATCTCGGAGGCAAGAGCACACAAACAATCAAAAGCAGCACTGAAGAAAATGAAGAGATCGGTAAAGACTGAGAGTCACTTTACACCCACAAGCCCTCTAAATGAGGGGCTTCAAAAGGAGGAGGGACTAACGGAACAGGCCATTCACTTGCATGAGGCGGGGCTTAAACTGGAGTCCAATCAAGAAACAGACCTGAGCTCTTGCGAAACAGACACACTGGTGACCGATGAGGATATTATGGTGGAGTCTGGTAAGTGTCAGACTTGGTATGTTAATATTGCATTTAATGCAGTGCAATTAAAAGGTTGGCATTGGATATGCATACAAGTGCAGTTGTATATACATACACTCACACACACATCTATATATATATATTCAGCTATAACAACACATTCATGTTATAGATGTGTTGCCTTTTAAACTCATTTGCGTGCTTATCGAGTATATTCATCCTTGAAGAAAACATGTTTGCTTTTGTATTTTTTTATTGCCGCATCTGATCATGTATCAATCTTTCAACCATTTATATTGTTCTATCCACTGTAGGTGATGATTCATGGGATCTGATTACTTGTTATTGCGGGAAGCCTTTTGCCGGACGTCCAATGATTGAATGTGACGAGTGCTCCATATGGGTTCATCTCTCCTGCGCTAAGATTAAGAAGTCCAACGTACCTGACATTTTCTACTGCTACAGATGCAGGGACTCTCGGGGTTCCACGGTCAAAAGAGACCTATGAGAAGGAGTGTATGGGTGCAGATGTGTGTATTTAAATGGACGAGATGTTCTCATTCCGGTCCTTTTTACTTTTCTGATTACTATTAATTAGTTTCTGTTAAATTAAAAGATTTGATTTATATAACTCCATTTGTTATCCTTTCTTCTGTGTTGACAGATTGGTCTTGGTTTATATTAAGTGGCTTTCAGGTTTAAGAAGGCTTCCTAAATCTCATGCACTTATTTGCACTACTGTATTTTGATTGTACACAAATAAACTAAAATTAATATGGCTGGAAAATGTGCACTATGACCATATATTATGTGGATAAATGAATGAACATCTCTTTTGGCCCTCTGGTATTTCAAAGTAAACTAGTTAGTTTAAAACCAAAATATATATATATACATTTTTTTCAGTGATGATTGTTTACATCACAAGAGCATGTCCGGGTAATATCTCGCTACAAGTCAAGAAAGAAATTTAATTTTGCGTAAAGGACCATTAAGATATATATATATTTTTTGCATTGTTTTCATGACATTTAACTGCAATGCTACTTCCAGGGAAGTGGTGTACTAAATGAATCCAGTGTTTTTCAGTCTTGCCACTGGGGGTCCCTCTGCACATTTGTTGCAAAATAAAACAAACACCTTATTTGGGTCAAGGAGCACTCTAGGAAAGATCTGATGGGTGCAATTAGGAGCGTAAAATAAGGGATACCTCCAACACAGATCTGTATGACTCAAACACTGTTCAAATCAATGTAATTATATTTTTTAAGTGATGTTCTAGGAAAAGGTTTTCAGTCTTGTGACGAATATCCTCACTTGAGCTGTTGCAGGAAGTTCTCAGATTAACCTTTGACCGTTGTAAACCAAATTTCTTGGTTTTTGTTAGTTGGGTATTAAGTTGCAGTTCAAGAATTTAGGCACCATTTCCAACTTTCATCAAAAAATCATGGTAGAATTGTTCCGTTTTTTTATTTTAAGAATGAAACCATTTGTTGTTTTGTTTGTGTCCTGCTCATCCCAGTGTATATAGTATATGTATGTACAGGTGTATATGTTTGAAATATGAGGAAATGCTATATTTTTCTGACCATATACAGCAGTAAATTCTGAAAATAAATGTTCTTTTACAGTCAAGTTGATGTTGATTTGCACTCTTTTGTTTGTTGTTGTCACTGCTCTCTTTCTCTCAGTGAGCAATGTCCAAAGGGAGTGTAGTCAAATGGGTGTGACAAGACATATTCACAGATACACACTCCCCAGTCACATGCTCCAGTGCAGGTGTGTGATTTTACACCGCTCATCTGCTGTAACTGTCAGCTACTGAACGTGAGGTAAGAACATACAATATGAGATTTGGATTTGGTTTTACTATGTAATTTTACTTGTGTAAGTTTAATTTTCCTCAAGTTCAAAGATTGCAGGGGGTTTTTTTAGAGAGGAAAATCCTTAAAAAAATTAACGTTATTGGCAGCAGGATTTTACTTTGAAGCAACATGTTATGTGTTTTGAAGTAATTAAATAGAAATGGCCTTGAATGCTTTCCTAGAGGATCATCGTGCTTGCTGTATCTTAAAAACCTATCAAAAGCTATTTGGCAAGGAGCGTGTTGATTTTGCCTTAAACATTTGAATATTGTTCCGCTATAAGATTAGAAGCAAATAAACCAAATTTTCTGTTATTTTACGCCGGTTTAGTACAATGGTTTGTTTTGTTTGTGAGGTGTATGGAATCATACATTTTTTACCTTTTATTAGAACCCTTCTTGCCATTTACTGAGTTTAACATGGCCCAGCCTTATTCTAGCCCAGCCGCTGTGCCACCTGGTTTGGAGTACCTTTCACAGGTGAGCATGACATTTGGAAATAAGACAGTAAGACCATAACGTGTTGTAGTATTCAATAGTTTCAGCGAGTAATATAATATGTGAAGATATACACAATAATAGGTATTTTGTGACTGGGAAATGTACAATGGAATGTGTGTGTGTGTGTGTATATACACTGAACAAAATTATAAACGCAACACTTTTGTTTTTGCCCCCATTTTTCATGAGCTGAACTCAAAGATCTAACACAGATTTGTGAACAATATTTGAGAGAAAAAGGCCTTTTGTGTACATAGAAAAAGTCTTAACCCTTGTGTTCTGTTCGATTTCTGTGTACTCCCCTTATGGACCGGGTCAAATTGACCCTAATTGGATTCAATACAATTCCTCAAAAATCACACTATGAAAAACAACAAATATTTAGATACAAACTGTAAACTTTTAATATTAACATTTGTCAAACATTACAAAAACATTATATCTGAAAATACGATTTATGAAAATGTTTTTAAAACATTTTTTAAAACAGTTTTGTTTTGACAAAATTGAAAAATAAACAGTATACTGATTTTTTTGCATATATATATATATATATATATATATATATATATATATATATATATATATATTTTTTTTTACATTTTATGCTTTGAACATCGTAACTGAACAAAAAAAAATAGCTGTATAATGAAAATGTTTCATTTTCCTAAGTTAACTTTCCCTAGTTTCCAAAGACCTATTTTCCTAGTTTCATTATTCACTCACTGGGAAGTGAGAAACCAAACATAACAAAAACATACATCAAATAAATGTTTTTTATTTATTTTTTGGCTCTGTGAAGCTGCCTTTGAAAGTCCTACATAAAAGTTTTGGTTAAAAGCTAGGTATTTTAGATATTTTGAATATTGAAATGAAAGCTTATTTTACTCTGTGTCTGACAAAGATTTTCATCTGTAATTTGCAAATAATTCTAAACACTGTGATTTTAGCTTTTTCAAGTGTGTTTGGTTAGGGTTAGATCACTTTTAGATGCACTTGCACGTTAGAACTGGAGTTGAAGTGCCCTGAGAGACAGAAAATAAATGTTTTTATTTTGTGTCTGTACAGTTGCTTTTGAATGGCTGTCTATGAGGGTCAAATTGACCCGCGAACATCACGAACGTAACAGTAATTGTGTTTGTATATGTCAAAACACATCAGCATGTTGAAACTTTGCATGCATGTTCATCATGATAAATGAGAAAAAGTCACAAAATATCAAGAAAAAAACAAAGGTAAACCAGTATTTCCAACAACTTGAAAATCGAAACGGGTCAAATTGACCCGCAACATAACACAAGTCTTGGCAAAAACAAAAGTGTTGCGTTTAGAATTTTGTTCAGTGTGTATATATATATAAAAACACACACACAACATATGCTCCGTGTCCTGCTCTTACAGATTGACCAGATATTAGTCCATCAAAAGATTGAGCTCCTTGAAGGTAAAGTAACTAATTTATTATTTTATGACATTATAATATATATACTATTCTACACTACCATTCAAAAGTTTAAGATTTGTATGTTTTTGAAATAAGTCTCACCACAGCTGCATTTATTGGATCAAAAATACAGTAAAAACAGTAATATTGTGAAATATTATTGCAATTTAAAATTACTTTTCTATTTGAATATATCTTAAAATATAATTATCTGCACCCATCACTCCAGTCTTCAGTGTCACATAATCAATGTTGAAAATGTTTGTGCTTAATATTATTTGTTTAAACAGCTGTAAAAAATTTTTTTTTGAGGATTCATTGTTAAACAGATCCCAAACCTTTGAACAGTAGTGTACACTATATATATATATATACTGTATATATATATATATATAATACATTTTTACCTTAACGCAGATGTGGGGCATAAGACTTCTTTCAATAACATAACAAATCTTACCGACCCCAAACTTTTGAATGTATTATAATACTATATTTATTTTTGGACACTGTTGTCACTAAATAAATGTCAAAATGCACATAAATTCAAAACGCTAATGAACAAATTCTCTTCTTTTCCAGCCATTATTGGCTTTGAGACTAATAATCAGTATGAGATTAAGAACAGCCTGGGTCAAAAGATCTTCCACGCTAAAGAAAACACTGACTGCTGCACACGGAATATCTGTGGTCCTCTGAGGAGCTTTGATCTGCAGATAACAGATAATTTTGATCAGGAAGTGATTCACTTAATAAGGCCTTACCGCTGCACGTCCTGCTGTTTCCCCTGCTGTCTTCAAGAGGTAAGAACTGAAGTTCTGTGTAGAGTTTTTCTGACATTTGGAGATCAAAAAAAAAAAACATCACAACAAAACAGATTTGTTCAACAAAATGTTGTCTTTGCAAAATGTACTATATTTATATAACCCCTTTTCCAATTATTTTTCCTGTGTGGATGTTACTGACTGAAGATGGAAGTGCAGTCTCCACCAGGGAATACAATAGGCTACGTCAAGCAAGACTGGCATGTGTTTAGGCCCATGTTCTCCATCTATGACATGTCCAAAACAAAGGTGCTGTCCATCGAGGGGCCTATGTGTGCCATAAGCTGCTGTGGGGATGTGGATTTCGACGTATGTATTCATGTGTGATTTTGTCAGTTTATCACCTTTCTATGTGTGTCTGTTTGTTTGTGAAACACTGAAATGAACAGTATCTGGTGGATGATTATTTTTTGGATTTCGCAAGATTTTTTTAAATAGTTTGACCAAAGGTTATGTGCGTTTGTCTGTCCTCTGGTGCAGGTTACCGGGAAGGACGGGCATCCAGTTGGTCGTATCAGTAAACAGTGGACTGGCCTGATCAAAGAGTCACTGACTGATACAGACAATTTTGGCATTAACTTTCCCATGGACTTGGACGTGAGGATGAAAGCAGTTCTGCTGGGAGCATGCTTCCTTATAGTGAGATATGACATAAAACATCCATTCATCCACTAATATATACCCATTACTGTCTTTATACGGCCATTCATACATTTCATTTGATTGTTTCTCTGTGTTGTCCCACAGGACTTCATGTTCTTTGAGGCGACTGGTGACTCAGGACAGCGATGCAGTGTGTTTGGCTAATAGGGAGTGAGAGAAAGATTGTGGTTCTTGATGGTATATTCGTATGTAGTATCACAGTTACCACTTGTATGTACTTCTTTGTATGTGTTCTAAAGTCAGGAAAATCACCATAAAAGCATTTTAATCCAGACCGGCTATAGAACTTGTTTTTAGTGTTGATTTTTTTCTTTTGTTAAAAATGTTAAATAAAGCATTTCTTACCGAAATCTCTTTGCTCTCTAAGAAAAATGTTTCCATGACCACACCTTTGAAACACATCATGCATCACTAACCTTACATTTGCCTTATCGTTCTTATCACACATTTTCTCAGTAATAATCACTCTGGATTTTAAAAGGGACATAATAGTTTATCTGCTGATTATGAATTTTCAATTCTGGTCATAGTTGACAGCTACAGTGCATGACTAAGGCTAATTTTTCTGTTTTTAGCCGATAAAACCATGCAATTGGCTTATTTGCCAATATAGAGCTAATAATGATATTGGTAACAATTTACAATAAGGTTTCATTTATTAACTACTTTAGCTCACATGAACTAAGAATGAACAATAATACTTCTACAGCATTTATTAATTAGTTGATGTTAATTTCAACATTTACTAATATTTTATTACAATCAAAAGTTATGTTAACATTAGTAAATGCTTTGTGAACTAACATGAACAAACAATGACCAGCTGTATTTTTATTAACTAACGTTAACAAAGATTAACAAATGAAAAGCATGGATAACAGGTTCATTATCTTTATGGTTAAGTGAGGGACATATGCGAATACAAACTAGATTTAACAAGTAGTCTGATATGTGGTTTAGAACAGAACTCCCAGATTCCAAACAATTAGTGAAGGCCTATAGGACTCCATCAATGTGAATGGAGATGTCATATTGGGCCAAATAGCAGAATTTCAGTTTTGTTGTTCTGTTTGTAAGTTTTTAGATTTTAATAATAATTTATCATTCACCCCATTAGGGGTACATAATTGTAGGATTCACCCAGAATCCTCATAGGCCTCCAGAATTATAGAAGGTTTGAATCTAACAACCTTATTTGAATTTTAAAAATCTCTCCACTGTAGTAGACGCCATACATCAATGGGAGAATGGTCACTTGAGAGGAAAAAATAAACAATTTTAAACAATTAAGGTTTTAGAACAGAGGTGCTGTGTATATCAGTCAAGAACATAATACTATTACCCTTTTGTTTAATATTAAATCCTCCTCACAAATAATTCTTCATATGTGTGAATATTTTCATTTATACACACAGACTAGTTGGTCCCTGATAATATTTTTTTCCATTATGTGTGGGCATTTGAGATGCTTGAATGGGGATGTTTGTGACTAATTTCTGAGAAATATTTGGAAAAAAAAATAATAGTTTGAATAGTTAATAGGTTTAAAATACCATTACTCTATCCGCATTTTATTTTATTAGTCAATTCTCAAAAAAACCTTTTCTGATGTATTTTATCCACCAGCCCATCGTGAGCCTCGACGTGACGTCATAGAGACGCGGCGGAAGAAGAGTGTTTTCGCTCTAAAGAAGCGCCAGCTCTCATTGAATGAGCCAAGATTTAAAGTAGCCTTCATTTTCTCTTTCATTCCTATTATTGAAAAGCTTAGTTATCCGCTGTTTGCCTTGGCGGACAACGCCTAAGCTTTTGGCTTTTGGCTTAAGGTTACGGTTAACGGTGAGTAATCGGTGGTGCCGAGACGCCACATTTTCTGCACCGCGACAGCGGAGGCCGAACAGTGTTTATTTGTGATCGGTGCTTGGATTTGATTTGGAGATGCGTTAAATGACCAATGCGAGTAGAGTTCTTTGTTATTAAACAATCGCAACATAAATATGTCAAAGTAATATCAGACTGGTGTATTGGCGAGACTACAAAGCCCTTTTCACTTCACATATTCCACAACATTTACAGTAAATGAGCAGAACAAAGCGCATCGTGCGCGAGTTTATCCCCGCAACTCCAGCTCTTAGCGTAATACATGGACACTGACAGTTGCATGTACAAATACAGCCTAAAACGTGTTAGTTTTAATTTAAATAACATTTAAAGGTAAAGTACTTTGCGTAAATGTTTAAATGAATACAATGTGCTAACATCTATAGTGTTTCCTCTGTTTTCCAAAAAGACGTAAGTGTCAGTCCAGCCAATTTTTGTAGTGAACAAATAACCTGTGCCAGTTAATCCACAAAAGAAAAAAAGTTGGTGCCCTAAAATCAACCCTTGCCCCTTTTTTAAAATCGTGTGTATTATTTGGAAATGCATCACAACACTGAAGTAATGTTGGTTGCAACTTCTGGTTCACATGGACTTTTTAAAAAAGGCCTCTAGGTCAATATTGAGACTAGACCCTTTTCATATATGAATCTGTTTTTTAATCAACTTTCTATTTTGACACTTTTGTTCTTAGTTTGTCCATCTGGACTGTTGCTAATTGTTAGTATCAGGTGTTTATGCTGAAACAAAGTACAAGGTTAAAATGAACCTCTATCGGTTCTCTACTTTCTTTTTCATGCAGAGAGGAGGCAGGCTGGCGCAGGTCGTAGGTTGCTCCTGGATCATGAGAGACAGTGGCAGCAGCCTGGCTCAAACACACTGGTCCAATGAGCTGACGCTGACCGCAGGGCAGGAGGGCGCTGGAGGTGGGGGTGCCATTGGAGGTGGCCATTTACTGAACCCGGCCATGGCCCAACATGCCCCGAGCCCAGCCCACTTTAAACTGGGCCGTAGAGAGGAGGACGCCAGGATATGGGGTGCAGAATATACTGTCCCTGAGGTGGAAGAAGAGGAAGAGGAAGAGGAGGAGGACACTGTTGAGATGGAGAGTGAAGAGGATCTGGTGGACAAGAAAGCTGAGGGTGGTTTCCAGTGTAATGATGAAGGTGACAACGAGAAGTGGGGCTCGTCAGAGTACCCACAGCTAGTGGGAATGGATGTCAGCGTTACAGGTGACTTTACCCACTGCTTGGCCCAGACTAGGCCCAGTCCGCTCAAAGAGAGAAAGCTATCCCGGTTGCGGTATCGGGGTCAAAGGTGTGTAAGCATTCACTACCGTTTGGCCCAGCAATGGAGAGCTTGGCGCCAACGAGCCAAATGGGCAGGAACTATGGGATACAGGAGAGTACGCAGATTACACAGACGCCGGCTCTTTGCCAATCGACTTTTCCAGAGACTGTCTGGCAGTTCATTGTTAAATGGAGACCCAGAAAGAAGTTCTGGGACAGCAGAGGAGAGGGGAGCTGATTTATCTGGTGAGTATAAACTCGTTAACATTTGCATTATAATTTTTTGAAAGAATTGATATAGTTAATAGTTTTGCATATGATACCCGACTCATTTTAAAAATGTTCTTTACTTTAAAGTGTATAATGTGAATATATTGTGTTTGGTGGCTAATGTGCATGAAGTAGTTAACTAGCCTCGTCCAACATCATTAAAGCAACAACATCCGTGTCCGATGTAGACACAGTGTTGATGTTAAATATCATTTAAAATATTGCTACTTGTGCTGGTAAAGATGCATTAATATTTCAAATAATTAAATAATATTTACATTTATTCATTTAGCAAAGCCTTTTATAAACCGACTTACAAATGAGAAATACAACAAGCAATTAATCTAAAGGAGGTTATAAGACAAGTGTTGCTTGCAAAAACAGTTTCAAACATTATCCAGAATAGTACAAGCTAGAAGGCGGCGGGATATAAGAAATCGTGAGAGAGGTAAAACAGGATGCATTTAAGTGCTTCCGGTTGAGATGAGTTTTCAGTTGTTTCTTGAATATTGTCAGGGACCCAGCTGAAGAAGATGATTCCAGCAGCAAAGAACCACAAACAAAAACGTTCTGGAAAGTGATTTTGTGCCTCCCCTAGTTAAAAAACCTACACCAAAATGTTTTAAAAATACATTTCATACTATAAAACAATTAACATATTTACTGACATAGGCCTATCGCTTGAGACTTACTGATATAAACATTATAATTACAATAACTTTATTTCGAGTACTTCTTTATTGCACAATGCACATTTCTTAATATTAAGCCTAAAATGTGTTTTAATATCACTATTAGTAAGTATAGTATTATCTCTGTATAATATCAGTCTTTAAATGCAAGATATTTAAAGTATACTTGCAGTAGTTCCACTTTAGCTCTATTTCCAGATAACTAAAGTGCTTTAAGTACAAAATTACTTTAGCAGACTTTAAGTATACAAATTTAGAATACTAAAAGTACAATTGGCAGGTAAATGTATTCATAGTATACTTAGTATAAAATAAATGTATTTTAAAAACCTTTTAGTATATTTATTTTTCACTAGGGTCTCTGTGATGTACCATGAGGCACAATGAAAGGATGAAATTGCATATTATTGTAATACTGAGGTCGTGAAAGAAACTGGCAAAGACTGGGACAGCATTCCTGGTTGTGACTAAAGTGCACTGACTAGTACATACGTTCCTTTAGCTTTCTTCTGTACGTCGTCTTTACTTCTTTACCCTTTGATTTCTTAGACTCCTGTAGCACAAATGGGGTTCTGAAAGGAAGGGATGGTATCCATGGAGCAACCATGGGGGACAGGGAGGGACGGGCCTCCCCTGCTAATGTCCAGTCTCAGCGGGAAAAGTCCTCCCCACAGAATCTGCTTAGCAGTGGACACATTTCTTGTGTACAAGGTACAATATCCTTTTTCCCAAATATGGAAAAGGAACATACGCTACGTATTATTTAATATTATATTATCGTCCCATGGTTGTTACTCTCTCGCTCCTCTTCTTCAGGTATTCTGGATGAGTTTCTCCAGCAGTTTGGCAGTTTGATTCCCATCCACGTAGATGAGGTGGTGAAGAAGCTTCAGGAGATCTTCAACGAGAGTTTCTCAAGTCCTCACAGGTCAGAGGTGGCTCATACCAGTCACAAGACTTATTGAATCTTGATATTTTAAAATGGCAAACAGATAAAAGACTTGACTGAAGTCTCAGCTTTTTGTATTATTTTAATTTGTGCCTGTTTACAGGAAGGTAATGGTGCAACATATAATGCAGTCCTACCAGCGCATGTCTGGAAGTGCAGTGATGCGGGGGTTTCGTGTAAATTACAAACGTCATGTCCTCACCATGGATGATCTGAGCACACTCTATGGCCAGAACTGGCTCAACGATCAGGTGGGCCTCTCTCTTAACAACATTATTCATTATTAATGGTTGATCGCATTCGCCAACCATGTGTACACTTGTATTTGTGCATGAATATGTGATTTATCAAAAAAATTGTACTTGGATTGTTTTTCTATATTTAGGATATAATTCTGAACAAACTCAAGTTACATGTACACAAATAAAGCCTAGTTGCATTAGGATTGGTTTTCTTTTAAAACACATTTTTATTAGTCAATTTATAATTACAATTCCCTACATTAAAGGGATAGTTCGGCCAAAAATGATATTTAACCCATGCATTACTCACCCTCAAGCCGTTGGAGATGCATTTGTCAATCTTGTTTCAGACTAACACATTTTCAGTTATTTTAGAAAATGTCTTAGACCCTTCAGTGGATATAATGTGAAGCAATGGGGTCCACCTCCTTCAAGTCCCAAAATGTGCATACATCCTTCACAGAAGTAATCCATCCGGCTCCAGGGGGATAAACGAAGGCCTTCTGAGGGTAATCCGTGCGGTTTTGTCGTAAAAATATACATATTTAAAACTTTATAAATGAAAATATCTGACTTCCGGCAACAATCGACGCGCGTTCACGGGTGGTGGAAGTGTTTTGTTTTGCTCTGCTCTCTGGCTGCGCTGGCGCGTTCGTTCTACGTCACGACGGTTCCTACCCTACGTCCTACCTCGTACGCCGACTTCCATCACCCGTGAACGTGCGTCGATCGTTGCCGGAAGTCAGATATTTTCATTTATAAAGTTTTAAATATGTATATTTTTACGACAAAACCGCACTGATTACCCGTATGCACATTTTGGGACTTGAAGGAGGTGGACCCCATTACTTCATTATATCCACTGAAGGGTCTAAGACATTTTCTAAAATAACTGAAAATGTGTTCGTCTGAAACTAGACTAGACTGCTATATAAATGTAATGAATTATTATTATTATTATTATTCGTCTGAAACAAGATTGACATATGCATCTCGAACGGCTTGAGGGTGAGTAATGCATGGGTTAAATATCATTTTTGGCCGAACTATCCCTTTAACTCTTACTTTATCACATAATAATGCACCCTGTATAAGCACACACAAACATTCAAAAGTTAGGGGTCGGTAAGAATAAAAAAAAAAATATTTTATTTTTTTAAGTCTCTTATGCTCACCAAGGCTGCATTTAAAAACAGTAATATTGTGAAATATTATTGCAATTTAAAGTGTCACATGATCCTTCAGAAATCATTCTAATATGCTGATTGGATGCTCAATAAACATTTCTTCTTATTATCAATGTTGAAACGGTTGTGCTGCTTAATATTTTTGTGGAAACTATAAGATATTTTTTCAGGATTCTTTGATGAATTGAAAGTTCAAAAGAACAGCATTTGTTTGAAATAGAAATCTTATGTAAGATTATAAATGTCTTTACGGTCACTTTTGATCAATTTAATGGATCCTTGCTGAATAAATATAATAATTTCTAGTAGAATTTCTGACTGACCCCAAACCTTAGAATGGTAATATACTGTATGTACAGCTGGCTAATGAGAAATCCAAAAAACAATTTAGGCTTATGTCAAAGGTGCTTATTGTGTTTCAACTGCTTTTGAGAATGACACGCTTGACTTTAGAGAGGAATAGATGTACGGGTCATGTTATGTACAAGACATTGTATGGAGTTTCCGATTCATCAAAACTGTGTGTGTGTGTGTGTGTTTTGGCACATTTAAGAACAATATATTTTTTTGTGGTTTATTAAATTTAACATGTAACTAATCATTTTGCAACTACTATGCCACCGTCCTTTGCTTGAGTTTTGCCAGAGTTTGTATAGATATTTGATGAATGGGGGGCCCTTGTACTGGGATTGTGCTGAGTTGGCTCTCTCTTACTCACTCCGTCACCCAGGTCATGAACATGTATGGGGATTTGGTCATGGACGCTGCCCCTGAAAAGGTAGGCTAAACGCGCACACATACACACTCCTTTACACGGAATTTGACTCATGACAAAGCCATGAACTTGTGTGTGAAAGAGTTAAATGATTATGAAAACAGTTTGTGAATTAGGTTTTTCCTCATTCGCTCTCTCTGTCTCACCATGTTTTTTTACTTGCAGATCCACTTTTTCAACAGCTTCTTTTATGACAAACTTCGGACGAAAGGTTACGACGGGGTCAAACGGTGGACAAAAAATGTCAGTACTGGATGGAGAAAGATTTTGTGTCTGTCTTTCACAGCCCTTTTATTAATACCTGCCATTTTAGGACTGTGAAGTTAAGCAGATAAATTGGTAATAGATAATTCACCATTATTACTTGCATCATGAAGTTAATATAGTTATCCACCTATTTTTAACATAAAAGCAGACTGGGCAATTTTTAACTTGAATGTGCACGGCTTCCAGTTATTTTAGCTTTACCAAAACAGTCCGTTATGCTGCTTAACGTTGCAAACTGTTACTTATCATATTATTTCAATTTACTCATAAACACTAGTTTGTAGCGCAAATAGTTTTACCGTTTAGTGCACTGTTACTCTTCTAGTTATTTACGTATAGCAGCTAATGAATTGGAAGTCTTGCTCATTCACAGGAAATAGCTTACTTCCACATTGAAAAATATGGTGGATACAACATAATTATTGTAGTACTACATGTTTTTATTTCACTGTTAAATCTGCTCCTTAGGTTGATATTTTCCAGAAGAAGTTCTTATTGATCCCTATTCACCTGGAAGTGCACTGGTCATTAGTGTGTGTCAATGTTCCTCAGCGTAGAATCGCATACTTCGATTCCCAGAGGACCCTCAACCGTCGATGCCCCAAAGTAGGCGTTATTTGTTCTAATGATGCTATTTTCACGGCTACATTTATTATACCAATGCTTATCGTGTCCACTAAAAGTTTTTGTTTTTACAGCACATTGCCAAATACCTGCAAGCAGAGGCAATCAAGAGAGAACAGAAGGAGTTTTACACAGGGTGGAAAGGCTTTTTCAAAATGGTAGGGTGTGTGTGTCTGTTAGTAAAAGTATGAGAGAAATAAGGAATAAAAGAGATTGGAAAGGCCATTTGTGTATGTTTTGTTGACTCTTCTGTCTTTGGAATGTTCTAGAATGTGGCAAGGCAGAACAATGACAGTGATTGTGGAGCTTTTGTCCTTCAGGTTAGCGTTTTTTCTCATTAGTTATTTTAACACTTGACTTTGTACATAGCACTGGTGCTGAAAGTATATAATAATCTTCATTGTTGTCTTTTACTCACTTGTTCACTCTTCTTGTCGTTGTACTCCAGTACTGTAAGTGCCTGGCCCTGGAACAGCCTTTCAGCTTTGGTCAGCAGGATATGCCCAAGCTACGGAGACAAATGTACAAAGAACTGTGTCACTGTAAACTGTCTCTGTGAGACCGTGGAAGAGCAAGGGAGATCCATGACATCTTACACTATTAAATAAGCTCCAGGTCCAGACAGCATTTAGGCGGGAGACGTGCAAACGTTTTAACCCTCTTTTTGTTCAATGACTTTGTATTTTGACTTGGTGAAGGCCATACTCTGTTTGGCCCAGTTGTTCGTTTCTTCGGATCAAAACGCAAGAGGAGTTGTTTTTTTAGAAATGGGAGGAAGAGTTGACCTCAGAGAACTGTTCATTAGGTGCCGCCATTTTGTTGGCAATTTTATTTTTCATGTTCTTGATGTCAGTAACTTGTATGCTAAAAGGTAATACCATTGACTGGTGAGGGAGGACACTTGCAGACATTTTAAAAATGTAATGCAATATTCATATTCTGAGAGTCGATATGGACCACGACACTATATGAGGATTTTTGTTTGTTCAATATTGTTTGTCTGTTATGTATCTGTGCGATTTGAGATGCAAACTTATGGAGATGAAAAAAGAGCAGCTGTAAATTAAACTGTTTTATATCTTTTGAGATGCATAAGTTGTTGTAAGATGTAATAATAAAAACTTAAGAAAATAACTGAGCGTCATCAATTTGTGCGTTAGTTATGTTACATTATTGTGGCAGGCTATTGTAGTTCAGCAAAACTTTAATGATGATAATTATTTGAAGGTTTTTCTAAATACTGCAATGTGGTTATAAATACAGCAGTTATCTATCTACTGTTAGTTTATGGGACAGGCTGCTAACCATAACTATATTTCCGTTTTGGGATCTACAACTGTGCTTATTAAATAGGCAGCTTTACTCTTAAGCTGCATTCACAATACAATACACAATTTAAAAAAAATAAAAGGTGGCAAAGAATAAAAGAAAACAGAGGAAAAATGTTTCACTTACACATAAGAGATTTCATTAAATATTCCCATGCTTCTTAAAATATACAAAAACAATATTAGCCTAGTTATTATTATTGTTGTTATTTAAAGGTCGGAAAGATTGAACTCAAAATCTCGATTATGGGGATTAAGTGTACGAACCTTTGTTTATTATGAAATTTAGATCATACAGACGTTAATAAATTGAAGACCTTTGTTTTATATGACATTTTATATTGCTAAATACATTGAGGCTAAAACTGCGTCACAGTAGGCCAAGCGAATGATATTTTAAGGTTTAGCTTTAGTCCAATTACATTTAAGATAGAGCAGAACTGACGTGTCATGGACCGCCCACCCGAACCATATCTGACACCAAAGGGCGGCTACCATTGTTGAGTGGCGTCTGTACTAGCCAATGAGAATATGCGAAGGGCGGACCATATTCTGACTGATGGTCGAATGCTGCAATCACAATTTTAGTAACAAAACCGTGTTAAACTATATAAAACATTTTCACGGTGTGCTCGCCCTTTGTGATAATGTCGGCAGAATATGAAGGGAGGTAGGACAGCAGGAATTTAAACGATCTAAATATATTTGTTTATAAATTGGAGATCTTATGCGTACGTGTTGTCAGTCGCTATAGGCATTCCGCTTCTAGATGTTGTTGGAAGTAGCTTGTGGTTCGTGATCTTGAATGTCGCAAACGAGTTGTAAAAACCCACTGCCGTTAGCATATGAGCTCTTAGCAGCCAGGCCTGCTTGAGGATATTGACGTTGACATAGAACGATCTTTACTGTTCAGCAGCTCAAAATTAAGGTTTAGATCGCAAATGATTTGTTGTTGTTATATTAATTTAATGCAGTCAATGATCATCTCGATTCCTCAATTAACGTTAGTCTACTTGATTTAGCTCGCACTGACTGCTCGACACATAACCCTCCTATTTATGGCCCTGAAGTGAAGCATGTTTTTCCTCCATTCATTCATTTGCACATAGATCAAACTGATTTTCTCTGGCTAAAATGTATTTATTATTATATTTACTACATATAATATATTTTCTAAACTTTACATGGAAATTCAATGTAGTGGTGATTCCCCATATTATACTGCTTTAAAATGTGGATTAATTTTGTGTTCTTAAACGTTTGACATATAATCATATATTATGTGTGTGTGTGTGTGTGTATATATATATATATATATATATATATATATATATATATATATATATATATATATATATATACATACGCATGCATGCATGCATACATACAGACACATACATGCATTGAGAGATCAATAAAGTATCTATCTGTCCTTCATGAATAACTGAATGGTGCTAATGTGACATTTCTTTGCAGACCTAGAGACAATGGCCCTGAGGGCATGGAGCCAGATGGAATCATTGAAGTGAGTTCATAATAATTTTTTTACATTTAATAATTTTTTATATATACATACATATATCCCTGCATGTCTCTCTTTGCCCAGCTTTAGGAAGCAGGTTGGCACTGAATGTGCTGTCAGTTGTTTTGACTGTCTTGTTCTCACTGTGGGGGTCAGCGATTCCTTTTTCTTTCTTTTTTTTGAACAACTGCCAACCTGTTATCCTTTATGCATCAGCAATGAGTGACAAATAGCATTTTTTTCTTTTCATAGTGAGATGGAGTAAAGATTAGCTCGCCTGTGGTCTTTTGTATCTTAATATTCATCTGATTACTTTCCCCCCCGTAACTGCAGAGTAACTGGCATGAGATCGTGGACAGCTTTGATGACATGAACCTGCGTGAGACTCTGCTCAGGGGAATCTATGCTTATGGTTTTGAGAAGCCCTCTGCCATCCAGCAAAGGGCTATCCTCCCTTGCATCAAGGGTAATGTATCTTTAAGAATATTCTAAAGATGTAATACAATTGATGTTTATTGGAGCAGTCCATATCATTGGATACTCTATTTTCACCTTCTGTTGTTGTTCCAGGCACATAACATGTAAAATCATCAGCAGTGTTCATTTATAATTGTCATTTAAAGGTTGTTTTCTTATCTAGAGGGGCATCTTTGGTAGTAGCATTCAGTAGCATAACTGTTAGACTGCCATCACCCATCATTGCATGCTTGAAGGACATCCCGTACTATCAATTACAGCTCATTATTTGGCCACTTTATGACCTGTTGTTGTTTGCTTCCACACTAGGATATGATGTCATTGCGCAGGCCCAGTCAGGAACAGGCAAGACCGCCACCTTTGCCATCTCCATCCTGCAGCAGATTGATGTAGAGCTGAAAGGATCTCAGGCCTTGGTCCTGGCACCCACCCGTGAACTGGCTCAGCAGGTTAGCGCTGTCTCTGTGTTCACTGCTTTTGCTTCACTTTCTGCAGAACCACAATGTCAACGGTGCAGCTGAACTAAACTGAGTTTGATGACTTTTTTTTGTCAGAAATGGGCACTATTTTTAAAGGTAGTTTTTTTTGTCACTTGCATATGAACTTAAACTGAATCCATGTTAATTGTCTAGAAAGATGATCATTTTGTTAATGTTGGGGAATGTTACTTTTAAAAGCAACATGTTACATTGCATTTTTAGGAAAAGTTCATAACCGTGTTACATTTTGTTACTTTTTATGGGAAGTTCAATTCACATTTATTTGTATAGCGCTTTTCACAATACTTATCGTTGCAAAGCAGCTTTACAGAAAAATGCACGTTTCTACATAAAAATTGAGTGCAGTTAAAGCTAACATCATGCATTCATAAAGCAGTTATTACAAGTTGTGATCATAATGATTACAATATATAGAAAATTTGGCAGTGGTGCATGCTGATTCAGAGTGGCCGTCATCTGAAGTCCTTGCAGGAGTTGGCGTCATCTCTTCACAGGTGTTGGGGCATCTGAAGTCTTCATAAGAGGCTGGATCCAAACTGGAGCTGACGTACTCTCTAGTTACCTCAGGATGGGCATTTCTGAGACAGAAAAGTAAATGGAAAATAATTAGCATAGCTGCTGTTCGTAACATTTCAAGCAAAAGATAATCATGTACGTTTCATCTGATATAACTGGAGTACAAGGTCATGAGGTGCATTATGTGAATGTTTGGCCAAAGAGATGCATCTTTAATCTATATTTAAACTGGGAAGAGTGTCTGAGCCTCAAACATTATCAAGAAGGCTGTTCCAGAGTTTAGGAGCCAAATGTGAAAACGCTCTCCCTCCTTTAGTGGACTTCGATATCCTAGGTACTACCAAAAGTCCAGAGTTTTTTTTACCTTAAAGTCCCACTCCGATCATATTTTGAGCTATTTTTAAACATTCCCAGTGGTCTTTAAATTATGACTATGCCATTTTTAGCCGAAATCACAAAACCTGTGCCGTTTTCTGGGACTTCGCTTCAGCAGAGCGGCAGTAGCTCATTAGCAATTCGCCTCTGCGTTGTGGGCGGAGCCGTTGGCATGGAGACGACCCTCCCCCTGCCCGTTGCAGAGAGCTCTGTCTCTCCCGCTAGCTTACATCCCCAATACCGGTGGGGCAACAGTATTATATACACGTTAATTATTATTATCCGAAGTTACTCAAAGTTATCACCGATCATTATTTCACTCCAAGACGTCGCGTGTGGAGATGCCCAGTGGAGTTACTACGTCACAACTCCAGTCTATTTTAGCCGGCATTTTAGCGTCTGCTACTGATTCACAGCCATTTGAATGTAGAAATACTCAGAAATACAACTTTGAGCTTATATGTCCTCTAACATCAGAAAAATGCCACAAGAACATGTTAACACCTAGAAAAACATTATTTTCATCGGAGTGGGTCTTTAAAGAGTGTGATGGATTGTAGGGTGATAGAAGATTGGTTAAATACACAGGAGCTAAACCTTATAGCCTTAGTAGGTCAGTAGCAATACTTCGTTACAAAACTTAATAGACAACTAGTGTAGAGATGATAAAATTGGGGTTATATGATAATATTTTCTTGACCAGGTTAGAATTCTAGCAGCTGCATTTTGGACTATCTGTTGCTTGTTTGAGGATGCAGGACCACCTTGTAATGTATTACAGTAATCCAGTCTAGAAGTCATGAATACATGAACTAGCTTTTCTACACCAGAAACCGATAACATGTTAGCACCGTAGCGAGGTTTCTGAGGTGGGAGGCTGTTTTTGTAACATTTGAAATATGATTATCGAAAGACATGTCGCTGTCTAATATGACACCCAGGTCTTCAAACAGTAGAGGATGATGTAACTGTACTTCCTACTTGAAGCAAATTCTATTCTGAGAGATTGTGTACAGGTTTTTGGTCTAATAAGTAATACCTCAGTCTTATTCAAATTTAATAGAAGAAGATTACTGGTCATACAATATTTTATATCTTTAACACACACTGTCAACTTGGATAATTTAGAGATTTCATCTGGTCGTGATGAAATGTATAACTGAGTATCATCAGCATAACAATGGAAACTAATTCCATGTTTTCTAATAATATTATTAAGTGACAACATGTATATTGAAAATAGCAGAGGGCCTAACACAGATCCATGCGGCACTCCATAATTTGCTGGCATCAACTTGGATAATTCCCTGTTTAAATAAACAAAATGGTAACGGTCAAATGTGTACGATATAATAATCCCTAATGCCTGTCCCTGAATACCGGAGTAATTTTGTAGCCAATCTAAGAGTATTTTATTATCTATAGTGTCAAATGCAGCATTAAAGGAGCTGTATGTAAGAAATGTATTTCAATTAATCATAAAATGGCCCTGAAATGTCACTAGACATTGAGAAATCATGTACATTTCAAATACTTATATCACTGACAACAGTAGTCTGGCCAGGATATTGTCATTTAAAAAGTGCAGTTGCAGCCCTCAACTGATGTTGATGATGTCATGTTGTGTTTTGGTCTGATGCTCCACCCTCCACCCATCTACCAATCACGAAGTCAGTAGTGTTGCGGCATCCGGGTTGCCAGCTCTGCTCTAGTTACCACAGCTGCAGCTCGTCACGTTCCTGCTGGATCCTGCAGCCGATCTGGCAACCTCGAATCAGGGAGGAGGGGGAGGGGATACACCACTCTACAGTAATTTGACAGTGATTGCAGTGCTAGTTTTGGCCACAATCTTACATACAGCTCCTTTAAGATCAAACAAAACTAGTATTGAGATGCAGCCTTGGTCAGAAGCTAAAAACAAGTCATTTGTAATTTTAACCAGCGTAGTTTCTGTGCTATGATGGGGCCTGAATCCTTTTTTGTTTTTGCAGGAAGGAGCACAATTGAGCGGACAACTTTTTCTAGTATTTTGGACATAAATGGAAAATTTAAAAAGGGTCTGTAATTTGCCAATTCATTTGGATCTAGTTGTGGTTTCTTAATTAGAGGCTTAATATCTGTCAGATTGAAGGGTCTTGGGACATGACCTAGAGATAGAGAGGCGTTAATATTGAGAAGAGGCTCTTCTGCTACAAGTAACAACTATTTCAGTAGTTTAGTGGGTATTGGATTTAACAAACATGTTGTTGGTTTAGATGCAATGATAAGTTTATTTAGCTCTTCCTGTCCTATAGATGTAAAGCACTGCAATTTTTCTTGAGGGACAATAATTGAGGCTGAATCATAAAACGCTGTCAAAGGTTGTACATTTACAGTATATTGTATTTCGGATGCTTTTGATTTTCCCAGTGAAGAAAATCATGAAGTCATTACTACTACACTGTGATGAAATATGATGCGTGTTTATTTGTTAATCTAGCCACTGTACTAAATAAAATCCTTGGATCTTTTTGATTATTTTCTGTGTTTGCGGAGATACTCAGCCCTTGCAGCTATTAGATCCTTTTTATAGCGGGACATACTGTCTTTCCATGAGTTTTTCCATCCGCGCTCTAGGTTACGAGTTTCTCTCTTGAGGGCTTGAGTAATACTGTTGTACCATGGTGCTGTAATTTTCTCTCTAACCTTTTTTTAATCTGATGGGTGCAACTGTTTCTAATGCACTAGAGAAGATTGTGCCCATACTTCTAGTCATTTCATCAAGTTAATTTGTGTTTATGGGAAAACTGAGCAGTTGAGACAGATCATATAGGTTATTTGTGAATGTATCTTTAGCGGGTTAGGATAATTATATTATAATAATTGTTCTACCTGGTTGATAACACAGAGCGATAGGATAAATATCAGCAGTACGCAGTATGCACGTTGCTATTCTTGGGATTTAAGAATCAATATTGGTTCTTCAAAATGAAAATTTATTAAAATTGAGAAATCTATATTTTTAAATCGCCACTTACATGTGATGGCAAATGTGCTTCTGTCCACAACTCATCTACGCAAGTACAGGCAAATGTTTTGCTCCAGGTTACTTCACACTTGATTTTCTCTGTCTTTACAGATCCAGAAAGTGATTCTGGCTCTTGGAGACTACATGGGTGCAACATGCCACGCCTGTATTGGCGGGACCAACGTGCGCAATGAGGTCCAAAAGCTGCAAGCAGAGGCACCGCATATTGTAGTAGGAACCCCAGGTCGTGTCTACGACATGCTCAATCGAAAGTTCCTCTGTGAGTGATGAGTACTGTGAGATCTATTGCTGAATATTTTGTATTTTATATATTTTATTGCATAATATTATTGTTATGCCATTTACACTTTCTTTTGTGTTTACTTCTCTTCTAGCTTCTAAGTACATTAAAATGTTTGTGCTGGATGAAGCAGATGAGATGCTGAGTCGTGGATTCAAGGACCAGATCTATGAGATTTTCCAGAAACTCAATACCAGCACACAGGTTAGGATATGAAATCGACCATGTTTCCTGTATGTGTTGTTACCAGGTTGAATATTTTCATGTGTTATTGCCAGGGATGGAAATTAGCACCAGCCAAATGCGGGGGATTTTGTGTTGTGGCGGGTAAACTCGCTTCATCTACCTGCCACCGTGGCGGGTAAATAAAAATAGCATACTGTTTCACCCGGACGGCGGACACTTTTAGAGGAGGCACACCTTCAAACAAAAATGTGGCGTTACATCGCAGGCGTAGAGGTCTGCAGAGAAAACATCATGGTGCGTTCACACCAGACGAGAATAGAGCGTCTGGCGCGAGTGATTTCATTGTTAAGTCAATGCAAAGACGCGTTACGCGCGTAGAAAATTCCTACGGCGCGAATGAGGTGTAGAGCGCGCCGTGGTAGATGCGAATACGCCTCATTCGTGCGGCAAGTTCGAGCGTCTGAAGCGTTCCGCGCGCATGATTTTATTGAGTGCTTTTGTGCATTCACGCGTTTGACGCGAATTCGCGTCTGCCGCCCGAGTTGAAAAATCTGAACTTTGGCGTCAATTCGCGCCGCGTTAACCAATCAGGAGCCTAGCTGCTGTCACGTGGTGAAGTATCTGGATGCTTCAATAAATTATTTTGTACTAAATGCCTGATGTGGTTCTAATGCACAAGAAAGCAAATATTTTATCACATAAAACTTGATTTCAATATATGAGACATATTCATTTTGTATTGAATGCTATTTATTCCATTTCATATCTAGATTATATTAAATATTATTCTAATGTAAAGGCAACCAACATACTATAGCTCATAAATCCATGTCTGGAGAGTGTTGTGTGAGAGAAAAAAAAAATCACAGGACAGGTTAATTACTTTTGGAGGCTGGCTCAAATTATCATCAAAACAAAAATAAATGACAGATTAGGTGGATGAGGCCGAGGGTGAGAGAAAGAGAAAATGTCAGTATTTCATTGAGACGATTAAATAAACTGCTTAAGTATTCTTGTAGTATTAATTTTCACATGCAGTTACACATTGTCGGTTAAAAACAAGAAAGTGGCTGGTAAAAACATTGAGTGGCTGGTAGATTTTGAAATCCACCAGCCACAGTGGCCGGTGGACAAAAAAGTTAATTTTCAATCCCTGGTTATTGCATTAGTGTATATGAGAATATGCTTTTGCCAAAGCATAATGCAGTTACGGCAACAGGTTGAGAACACAAATAGCATTGATATCTGGAATGTGTTGCTTCTTGTTCAGTCAGCTCTGTTTCCCACCACTATTCTATTATGACTGGTAATAACAACACCTTTTTAGGAGACCTAGCTTTAAAGGTCATACATGTTTGTTTATAAATGTGATCGATCATGTTGATCTCCCATCTGTCCTCTAGGTGGTGCTGCTGTCAGCCACCATGCCCGCGGAGGTGCTGGATGTCACTACCAAGTTTATGCGAGAACCAGTGCGCATCCTGGTGAAGAAAGAGGAGCTCACCCTTGAGGGTATTCGTCAGTTCTACATCAACGTTGAAAAAGAGGTACAGATCTTGGGTCACTTTTATGCAAAGCAACAACAGCAGAAATTCAGAATTTATCAGGGCTTTTTTAAAAGGATGTTCCGTGTGCTTGTATGCATTGATTTTGACCAGTGGCTGTTAATAGGTCATTTTGTTTCTCACCATGCTTTGTTGTGTATGTGTTTTTGTCAGGAATGGAAGCTGGACACCCTGTGTGATCTCTACGAGACTCTGACCATCACTCAGGCGGTGATCTTCATTAACACACGCCGAAAAGTAGACTGGCTCACGGAGAAGATGCATGCCAGGGACTTTACTGTCTCAGCTCTGGTAAATACTGAAAGCGCCACACCGCAACTATAAAGAATCACTTTCAGAGCATTTTTGTAATCTATTTTTAATATAAAAAAACGTCAGCCAATTAAAATCATTCCTACTTTAGAGTGTGAGCTGCAATTGTTCACAGAACATAACTGTATTGTGCGATTAGAACAAACATAACGTTATTACAAATTGTGGACGCTAATACAGTTGTTATAGTTCTTGTTCTTGATGTGCCTTAACAGATCCGCCACTACCTAGATCTAAGTGTGTAGCTCTCAGTTTGTATATCAGACAATTCTAGCAGAGCGTGAGCATCTAGTATTTTCACATGTCAGACTTTCAACAATTGTCTTTTCTTCAATGAGGGGTGGATCTTATATACTGAATTATATTATCTTTACATCAGACCAACTCAGTCTATCTTGTGCACCTGAAAGGGACAGAATATCTATGTACAAGATGCTCGCATACAATTGCTAAAGTAGTGTCATTGTTGACCTGAAATTTAAATTAGGATTAAGGTTAGAAATAAAGCTTTATGGTCAGTTTAATAATAATAGTAGTAGTATTCAAATTATTTTTCAACATTTTAGCATTCATTCTGTACACAGATGGTCTGATAGTTTCTCATATGAAGAATGTTCTTTCTTTGCAAGCATAATGAATGCATGAATAAACTAAATGTAAATGTTTGGTTTGTTGTAAAGGCATTGTGTGTTATCTTTGTCAGCATGGAGACATGGAGCAGAAGGACCGAGACCTGATTATGAGGGAGTTTCGCTCTGGTTCTAGCCGTGTCCTTATTACCACCGATCTGCTGGTTAGCAAACACATTAATGCATTGATCTTGCTTCATTTGTTCTCTTAATGGAATGGATTCTATTAAAAAATAGTTCAGTTAGCAGATGAGGTCACCAGACTTCCCTGACCCCATTGCACCCTCTAGTGCTTTGGAGTAATAATAGTATCTGGTATAAAAATAGTGTGTTCTGCTATGGATGGGTCATTCTGTCCTTCCCCATAGCTTTATCAAACCACACACACACACACACATGTAATTGTAGAACAATGTAAATAAAAAGTAATATACTTTTGTATGCTTGAGTTAACTTAAATTTTCTTGCATATCTTTCTCATTCATAGGCCAGGGGTATTGATGTCCAGCAAGTGTCTTTGGTGATCAACTATGACTTGCCAACCAACCGTGAGAATTACATTCATAGGTTTGTGTTTTGTTCATGATTGTAACATTGAATTTGACTTAGTCAAATGGCAGTGGAAACAATCCATCAGCTTATTATAACCATCTTGTTGTTTTTTGTGATACTCTCAGGATTGGTAGAGGCGGCCGTTTTGGCAGGAAAGGTGTGGCTATTAACATGGTGACAGAGGATGACAAGCGTACTCTGCGGGACATCGAGACCTTCTACAACACTACCGTAGAAGAGATGCCCATGAATGTGGCTGACTTGATCTAGAGATTTATTTGACCTGATCTAGATACATCCCCCCTCTCTCTATCCCCACAATCACTCTCGCTTTTTCAAGTTTAAGCACTTCTAAATGGAGTAGGGGACGTGCAACTCCCTGCTCTTCCACATTTGCAAATTAGTCATTTTATTTTGCCCAAAACTGAACAAATTTTATAAATCTCAGATGCTGAATATACATCTATTTATCTCCATCAACTCCCATAATAAACATTGAAAAATATGGGCTCAGCCATCTTCTCTTACGGAGAAGAGCAGCATGTTCTGTCACTCTGCTTTCAATTAGTCATCCTGATCTCTTCTTTTTTTCTTTTCTTTTTTTAAGCTGGGAATCATCATTGACGTGCATTGATGTTTTTTTAAAGCCCATGTTACTAATGTAGTAATGGGCCATGTGGTAAAAGTGTGCTTCCTTTTAAACTAACATGAAAAGCATCAGTAAGATTTGATACATTTCTTTCGGATTCATCTACTGGGACTGTAAGATCCAAGTAGTTACTGCACTTGCTTGCTGTACTGTTTGCTGTAAAACTGTGCCAGAGCTATGTAATCACCCTTGAACAGTATATGATACAAGATGTCCGAGTATTGTGGGCTTCCTGGATTTCTATATTTGGAAGTCCTTACTCGGATGAATTTTGACTGAAGGTGGTATAAAAAAATTGATGGAGAAAAAAAAAAATATTTCAACATTATTGGATTATTTAAAAAAAAAAAATCTACATTTAAGTTATTTTGTAAGTGTATTTTGTTCTTCGGAGGAGGGGGGAAGTTTCAATAAAGCTACAGCATAACTCGTCAAACTCTCCTTTTTCTCCTTGTTATTAAACAGTTTGCAAGTTTGGTTATGTTCTTTGCTGTTTTTGCAGGTTCCAGTTGTTAAAATCACTCATTTCACATATAGGGGTAGCAAAGTGTAATGCTTGTACATTGGAATCTGTACAAATTAAACATTATTTACAGTCTTGTTTTAACCCACTCCTTTTTTTTCGTTATCAGGTATTCTTTTCAATTCAAAGAACATTAATAGAAGTTCATGTTAAAGATGTTTTTTTGTTTTTTTTTTGAAAACTACATGAACATTTGTTCATGGATTTACAGGCCAGTGCCAGTTATTTTTTTTAATCTTTTATTGCATGTCAACAATTTTCCCCAAAATTGTTCATATATTTTACCAAACTAATGGGCTCTATGCACGGCGGTATTTCCGGTGAAGGTCTAAGGATGCTGGATTACTTCCGCCGATCGTAGAGTCCAATGCTATACCGAGAATTTATATTGGTTTTTATACTCTATTGCTATACTAAAGAAACGTTAGTCACAAAAACAGACAAAACAGACACCCCTCATTTTGTTTATGCTTCTTTGTTTATTATATTAAATAAACATAACTATATATAAAATTACATCTAAACGTATTAAAGTTTCGTTTCAAAGACGAGAGGACAGTAAATTTTGAAGACTCTGCCTGCTGCCATAATCCCGTTTTCCTCGGTTTTCCTCCGCTTTAAATCCCCCCAACCGGAAACGCAAGAGCATCCTTGCATCAAACGCGGCAGTTATGCGTGCATATAGCCCATAGGTGTACATAAAAGTAAGTTGTGAGAGACTGTAATGCCGGTGTTCAACACTGGAGGGAGGCGCCACACAGCAGAGAAACTTTAGTAAGCAACAACAAACAAATATGATTGCAGTATCCAAAAATGGAGAAATTGTAACTTTTAAATCATGTGGTTTTAAAGTATAAGGTTCAGTAAAAAAAAAATCCAATCATCTGAGACAGGTTCTCACCGTTAAATTGATGTAAACATTTGGTCAGTGTCAAAAAATGTGTCGTATGTTGCTTTAAAACAGAAATGTAGCAAATGAATATGCATGAAGGCATCTGTGAGATGTTTTGTTGGAAATCAACAAAAAGTTTGGCAGTAATTAGGAATTGTACTGCTTTTCAAATCAGCCATGAACTTTTAAATGAATCTCTTTTCCGCTCTCTCTTCATCATCATCACCTTCATCCCCATCGCTATTCGGTGGCACCTTACCATCCCCAACGGCCGTGTTGCAGTTTCTCGCACAGTGTAGGTGGCCTCTCTGCCTCCCCAACCCCCCTTCCGTGGCCATAGTGTTTGTGGGGCATGGTGATTTTGCAAGTGGGAGGCTCGTAAAGGCCTGGCTGGACTACCGGGCAGTGTGATGGATGGAGGGAAGGCCGCAGACTCCATTTACATGAGAACAGAAGCCGGAGAGCGGCTGAATAGAGGGGCTTTCAATCTGCTTGTCATTGAAAAAGCTTAAGAACTTTCTCCAGCGACTAACCAACCCCCCAGCTCCTCTGCTCTCTCTCCTTCTTACTTTCTTCTTTATTCTCGACCCCCTTTTTCCCCCCTTGCTGTCTCTCTTGCTTTTCTTCCACCACCGTCCTCCTCCCCTCCCTCTGTCCATCGCTCTTTCTTTTCTCTCGAACCCCCCCCCCCCTCCCCCCCTCTCCCCCTCTCCCTCCCTACTTCATTTTTTCCTCTCTCTTTTATCTCAGACCATCCAATCTGTCATTCTGGATCTCTGCGTCTCTCGCATGTATGATGTTTGGCTTCTTTCAGGCTTTCTCTGGACTCTCCGGCTCTCTTGCGAGGCCCCCACTTAAATTTTGATTTGATTGTCGACACAACACCAGGAGACATCAATGTGTTTCCTCTCTTTATTCTCCTGCTCTAGCTTATAATGAGACTGATCCCATACATGAGAATGACTCATGCACAATAGCTCCGGCACACTCCATATTCAGCCTCCACATAAAGTAAGGTTAATTGTATAATAAGTGTGTGACAATGACCTGCGACAATGGCTCGAGTCAATATTGACGCCGTACAGTGGGGTTTTGCAGCGTCAGGCCGTGAGCCAGTAGAAAACGGCAGCTCACGTGTCGCGCATGAGATTTTTTTACATTTCTGCTTTGGTTTGAGGTAATACCACCTGTTGCTCTTCTATGGACTTCCATCGTGTCAAAATGGGCCATAGGTTTCAGTCATTCAAACTGTCACAAAGCCAGAGAAAACATACTAATCCAATAGGAGATTCTGGTTTTACAACCCACTGTCTAACACAGAGACAATGGATATCTACTGCTGGTTGACATCAACACGTTTCATGCCCTACTACTTAGCTTTGCACCATCACGTTCTTTTAAAATGTGTTTTACAATGGCACTTACTTATATAAACAGAACAAATCTAACAAATTAATTTAACAAACTTATTTTTTACATTCAGGCAGAATCACTTTCGGTCCACATTAGATTTGTTGTCAATGATTAAACGGGAGAAACTAGAACAAAGGAGAAGAGAATGGAGTACAGAAACTCCTCCTTATCCTCTTCTTGGAATGCTGAGGATCGGATGAGTTTGTTCACTCATGAAAATGTAATGCTGACTATTGCTTTAAAAGTAAACTAGTAACTTTTGTAAGTTGTTAAAAAGACCCTAATGAAGTCATTTTTATAACAGCTTTTTTGGTAGGCCTTATAGGAACCATTCAGATGATGTGTTAGTACAAGCTAAACTCAGAGGGGGGGAGTTCATTGTCACACTTCTTACTGATGGTCAGTCGTAGTCGTAGTGTTTGGGGATGCAGGGCTCACAATAGAAGTGTGAAGTGATGCCTATAGAAACTAATGTGTATGGATGGCTGGGTGATAAGGAGTAACTACTCACACCTGCGGTCATTAGAGAAGATGACTCGCTGGGGTAGAAGACATCCGAGTACAACAGCATCAGGGAAGATGGCTAAAAGAGAATGAAAATAAATATCAGTAAAGTTTTTCAACAATTAAAATAAAAGGTTCCAAAAGTGATGCCATAGATGAACTACCTTTGTTTCCCCCCAAAAGTAATCAGTTCTTATAATAAAAAAATAAAAAAAGTCTTAGTGTGGAATACATTTTAATCATCTAAGAACACTTTCCCCCAATAAATAACCTTTCTTTTGCATTGGAACGGTTCCATGGATGTTAAAGGTTCTTCATGGAACCATCAATGCCGATAAAGAACCTTTATTTATCACAAACCTGAAAATGTACTTCATGTGGTAACATCTAAAACAACTCAAGTCATGAATACAATTTTATGCACGAACAAAAGCAGTGCCAAATTGCAACAAACTTTTAAAGAAATCTCTATAATTATAATTGGTATATTTGTAAATATTATCACTAAGGATTTTCTTAATGCAACATAGAGAGTACACATATTCTGTATAGGCTATAATTTATATATATATACTATTGTGTCCTTACTTTATGAATCAATCCTGTTACCATCATAACTACCCTTATTAGAAGACATTAGATGTACAATTCCACAAATAAAAAACTTTGTCATGACAATATTTTTTCAGAATGTGAGCTTTTCAAAGACAAGTATGTCGGTACTTTTTTTCAACCTCTTTTGGTTATATTTTGTAGGGGTTTGTCAGTAGGGGATCTTAAGCAAGACAGTGTTATGATTTTACAGTAAACAACTAATTATAGAGAACTGGATAATTGTTTGGGGGAAAATAACAAATAAGCACATTGTAGTGTTGTGACCTTGGACACAGCTCGGCTAGTAACTTTAAGTCCCATACTTTTTTATTTACTTTTAAATAAGCTTTATAATCCAACCTATATTGAAATGATTAAATTTAGCCTGATATGGCACAATGCAACATTTATAACATAGGCCTACATAAAACATTTCCTTTAAAAATCGCCTATTAAAAATAGAAAAGGAAACAATTCTGTGTAATGACCCAAATAAAAATGACTGTCCAAAAGTTGCCTTTTCAACAGGTAACAAGTGTATAATAGAGTATAATAGATGATGTTGTTTTGGTCAGAAATGAAAAACAAGACACAAAATGGTATTCCTTGAAACTGTGGATAGATAAATAGTTCACAAAAAGTGTGGATAAATAAATGAAACTTTAATTAATTAAATGTTATTGATGTCTAATAATTTTGAGGATAAAAAACTAGATGGCCACAAAGTGTTATATTGTAAAATCAGTTTAAAGTGTTGCAGGTGAAGACAGAAACTCTTCTCCCCAAAACTGAATCCTCCTCCTGCTCTTGGCCTCTCTACATTCACCGCACCCCTTCTTTAGTGATGCTAATGTGGAGAGAAAGAAAGCAGCTGGAGGCGGACAGTGATGAAATTCTATTATCACTCAAGCACTGAAAGAGTCGCAGGCAGGACGCACAGTGAGTTCAGCTCGGACCTGTTTCACTTTTAAGACAAACTAACGTCACTTCAGAACTTGTTGATTGTCTTTAGCCGTTTACAAACACTTCTCGCTATAGTTACAGTCAGTTCGCTCTCGTCTTTTGGACTTAGGCTACTTGTCCATGAAATAGGCGCTTAAACGTTTAGCTTCGCGGACACTGAAAGTCATTTCATTTGATTTAAAGTCATTTAGCAGTTTACGGTGATACTTACGTATCACCACTAAACTCTGTGGTCAGTCATGTACAGCATGCTGGAACACGACATGAAGTCCGCCGTGCCACCGACGCACCAGAGCGCGCAGGGAATGACCCAGCTGAACGGTGGAGTGACTCACGGAACCGGCAAACCGACTGTCAACAGCCAACAACAACAGGGTGGCGATCCTATGGACAAAGTTAAGAGGCCAATGAACGCGTTTATGGTCTGGTCTCGGGGTCAGAGGCGCAAAATGGCACAGGAGAACCCCAAAATGCACAACTCTGAGATCAGCAAGCGCCTGGGCGCCGAGTGGAAGCTGCTGACGGACGCGGAGAAACGGCCGTTTATCGACGAGGCCAAGCGGCTTCGCGCACTGCACATGAAGGAATACCCAGATTATAAATACAAACCCCGCCGTAAAACAAAACCCGTGCTGAAGAAGGACAACCCGGCTGCTAAGTATCCCCTATCAGCCGGTAACTTACTGGCGGCAGCCGCGGCTCAGGGGTCAGGTGGAAGCCCGCGGATGGACAGCTACGGCTGGGGTCACACAGGTGGCTATGCTGGCATGCAGACGGACGCTCTGGGTTACAGTCAGCAGCTTCACCGCTATGATCTGTCCGCCCTGCAGTATCCATCCGCCATGGCCACAGCACAGTCTTACATGAATAGTGCCAACTCCTACACGTAAGTTTATAATTATTCCTACAGGTGTTTATGTGTGCACTTCAATAACATGCTCACTAAATCAAATATTTGTGTGGTCTTTAACACTTTTTCTTTCATTTCTCTCAAGCCCCATGTCTTACAGCAGCACTCCACAGCAGCCCAGCCCGGTCATGTCCATGGTGAAACCGGACCAGGTGTCTCACTCTCCCACCGGAGCCCACAGCCATCAGAGGGGTCCTTTACAAGGAGACCTGAGGGACATGATTAGCATGTATATCCCTGGTGGAGACACCACAGACAGTGGAGCACAGAGAGGCTATTCCAATATCCAACAGCATTACCTCTCCGGTACAGCACCTCTCACTCACATCTGATCAGGAAACTGTCATTACCTTCCTGTTTCAGCTCTGCATGGAGGGCCAGCAGTGTCGGTTGTAGATGCGTGAACATTAACTTGATATGTAAAAAAGGATGAGGGTGTGTGGACACATGGTGGAACTGGATATACCAAGGCAGCTGGACTTCTGGCCTTGTTGAAGTGCCTCAGAATATTGTGTGGAATGTGTGTCGCCCCTTTCTATCACGTTTTTTTTAAGGTCCATGTCTGTTTTCTGCATAGCGTTCGATGATTATGTCATTGAGGCCTGGTGCACTGTTGATGGAATTGCTTAGTAACACGGTACTTTTTTTTTTTTCTGTTATCAACTGGCCGTTGTTTTTAATCAATCAGCTGACTGGTTGATTACTGCTTATTTTTTGCATAGTAAACCAGCTAGTTTAATATGTCACTGACTACTGACTTTAAAGACATGGCTGTAATTGCTAAATAGGGAAAGAAGGGAATTGAGCACACATTCCCTCAGTCGCTGCTTGTCTTGATGATCTAAACACCTCAAAATGAATCTCCCGAGTTTTACTTTTAAGCTTTCATACCACAAGACTTTGTAACATTGTGCTGCTCTTCATTGTTTAGGTAATGCAAAAATATGAAATGCACAACGGTTTAGACATTTTTGTTAGTGTAGATACATTTATGCCCAGAGCTTCGACAGATTTTTGTTGCATTAAAAAGTGAAAATGAAATAGAGATCCTGCTTAGAGAGATTTGACTGTATTTTCTATTAAAAAAAAGAACAATTAATTCTCAACTCATTTGAGAAATAGAACTTTGTGAATAGAAGTGTTGTGTGTATAAAAGGGAGTCAAAACGTTTTGAATAATGTTCATTAAAAAACGAAAACTTTATGAGCTTGTTAAAAGACTGTTTGACTAAGAATGTATTGTGAAATGTTTTTTTAAGCCCTTATAGTAAGGGTTAATAATCTTGTATGTGACTTGACAACCTTGATAGAAAAAAAAAAAAAAAATTAATAAAGTATTTTATTATTTTTGTACACTTGTCTTTCTTTGTTCTCATTATATTAAAATATGAACACACAACTATTTGTTTTAATTTTCAGTTTACAATGTGCACTTAAGTGCACAATAATGTCATGCTACTCAGGTAAACTGTATTTCAGCAGGCTTTAACAGACAACATAAACAATAATTTTGATAGAATGTTTGTTGCAACAAGCATCTTGAGATATAAAAACCTTCGGAAATAACTTCTCTCAAAATTATTGGGCTATAAGAATTTTCTAAACTTAACAGATTTGATGCAACAGGCCCAAGAAAAGTCCAGGGCTGAAGCTGCAAGTTAGTTAAAACATGGCACTTGTGATTAGCTTTTCTACTTGTTCTTTTCCACTTGCACACATTTTACAAATTCAATTCAAACACAAGATTGTGACGTTCATGAGTACTAAATGGTGGAAAGAAAGTAAGCCTCACGTTTGTTTAATGATAACATGGCAGGTGTTGCTCTCCTATGGCGCCACAACCTACACACTTTCACGCATTTAGACGATAATGTGATAAGTGCAAGACAGCCCAGCCAAACACATCGGCCTTTATTGCGAAATTACTGAAACGAGCTTTTTCCAATGATTAATCAAAACTATGGACCCACTTTATATGGCTGCTCATTTAAATGCGACCAGACTCGTTTAATTCATCGTTAATATGATAGCGGGCTTATGGTCCCGACATTAACGCATTTAAGTCGATATGACTAATATTATAATTAGCTAAAGCGCACCAAATTAAGCAAGAAAAGAGAACAATGAGTGCAGAAGACACTGATTTTGGGAGGGACGGGGTCTTAATTTTGGCGAGTGCTGAGGGGACATCTGACCTCCGTCACCTAACCCCGAGAAGAAAGTGGACATCGATTAAAACTGATAAAAGTTAGGAGGATCAAAACACAGAGGTCGGAAGAATATCCCTCCCTTTCTCTCGGTTTTTTTTTTTTTTTTTTCATACTTTGCCCGCTTTTTCCAGGAGAGAAAGTGAGTGGCTGTCCGGCCCGTAATTGGCCGTTTCGGAGTCTCATTGTCCTGCGCTTTTGAGCACGCAGGTGCGCGCAGTAAAAGCGCGCGGTTCTCAGCGCCTCTTATGCTCGCCTTTGTTCTCTTTTCTCTCGCTCTCCTACCGGGCAGAAAATTAGCGTTGCATTGAGTGCCTCGTCTCCCCTCTCTCAGCAGTCCCGAGCTTAACCCGCTCGCTGCTCCCCGCTATTCTCATGGTAATGGTGCAGTCAGGACCGGCTAATCGGGGGTGGAGGGGAGGGGAGGAATGGGGGGAGATGCCAAGGAAGAGTTTTGAAAGGGGGATGGGAGTTAGAAACACTCACGCTCACGCATATGACGACAAATATAGTCGGACCTGCAATATAAATGATATTGCAGGAAGCTGTACATAGAAGGAAGACGTCCATAAAATCAATACAACTGTTTCAAATACTTTTAAAAAGAAGAATATCTATTGAACAACATTTTTGGTTCCGATGGCGTCATGCTTCTTCTTTTTTTTTTTTTTTGTCAAACTGAACAATTAAGTTATTCAAAAACACTATAAAAATGCAATCCATACAAAATAAGTTGGATACACATTTATTTTGCATAGCCTACATCTATCATGAATATGTAAATTAAAATTGTTGTTTTTTTTCTGTAAAAACGTATCGGTGGTGTGTTCTGAGAAAAGGTCTACAGATAGGCCTACTGAAATTCTTTAAAAATTATATTTATGAATTCAGTAATGCAATTTTGCTTTAAAATATTACTAACATTTAACATTTGTCTGCCAATTTGCCAAATCAAGGTCAGTGTGGCATGACCAAATGGAAGCCATTTTGTTGTCATGTGACCAGGAAAAGAAAACACAAAGGACCCCTTTAACCTGTTCATAAAAGTCTAAAGTATTTTATGCAAGATATTTCGACCTTTTCATAAAAGTGTTTTCATAAAAATTTGTGCACAAAAAAAACTTTTTTAATCTTAAAAATATGAAAATATTTTTTAAATGAATGATTAAGATGTACAATCAATTATAGTGCAAAGAAACAATTTATTACGTTTGGCCTACTTTTTACTTGTTGGTTAAACACTTTTATTTTGTGTTTTTTTAATAATTTTTTATTAAATGTATTATATGTTCTATATTGTGAAGATCCGTACTAGCGTGTCTATAGGGAAAGGGTGGGAGATTCGTGAAGCCATGAAGAATATCATCCAATCGTGTAAGATTTGTTTTGATATTAACATCTTATTTTCAGAATTAATCAGTTGGCAAACTCCAAAACTGAGTGAGCATTGTGCTTGTGTGTGTGTGTGTGTGTGTGTGTGTGTTTGGGGAGGGGGGGTTCATTTGAAGGGGGTGCCAGATTTTCTTGTTGAAAGCATAAAATCTCCTAGCAACAAACAGAGGCTTCCACAGGTTGTTCCCAAAGCAACAGCAATCCCCCAAACTAACCCCAAAACTCAACCCCACACCCACCGGAGAGAAAGAGAGAGAGAGGAGAAGGAACAGACTCCACAATTTTAGTTGAACATTTAAATGCCCATGGACTCACTCGGACAATTTGAGAAACTTTTCATGCACTACACTATTAATTTATCCAATAAGTTCACAAACTGATTTGATAATATCTTAATTTAATCATGGTTTAAATATACGCTGGCAGTCGTTAAGAGTAGAAAAAATAGAAATCAATACTTTTATTCAACAAGGATGCATTAAGTTGCAACAGTAAATACATTTATAATGTAATAATTTCTATTTCAAATTAATAGTGTTCTTTTGAACTTTCTATTCACCAAAAAATCCTGAAAAAATGTATCACGATTTCCACAAAAATATTCAGCAGCAATGTATTCAACATTGATGATAATAATAATAACCATTTTAAAATACCGTAATAATATTTCACAATATTACTGTTTTTACCGAATCAAATAAATTCAGCCTTAGTGAGCATAAGAGACTTAACATTAAACACACAAAAAACCTTAATTATTCCAAACATTAACCATCAATATATACAGTAACTCTTTAATTTCTGATGAATCATGAATATAACAAAAATAAACAGTAACTGAGAAAACTGGCTTCAAAGTCTTTTTGAACTGATTTTATATCAGTTTCCTCTGAATCTGAGCAATGTTGAGTCAATCCGTCTGTAGGACAGCTCATAGTCCAAGAGACTTTTCGATTATACCTCAATTTTCACAAATTGTGTTTTGCCTTTGCAGAATACGTTTACGATTGTTTATGTTTTATCACAATATTAAATATTCAGCATGATAAAGTAACCAGATAAAGTTTTTAACGAGGCAGTAAGGATCTAAGTTTGGCTCTAATGCGTGTTTTGAGGCTCGATGGGACAGGGTTGCTAAGCTCCAGTTCAGAGCTACAAACAGAGAGCAGGACCAACTGCATACTTATGCACTGCTGTCTGCTTGAATGCCACCTAGAACATTATTATGGTTGACTTACATGCTCAAAAAAAAGTGAGAGAGAAGTAGAGCAGGTTTGTCTGTGCAGAAGTCAGATTGAGGTGTGGTGCTCGTTCGTGGGAGAGTGATATAACAAACATTTGCCACCCAATTGTGCAAGAAAAATGAACCCGATGACTGACGAAAAAAATAACGAGCAGAATATCGTCACAATTGTCTTAACTAACGTCATACAGCACACCTACTGTTAGTGAGTCACCAGAAACATGCCAATTATTTCAACTTTGCTCTTGAGCATCAAACATCTCAGTTATAATCATGCAAGCGCTGATCTATTATCAGCTCACTTTTTTCCATATATCGACATTTATAGAACTACAATAATCTTAAAATAGATCAACACAAACTAAAATATAAAACACATTGTTTCTTCTATTCAGTAAATTTGAATCAATCTAGACTTCAATAGGCAGTGACTTTCCTCAGATATCATCATCTGAGATTTATTGGTACAATATTGTTGGATATTGAATATTTTTGAACTGATCAATATTAGTTGATATTGTATATTTATTTGTGCATGCTCATTTCCTCTGCTTTTACATTGATTTCCTTAGTAACACTGTTAAATGTAATCTTACCCAAACCTCAAAAAGATTTTCCATTTTTCATACTGTATAGATCATAATGTTGCAATGCCTAAATTCACTTGCAAAATGATTGGTGCAAGCTGTTAGTGTTTTCTTTTTACTTTATTTAGACACAATTGTATGAAACTTTAATATCAGCCAAAGGCCCGTTCACACCAAGCACGATAACTATGGCTGCGTCCCAATTCAAAGTCTGCATCCTTCGAAGGCCGATTGCGTCACAGCAGCACGACGAAGACTGTCCCAATTCGATGTCCCAATTCCTTCAAATGCGGCCTCGAAATGCGTCCTTTGTTTCCCGGCCAATGAAGGATACAACAGATTGATCCTTCTTGGCCTACACTGTAAAAAAAATCTGTAGAAATTACAGTATTACTGGCAGCTGCTTGCCAGTAACTTACTGTAGTTTTAAATTGATGTTATTTACTGGCAACAGTTTGTTCAAAGTTAAATGAACATTAAACATTAACAAGTCTTCATCTTTACAGAATAAAACTAAAATAACAGCCTCATGCAAAGCATTCTGGGAACCAAAATCTGAAGGAAAAAAAACAGAAAAAGGTTGATGAAGATTTCTGGTTCCCAGAATTCTTTGCATTAGATTGTTATTTTATAATTTAATTCTGTAAAGACAAAGACTTGTTAATGTTTAATGTTCATTTAACTTTGAACAAACTGTTGCCAGTAAATATACATCAATTTAAATCTACAGTAAGTTACTGGCAAACAGCTGCATAACTACAGCAATTTTTTTACAGTGTAGTCTACCCCAGAATTCATTGCACGCTGATAACGACAGTATTTTCTTTAGAGAAATTGCGGGATTAATCCTTAAAATGTAAGTATTAGGTTTCAACTTACTCGAATATCTAATGATTAAAAAAAAAAACTTTAAAGCGGTTTAAATGTTGACATATCTTACTAAAATGCAATTTTATATAGTTTATACTCTTTATTATGTACATAAATGGACCAAGGGGAACAAATTTAGACAGTTCGTGAACCCTGTTTTGTTTCAGACAGTAGAATATAACTTTCCAACAAGTCCAGTACAAACATTGCAGTGGCTAAGCGACAAAAACAATCCTCTTTCAGAATCCATCCTGCTGTAAGAGCTTGAGCACTTAAAATGGCAGACGACAAAATGAAAAATTCAAACATTATTTCACTGTATTTAAAAATAGCACAGAAGAAATACCATAAAACACTATGAAATGGTATACTGGCAGGTGATAAAACTGTTTCAGTTTGCAAGAGAGTTTAATAAAGCACCACACAGTATATACTGTATGTGGATGAACGTGTCTGCTAAAGTTTTAAGAACTAAAGCTGCTTGATTTCAATTCTATTACTGAGTTCTACCCAACTTTAAGTATGAAAACACATTCCTTTCACTAATTTTATCTGAATCCAACCAGACGGGAAAAAAAATCAAGAACCATTGCAGGTATGATGGGTGACAGATGACCTTTCAACACCTTTCATTTTCTGTCTTTCTTAAGCTTGCTCACTCTCGCACACACTTTGTTTGAGCATGTAAACAATATGTGATTTCAGTTTTTTCAGTCAGGGTCCTATTTTTGGTAAGCACATTATTTGCCAACATCTTTGTGAGCTCACAAGAGAAACTGAGGAGAAGGAGAGTGTTTTGACATGCTGCACTGAACTGTAGAAGGATTACAACACTCAGATTGAAGTATTGATCCACTGCAGCTGCTCTTGCATGGTGGATGAAGAGAGACAGAGAGAAAGACAAAGAGAGAGAGAGAGAAACACACAGCAATGCTTTAGTCTTGCAATCTGATTTCTGAAATAGTGTATTTACACTTTACTCAAAATGAATGCACCAACTTGGAGCACTTTTGGCCATGTGGACCAAGAAACTAAACTTTTAAACAATTTTTACACTCTCACTGGTTCATTATAATTGTCTACTAAAAATGTTTAACAGTGCATATATTTATATATACACACACATCAAAGGGGGATTTTTCTGAACGTCATGAACATTTCAACTACAGCCATTTGTCAAAATGAACTGTTTTTAAATGAATTGTTAGAATAAAATGTCTGACTCCTTTAAGCCTAATTTCATAGTATATTTTATAATTTTGCAAAATATGTCAAAATTACAGTTTGCACATCATGTCTCTTATTTCATCTTTGCCATGCTTTTCTCTCATACTTTTGTCTTCTTTGGTAAACATGTATAATAATAACTTTTGAAAAAACATTATTGGGGCGCAAAATTGTTGGTCATGATGGAAATATGACACCACATCTGAGAGGGGTAAACATTTTTTTTAAATATAAAAGCAGTAATATTTTAAATCGATGTATTTAGCTCATTTTTATAAGGTACAATAGATTTATTTAGATTTTCTATAGGGTCTGGGACAAAGGTAAAACAAAAAAATGTATTAATGAAAAGCATTTTAACGTAGCAAAAAATAAAGGCTAAAAGACATGCCAAAAGTTCCAGACAGTTTTAATGTGAACTTAACATTCACAAAGAAAATGAATTGAAATCTGTTCATTGTAATAAACAAAAAAAGATCAACCCCGGCATATAAAGGTGCCTGAAACACCCCTATCTAAATGAGGTTTACTTCATCTGCACTCATTCATAATTTTTAATCGTTCATGTTTGTCCAAATTTCAGAACACCGTGAATGACTATCTACAGTCGGATCTGTATCATCAGCAACCAGCCACTCGAGTGCGGCCCACACAGATAGAAATACTCACCAAACACATTCTTAAGATATACGGAAGAATTGCATCAATGGGCTGCTTATCAGACACAACCAAACAACACACATCAAAGGGATCCGATAATACAGACACACAATCAAAATCTCTAAAACTTGTGTAAAAACTGTAAGTATGAAATACATAAGTTAATCACTTTGTTTTCAACATAACTCTTTCAAGTCCTCTCACACAAACACACACACACGATTCTTTCAGACCCTCATGGGCAGGGCAAACAAACACACGCACGGTGTGGCGTTTCCACACAGACACACAGGTTAGATGATTATGATGGTAGATTGAGGTCTGTCAGACAGGTAGATAAGGAGCGAACCACACGCATGCACAGACGCTTTATGACTCATGTTTCAGCGAGTTTTCATTGCTCCGGAAACACACACAGCCCCGCAGAGAAGACCTCCCACAAAGCAGACAGAGCCAAGACTACACAACCAGACCCAACAAACAAACCACACCACAGCGTCAACACAGCGCCTAAGCAACACCGGGGGACATGCCCTCTGTCATTACAATACCTTTAAACTACTTGTTGACTTCACTACTAATCCCCAAGATACTTTCACCCAACATAAGTAAAAAAAACTGATTATGTAAAAGGAAAAAACTACATGTTAGAGAGTAGCTTTAACAACATTAGAAACATATTTTATTACAGAAAAAGATTTCTGAATATGTGCAGAGTATAGCATAACACTTAATGTTGAAAAATGAAATGAAATCACATCTTGAGACTGAAAAGTGAAAATACAAACATTTCATGAGACATTGGATGATTCACAACCTCTTTTTCCAGGAGTGCAAATGCACAATCTGAGATGTAAATCCAAGTCAGAATTTACCTGACCAATTGACAGAAAAACAGATCTGAAAAAAATAAAGAACAACATATATTTACTGTACTAGAGAATGTATGAAGAGTAGAAACTCAATAATACGCCATAATAGAAGAGTAAAAAATACTCTTCTGCCACCTAGTGGTGCCTTTTTGCAATCTTCACAAGCACACGAGTTCATTACTACTGCCACACAGAGGCTGACTTGAAAAGCACTCAAATGTTCTCATCTTTAAACAAAATGCTAAATGAGTCCTATTTTTAGCTTCATTTGGGAAAAAAAAATTGGTTTGGCTCATTTTGTTTGTAATTAGTTGGTATCACTTTCTAACAGAGATGGATCAGACGACCCTATTCATATATTCATGTCATTGACAATTAACTGAAGTGCAGCATTTGCCCAAGCAAATAAATATAGTTTGATTAGTACTTTTCACAGTAAGCCAAATATTCAGATTTTGCCGAATTAACCTAATTTGTTTGAGGTTTGGATTTTGTGGTTTATAATAAAGCCATAACTAAACACATACAATTAATCTGATTACCATCAGAAAGGGGTTCAATAGTCTTGATAGTCCGGGCAGCTGAAACACTCTTTCCTTTGCCACACAACTCATTCAATAAATGGAATTGTGATCTCTTTGGTAACAAAAAACTCAACTGGACTTCACTATGCACTAGCAGGATCTGACATGCATATGATATTGCTATATGACAAATGGTTTAATGTAGATAAAACAATTAGATTTCACAATTTGGAGACATTCAGTGAATTAGCCCTCCAAAACATACTGTACTATAGGGGACACTAGGATACATTCTGCATACAAGAAGAGTTTATTTTACCTCTTTTATTCAGCCTTGTCTTTCTGCACTTGCCCTTCTTTCTCATGGTTTGTCATGCATTTATTCCAGTACAACAGGACCTGTAAAAGCATCAGCCCACTGCAACAACAGGCCAGTGCATGCATCTGACTTGAGAGAGATAGGCCTGTGTCCTTCAGAAAGAGAGAGAGAGTGATTAAAAAAGTGAAAAGAAATAGTACAATTATAATGGGTAATATTAACATATACTAATGTGTGAATATTTAAATAAGTACATTTATTTTCTGTATGGGAACATATCTTAAGGTCTTGGCTTAAAAAGCTATCAAACATTACTATTATTGACCAGAGCATGTTGTTACACTACAGTGTAAGTTTTCCTAATGGAAGCTGCTAGCATTAGGTTTTCTGAGTTGCAATGGAAAGTAAGTAGTGACAGATCTTTTTCTTACTTATTGTGATGTCCATATTGAAATGTACTATCAAAAAGATTGTAAAAAAATGTAGGGTGGAATACTATTCTATCTGAATAGGAATCTGAATTCTAATCATCGGCTGAATGATTGAAGAAGAAGTCCAGAATACATGTTACCAGAGAGAGATCTGTGATTAAGTTAAAATATTTTAATTAAAATTTATAATGTCAAAAGGTTTTTTTAAACATATGTATAGATGAATTGTTCACAATAAGATCAATAAGGTGAATTTTCCTTTCATGCTAACTATAGACAGTAAAACAGCCACATTTTTGCAAAATAAAAAATAAATAAAGAAAAAAATTCATAACAAACAATTTTTTGGTTTTGGTCAATAAATATCATTATTAATCAACTGCACAAAATGTTTAGAATTTTATAATATATAAAATAGTAAAAAATAAATTATAATAATTATAATTTTAAATTGAATAAAATTTTGACAGCTTGCCTGACCTGGCATTTATGAAAATTACTCTAATTATGAGAAATCTTCCTTCATTATACTGTTGACTACTATTTTAATGTATGCCGATGTGTTTTTATTGTGTTCACTTGGTCACTCAACAGCCATAGTAAAAAATACTATGGCATTAAAATTTTTGTTTGTAGGACAGAATTCACAAAATTATAATTTAAAAAGGAGTTTCAGGTATTTTACTTTTGAAAGCCAACATATAAAACCACTGCTAGAGAAAACATTTTTCTCACAAGCATTTGTGTAATAGGACATTTAACTCAACAACACAGTTATTAAGATATAGACCTTGAAACAATATCCATGTGTGACAACCAACCCTAGTCTCCTTGACATTACAATTTCTGCCCTAAACGAGTGTGTGTGTGTGTGTGCGTGTGAGAGAGAGAGAGAGAGAGAGAGAGTGTGTGTGTGTGTGTGTGTGAGTGAGAGAGAGAGTGTGTGTGTGTGTGTGTGTGTGTGTGTGTGTGCGCGCACCTGCAGGGAACTGAAGATACGCCCCAGAGAGCCGAGAAAAGACAGGACAACTGAGAGCACAGACAGCTGTCCTGTGTGTCCACATTTAAAATTACTGCCTGCCTGGAGGAACTGAACACATACAACATAAAATACAAAAATGTTTGGGGGGCGGGGGGGTTTGGTTATAAAGAAAATGTACACATGGAGATGGGGGGAGGGGGGTTACAAAGTCCTGTCTCACCCTTCCAGCAATAACCAACAGCACATTCCATTCATGCAGGGTCCAAACCACTGACACAGGGGTCAAAGGGGAGGTCAGGAGGAACATAAAGCCACAGTATAGAGCAAGAAAATATATACCTGCATGAAAACCCCAAACAAACATTAGATTATGAAAGAGGAAATTCTCTCCATATGGTTTAAGCCTTCTTTTTCTAACCTTTTATGGTTTTCCCTCGGTAGTGCTGGATGAGCAAAACCAGGACAGCAATCTGGATCAATGCAAACAAACTTTCCCCCCAGGCTCTGCACACACACACACACACACACACACGCACACGTACACGCACGCACACACACACACACACACACACACACACACACACACACACACACACACACACACACACACACACACACACATTCTTAGTGTCTTAACATGACTGCATACACACACTTAGCACAATCTTCTCTACACAGTACATGTTAGCGTTTGACATTAATGCAAAAGATGTTTTACCCAATGGGAAAGTTTTGAGTGTAGCAGAAAGCTGCATGAGTAGAGATGGCCAACAGCTCCAGAAAAATAGATGTCAGACACAGGCCATTAGAACTTCTAGACCAAAGAATTTTCCAGATCTGAGGCAGAGGAGCTGTGAAAAAAAATTAAATGTTATTTTTATTTTTATTAATATCTTGAATACGTTTTTTACATTTTCTGTTTTCATTTTAGTTTTAAGAATTTGTTGTGTGTTTTTGTAATTTTAGTAGTTGTTGTCATTATATTTTCTATAATAACCCAAGGAAGAAGCAGATACACACATACTATAAAACGCAGTGTCAACCGATAGAGCTGAGAAAATATTGAAGTAATTACTACAACTCTGGATGTTATGAAATATGCAGGACTGATGTCAAATAGACTACTACTTACCAATAACAATTCCCATCAAAATCAATATTCCCATAGTCTTTCTCATGATAATCTTCAAGCAAGGTACTAGAGAACAATACACAGTAAAGAATTATCATGTCTACAAGCCAAACACACACTGGACACTGAATATCTGTCAGTGAAACACATTACTAGTCATCTGTCATGCATTATGTTAAATAAAATGCTACCCATTATAAAATGCATTTGTTTAGTATATTGTTTAGGACATGTTTGGACAACATTTTCACACGTTTATTCGAGATAAAGCTGTCTCTCACCGTGCAAAAAGTTGAAGTAAATGAAAAAGTGGTCATAACACTTTTCTGGCATGAAGAAAGTTAGCAAAAATTCTTTCAACGGAGGCATCGTCCCTTGGTCAGACGTGTCCATAGTTCATGTATTCCTGTCGGTGGTCGTTTATCGTATCCCAACCCAAATCTTCAGAACGGAGAATAATCAGTGAATGAACATTGACAGATTCCTCTTAACATGGCTAAACTAATTAGCCGTCTAACATTCGATACGTGACTTTTTTGTCGTCTTTTTGTAACGTCTAAGCAAAATCTTTTTTGAACTAGTGACCATTCATAACAAAAGTCTTATTTGCTCAAATCCACCAAAACTGCCTCTAGTTAGTTTGACGGCAAAGCAAGCCTCACCAATGACGTTTAAGTTTTAGAGGGGCGTGCGTGTCTCTGGATTTAGACTAGCTTATGTTTTTAAAGCTCCCGAATGGAGAGCGCTTTCCTAGAAGTGTTTTAATGCAACTAAATTATCTAATAACCAAAGCCTGTTCAGTTCACAAACGAAACGTTTTTGTATTTCCACATTTCTATGCTTTTATCATCAGTAGCCAATATGCAGATCCAGCGGCACTGAATCACGTGTTCATACAGGGGGCGCTCGCCGCTCATACATAATTAGGAACTGAATTAGGAATTAAGAACCGCACACTACTGCTCTTACTGTTCATGCCATAAAAACATATGGTAAAAACAAAGGCGAAAAGGGTCACTATTCCCTATTGTGAATGTCAGCTTTTAAACAAATGATACTTTTAAAACAACTGATATCAGATGTAATTTGTACATTCTGGAAAAAAAAACAGAAGGCTTTTTGGTCCAGGTAAGGGGCCATTTACATTATTTTCAATTTGCCACTGTTCTACAGCTATTTTAGAAAAGTTTCCATTTATTCCCCTAAAAATAATACACAAGGCAATTAACTTTTTATGATGCTGATTTATTAATACAACAATTTTTATTTTTAAATTTATGTTTTGTCTTAAAACCTCTTTCAATGCTTTGCTTATTCTCACAAAATTCAGTTGATGATTTTTGGTGCATGCATATTACAGGTTTTTTTAAATTGCTTACACACAATTTATGAAACGGCACACAAGTCACAAAACACACAGCATGAAAAACATCACAGATCTTTTGCAAAAAAAAACACTTAATCCTAAACTATTTTACAGTAACTTCAAAAAAAAAAAATTTGTACAGTAACTACAAAACAAACCATCAAATACGTCACACACGGATAAACACGTCACACACGGATGTGAAAAACGTAAAACACTACTATCTTGTCATTCTTGTGTCTTTTGCATACATGTTTGCACAAATACACTGTATATACAGTATGTATGCACAATTGATTAATTTTACAGTAATTGAACTGAACTCAATCAACACTGAACTGACTGAATAATGAGACTATTAGCTGTTCAAACTGCTTTAATGCAGAATTTGAATTTGTTACCGTGAAGCCACTTTGAAACAATCTGTATCGTATAAAGCGCTATAGAAATAGAGGTGACTTGACTTGCATGCATATTCAGTATTAGGCTACAAAAGAAACTCCAATGCAAGGGTGAAAAATGTATTTGTTTCTCAAAACATTGAGTTTTGATTTCTAAATACCTATACCAAAAGAGAAGTTTGGTATAGTTACACTATAAAATTAGGTAGTTACACTATAAAAAAGCAGGCAAGTGCACACATAGATAGATAAATACAATACAATACAATAGACATGCTATTTTTAAATAAATGAATATATATATATATATATACTGTATATATATTCTAATAATGCCATCACAATCGCCACATTGATAAGCAAAGGTGTTATAATTAAAATGCGCTAATTTGCATTTGACAAGGCACAGCAGGTGAATAGGATAAACAAAATAACTAAAGCATATTACCACTGAACTTCCCCTGTTAATGACTTGCATCAAGAGCATTTTCCCCTGAAATGCTATGTTTAAATATGCAGATTCGCTTGTTTTGGTTAATTTAGTGGAAATCTACAGATGCAAACAAACGGAGGGTAGTATAGGCTTAAAACAAACAATTTTTTTAGTTTTCTTTCCATTGGAGTAAAACAAGACATGGAAGCAAAATAGACCAAAATCTAAAAAATAAAAAATAAACAAAGTGTCCTGCCTTAAACAGTAACTTCATAATATTAATCGCAGGCTCCTCATCTAAAACTATCCATTCACTTAGTTTGTTGTATGCTGATAGATTTTTACATGATACAGGCAGCCCTCCCTCAAATGTGAAATTAAGTCCTTGTCACCATCAGTTATTGTGTGTGTGTGTGTGTGTGTGTGTGTGTGTGTGTGCGTGTGCGTGTGCGCGCGCATGCATAGTAGGTGTAAGTATAATAGCAATAATAATAATAATAATAATGTATTTAATCAATACATTAATGTATTCACTATTCAGGCAATTCATTGCAGAAAAGAAAAGAATGCAGAAAGGCTGGAAAAGGAGCAGCAGAGAACAGCCAAGAGTGCATGCACACTGATAGCTTCCTTTGCTGTTGCCTGCTTTTGTGATAAACCTAGTGATTAGACCATTGTCTCTGTGTGAACTGATTATTTTGTAGATATCTGTTGAGTATGAAACAATTTTGTGAGAGTGAGGGAATTAAAATAAATTGGTAAGGAAGTTAGAGTTGTGTTATTTAACATTTTGTTTCATTTAAAAAAAAAAAAAAAAAAAAAATTATGAGAAGTGCCCCAAAATGTCTGTGCACGTCCCTGATAAAAAGATATGCAAGTTATTCTCAAAACATTGATTTTTGATTTTTAAATTAACAAATTAGGTATAAATGTTTTCACACATGGTCACTGGGTGTAGGTAATTGGTAAATGAGTGCGCCATTTAACATTTGGCAATGTTTTCCAAATGAAACACAAGAGCTGTTTTTTTTATGTTGCGTCTACTGTAAAGAACTGTGCAAAAGGTTAGTTTCACAATTGCAAACTGAGTGTAAAGCAGATAATGTGCTTGTAGTTTTGCAGACTTGGTCAAAAGAATGGGTATGAATGTTTTCACTGCGTGGGCCCCAAGTACCACTTTTAGTGTGTAAGCATTAAAAAAACAAAACAAAGAGAGCAAAGCAAAGGAATTGTTTATATTTTCTGAATAGACAAGCTAAGTATGGGGGAAACTGAAGATGTGGATGTCATGCTAATCTATAATGCTAATTTAAAATAATAATAATAATACATTTTATTTGTAATGCGCCTTTCTCAGACTCAAAGCGCTACAGCATGTACAGTACAGAACAAAATTCTAAATTCAAAATTCAATTCAAAGAATTCAAGAATTCAAAAATCAAACATGGAAGTAAAAAAATATATATATAGAAGTATCAAAAAATAGACAAAAATAATAAAATGATAATTTAAAAGCTTGACTATAAAGATGTGTCTTAAGAAGTTTCTTAAAACAATCCACAGAAGCAGCATCCCTAATAGATGCGGGTAGTGTGTTCCAAAACTTAGGCGCGTTATAGGAAAAGGCTCTTCCCCCATGGTTTTAAGCCAATGCAGTTGCTGGAGCAAGGGTGTAATGTGATGGCGTGAGGATGTATGAGTCAAAACACATGCGGCAGAGATCTGTATATATTGCAACCTCTTGATATAATTTGCTTTTAAATCAGCAAAGAGAGAATTACAATAATCAAGCCTTGACGTGATGAAGGCATGGATAAGCCTCTCTGCATCAAGCCTATAGAGAAATGGTCTAATACACGTAATGTTCCTCAGATGGAAAAAAGCAACCTTCGTTATGTTTTTAAAATGGGAATTAAAAGTTAGCAGGGCATCAAAAATCACGCCCAAGTTACGCACCTGGCCAGAAGGGGACAATTGGGTATTGTGGGATTTGTGGGAATTGTGTATGTGACGCCAGTGGAAGCATTTTATTTGACTATCACGTTAAAAATTAAATCATGAAAGAATACTGAGATAAGATGCCAAGATAAGAGAGCTTTTTAATCTTTATATTATTGGTTCATATTCTTTTAACCCTGAAGAGTGTTGTTCTTTGTCTGATCTTAAGTAAACTATTTAAAACACTCCAAAACAAGGGTTTGCTATGGGCAACCTAACCACCTAACCTAAACACCTAACCACTGGTGCTCATTGGATACATGAGATGTAAATATCAAATGAAACAACCTTTTATTAATTGTTTTTCCTTTCTTTTTTTTTTTTTTACATTGGAAGTTACTACAATGTTTTGTGAAGTTGGCTGATAGCCACTACCACTGATGATCCACTGATTGCTAATAGTTTAAAGAATGCTTGTGAAGAAGGCTATATCAATCCGAAATGCAAAGTAGCAATCTTTTTGACCATGGTTTGCCTAAAAGGGTGTGTGTCAGTCGGTATGTTTTAGTATGCTGGGGTTAGGGGTTATGTAAACAGGAAAAGCCTTTAAAGGAGAGGTGTGTTCTTGTAGTGTTATAAACCATGACTGCACCTCTTCTCCAACATAAACTCAGCCGAACATCAAAAACTAACTCACACAGTGTGACAAACAAAATCTGTTTATTATCAGTCATTGCAAATTTGTTCTAATCCTTTAATGGAAATATTAGCACATGTTCAAAAGTGTGGGAACTTTCTTGAGTGAAATAAAACAGTTAAAACAGCAGAATCAGTATATGTTATAAATAAATATAGGCTGGGGACTGGGCAACAGTCGTTGAATAATTCCTATTTTAGCTGGCAAAGAAAATGACATGGATAGATTTTTAGATAACGTTATTTGTTTTACAGTGTCACTACCATGGTGTTTTTGTCTCACTACAGAGACAGTCCAAAGTCCCAAGATGCATTTGGTTTATACCACCCTGTTCAAACATTATTTAGTCAATATAACACACATCCCACACACATATTTCCCCACAGTTTATCATTTCTTCCATGTGAGATCTCAGGATGCAACCGAATGATTATGTACTGTTTGTTATGACAACCAGAGTGAAATTTCTAAATCTCCAAAAAACTTTAATCAAATGCATATAAACATAGATTTGTATAAATTATGACTGTGGTTTTTAGTTTGATGGTGGTTGTTTTAAAAGCTATAAAGTCCTGTTTTGTTTGTAAAAAAAAAAGAAAAGTATGTGTGATTCCAGAGATATCTTGGTTATAGGATTTGCTTCAGTTGAAACGTTAACTATCACATGTCTCTCAAAAACAAGAGAACATAAAACAATTTCTTTTTATATTGTAATATTTAGTTATAGATTCTCCAGAAAGGGTGCGGTTAGAGGAACTCGATTCCATGGGCTGGTCTTATCTTAACTCAATAATAAATGACCAGCAGTATTTATAAAAACACTGCACTCTGGCACACACAACTTCAGTGTGTGTACGAGACTCAGAGGCAACGACCAAACTTTTCGTCAAGTGCTTTTATCAAGTAGCTTTTTATATCAAATACTGTACAGATTACAGCCGTTATTCTCTGACTTCAGGATTAACACCCACCTCGCAGCATGTGTACAGGAAAATGTGCGTTTTGCGTCGGGACAAGTCTGTACCCGTTGGCGGTCATCTCCATAATCTGTAATATTATGCTGTTTTTTCCTGGCTGGGATGTAAAGTACGCGCAGAACAAACAAATTACAGAGGAGGTCAAATATATGGGAGGACTGGTTGGAGGGGGGATAATGGTGAGTCTGGTTATGTTTAATTGTAAACTATATATCAATTATATTTCTATTTAAACGTCATAGCGTGCATATATGATAATATATATCGCGTAAATGCTTCTCAGTTTAGTTTGGAGCTTGTCAGTCACATGTTTACAACAAATAGGCTGCCTTTGTGAGAATATGCAGAGTCTTAATTTGATTTGGGAAAGGAATGTAAGAAAAAAAAAGGAATGCAAGGAAAAGATTTTGCCTTGTTTTAAAAGAAACCATTAGATAATATAAAAAAATACTGATGTTTCATGCGTAATGCCTATCTTTATCAGTCAAAGAGTGTGATTCTCCTTATAAGGTATTATGGTGGTGCAAATGCGGATCAAAGTGAATCTATTCTAAACAGGGTGACCTTGAAACATAAATGTACAAAATGCATTTATTGTGTGTTAGAGTCAATCCAAAATTTATCAAATGACAAAAATGATTAAACACACTGCCCCTTTCTGTCCTCCAGGTGTTGATTCCAGCATTTCACATTCACCTGACTGGAAAGCAGGGTTGCTGTGCTAATCGCTGTGGGGTGAGTGAGCAATCCTGCCACCAACAAAATCTTTATTTTTAGACTTCAGTTTATAAATATCCTTTAGAAATTAAGTTATGAAGAGGATTGTCCACTAGACCTTTACAAGCTCAGGAGAAGGGATGCATTTGTATTGTAAAATAGCGAAACATTTAAAAGTTTCCATATTCAGAGTTTTTAGAAACCCAAGTGCAGAGATTTTATTTTAAGCAAACCTAATCTAAAAATGTAGCTGCAAGCAGCGATGACGGGCCCAAACCCTGGCACTCCACCACTCGGACCCAATTGTGCATGGCGGGCGATGTGCATTTAAAGCGGGTAAATGTAAAAGAACTATGTCAAAATCATTGGAATATGCCACATTTACTGCAGCAGATGGTGCCAATGACCGTGAACCACAACAGCAGCCTCATCCATGATATAAATTAAATTTAGATGAATTTCATGTAATATGAGGTCTCTTTCAAATGAGTGTGGTTATCATTTGCAGCTCAAAATTTTGTAAGTCCATAAGTAGCCTATTTATCTCAAGGTTTAAAAAAAAATGTATTAACCTTATTATTAAAATTATATAATACTATAGTCAGTGCAAGTGCACTACAAATACATGGTTTGTATGCTTTTATTTTGTCATTAAAACTTATAGAAATAGATCCTAAGTCAGGGATAGGCGACATCAGTCATGGAGTGCCACTGTCATGCAGAGTTCCAGCTCCAACCCTTATCAAACACACCTGGCTACAGGCAAGTGAGATTTTTTTTTCAGGGTTGGAGCTAAACTCTGCTGGACAGTGGCCCTTTAAGGACTGATGTTGCATATCCACACAGCAAAGAGTTCAACTCTAAACCATCAAGAATATAAAATAGACTCTCTCTCTCTCTCTCTCTCTCTCTCTCTCTCTCTCTCTCTCTCTCTCTCTCTCTCTCTCTCTCTCTCTCTCTCTCTCTCTCTCTCTCTCTCTCTCTCTCTCTCTCTCTCTCTCTCTCTCTCTCTCTCTCTCTCTCTCTCTCACTCACTCACTCACTCACTCACTCACTCACTCACTCACTCACTCACTCACTCACTCACTCACTCTCTCTCTCTCTCTCTCTCTCTCTCTCTCTCTCTCTCTCTCTCTCTCTCTCTCTCTCTCTCTCTCTCTCACTCACTCACTCACTCACTCACTCACTCACTCACACACAGATCGATAGATCAGTTAGATATTGTTTCGTAGTTAGTTGAGCCAGAAGATTTAACAATTTTAAACCATTTTAAACAATAAATAAATAATTAAAATAAAAAATAAACTGTGACAGAAAGTAGATATTGATAATATCTTATAAATATATCCAAATATATTACCTAATAAAAACAAGTTATTATGTCTGAAAACTCTGTTCTCAGCAAAATCAATTTCAAATGAGCGTAAAGTTATCATTTGCAGCTTAAAATTTTCTCCGGAAGTCCAGAAGTATTTATCCTAAGGTCTTTTTATATTTGTATTAACCTAATTATTAAACTAGTTGTATAAAAGTATGTTGTCAGTGCGCTACAAATTAACTGAATCTATGTGTTTATCATGTTAACAAATTGATAGAAAAAGAGAAGGGCTAAGATATTTATCTTCCATTAAAGGGATAGTTCACCCAAAAATGAAAATTAGTTTATGATTTACTCACCCTGAAGCCATCCTAGGTGTATATTACATTTTTCAAGGCTGAATTTATTATTTTTACCTGTATTTTTTTAAATCAAATAAATGCAGCCTTGGGTAAGCATAAGGGACTTCTTTCAAAAACATGGAAAAATGTAATTATTCCAAACTTTTGACCAATAATTAAAACATTCTCATGAATCGTTTTCTATTTCAGATGTTCCTGTCTATTTTATTTTCAGCAGTGGGTGTAGCTGGCGCCCTTTATAGTTTCATAGTGGCTCTGATGGGTCTAATCAATGGACCATACTGTAAATATTTACTTATCTTATGGGGAACTCCTTTTAAAGACGGGTAAGAGATACACCTCAGCACTGTAAAGCACGTGATAACACATGTTTCTGTTTAAATATGTTGTTGTCTATATCTCTTAGAACCGAGAGTTACCTTAAGGACCGTAGCACGTGGGAAAATGCATTGAGCCAAACAATGTGGTGGAGTTTAATGTGGGTCTGTTCTCAACACTGCTCGTGACCAGCGCAGTGCAACTCGTCCTCTGTGCCATTCAGATGATCAACGGCCTATTCGGCTGCCCTCTGCGGAACCTGCAAAGAGAAAGGGGTGAGAGGCGCCATTTGAGAATAAATTGGTGAATGAGGAATACACGAAAAGTTGTAGCACAATCTAATTGTAATACCTCAGAGTGAATAGTAAAAATACAGCAGCCACACACTCAAAACACTGTGCAAAATCAATTTAATAGCAAGCTTTCGGTCTTGCGACCTTCTTCAGGCATGACCTCAGAGTGAAAAAAAAAGTAATTTTAAAATACACTTGACAACGGTGAACAGTAAAAAAATATCAGAACACTGAATGTCCTCCTGACTGACCAAGAAAAAAACAGTAAAATAGTAGCCTACCAACATATCTTTTTTGAAAATTTACTTTATTGCCTTATTGCTCTACCTCAAGTTCATTATCCTGTCTTAGGTGTTTTTTTGTGATGTATCCCCTGTGATACCCTTTGTTCAATAAAAAACGTAGCCTATACCAACGTGATGCAGCAACGTTAAATTTTATTCATCAAAAAGCATGTGTAATTAATTTAAATCATGAAACATGTTCAATTTAACAGCAATTTGTTAACAGTTTAACACAAATTTCTTAATGTTTTTTTTTCACATTCCATTTTATTTTTACCCAGTTCTGTGCTTTCCGTTTAATTTAGTCTATATTCCATTTTAATGGTTTAATCAAAAACATAATTAATTTAATTAATAAAAACAACTTAATTTATTAATTTGTATACAATAATAGGGTCCTATGAAATGTTTTGTTTTTAAATTGTGTGTATTTTATTATTTATTTTTTTATCTGGTAATCAAATGAAGGCATTAAACATTAATTTATTTTTTTTATTAAAATAAAAACTAAACTAGCTCTTAAATTTTTTGGCAAACAAGTGTTACACAACAGATGGTTAAAATATAACATGGAAGAAATTTTGTTTTAATAATATTTGTATTATTATTATTATTAGTAGTAGTAGTATTACATTAAGATGAACATTATACTGAATTAATGGCTTTATTTCGAACATGTAAAAGACAATAATAATAATGCAATAAAAGCTAGGCTAATGAAAAAAAAAACCCTCAACAAAACAGAAAGCAAAACAATATTAACTTATAAATGTCCGAAAAAGAGTAGGAAGGAAGCTTATAATCCTACCCCTTCTCCACTAGTACACACTGTACAAGAGACATATGTTTCTATCACAGTTTCTTTAAGTTAAATGAGCATAAAAGCACTAATGAGATTGTACTTTGTCTTACGCTTTCTTCCATGTTTTTTAGCCGCTGTAAGCCGTCACTGCTCCAGATGCCAGGGAGATCATGTCTACCATCCACATCCCAGACTCCCTGATCAGTTAACAAGCGCCCTCTTGTGGAAGATGCTCTCTGAACGTTGAAATAGAGCTTTATTTGTACTTTCTGTGTGTACACTAATCTTGTCACATTCACTGTTTGAAGTTGATTGCTGATATTTTGGTTTAATACTTTTTTTTCTCCAAGTAACAGCTTATGTATAACGACTTCCAGATTGAATAATATTTTAAAGGAAAAGTACTTTAATGACATAGCATTTGTTTTGTATCTATCTGTATTTTTATAGTTTAGAAATTAAATAAACATACTGAAAATAAAAAAAAACATCCAAATGGTTACACAATGTGGGGAATGTGACTTTAATCCACATTTAATATTATACAACTTAATTATCTCCAGAAATCTAGGATTTAGCATAGAGTTAATTCAAAAATCACTTAAAAACATTTAAAATAAGTCAAATACACATGCATGAAAAAACAAACAAAAAAACAGTCCTGGTCTTGCAATTCAAGTTTGTAAAGGGGGTTAGGGTTCCTCAAATATAGAATATGAAAATGTAATACTGCAATACTGTACTGGTTACATCAGTAGTTTTAAATGACTTGAAAGATGGATGTAAGCCGGGTCTGTCTACTGTGTAAATGTTTTTTGGCAGAATGACAATGTAACAAACATAAAGACCAACATACAGTGGGGTCCAAAGTCTGAGACCACACTGATCATCTGGAATTCATATTTTACAAGATTTCTCTTTTTAAGCATTTAAAACAAAGAAAATGTAATATAAACACGATTAGCCAGTTCTAGATCATTAACCAAATGTGTAACATTGGTCACTACTGTAAATGAAGCAAAAATGAGACTAATTTTATTAATCATTTTAATGAAAATATATTAAATTTGAAAAATAGAAGCCTTTTCACAAGATTGTCTCAGACTTTTGAACCCATCTAAATAATGAAACACTTTAAATTATGAACAAGCCATTCTCACCTCATCTCAAACAGGACAAAAAAAAATCAAACATACAAAGAATACAGATCTTGACTCAACAAAATAAATACAGACTACAAAGTGTAATCCTAATAACCTAAACAGTTAGCGGTCTCGTCATTCAGGTTTAATCTCAAATGTTCCTTTTGTCTATTAGTGTTTAAAAGTTAATTGCATAGTTACAGTATATTCTATAGGACTTTTAGATTTAAGAAAATGGCAAAATTACAGCGATGTCTGTGGCCCAAGAAGTAAACTAATAATGATTAAAATGATAATAATGGTAACACTTTACAGTAAAGATCAATTTGTTAACATTGTGCTGTAAATTTTTATATAATCCAAAATATTAACATTTCATGTTGTATAAATTTACATCAATGTTTTATGAACAAATTAATTAACAATGAATAATAAACAATACTATATTTATTCATTTACCAAAATAATAAATGCTGTAAGAAATATTATTCATTGATAGTTCATGCTAATTAAAAAAAAGCTACAACCCAACAAGAGAAAAGAACGTGTACTGTTAGTAAGGGGTCAGCTGTCAAACTGGGCCATCATGATTTTGCGGCTGGCTTCATAACCTAAAAACAAAGCACCATTGGCCGGAAATGTACGGATCATTGTGGGAGTCAAACCAGAATATAGAGCCCTTACACCTGCAAATGAGGAGACAAAAACAAAGTCAAATGGGGGTTTCAGGTAATGCATTTAAAACAGATTGAAATAGTTGTGTAATGTTATACACAATAATATGTAGCATACTAAAACACATCTTTCTCTTACCTTCCGTTCTGAAGATATGCATGAAAGTCTTAAAGAAGCCAGACTGCCTACTTGTCATTGACATGACCTGTATCCTGGATTTAACACAGTCCATTGGGTAAACCACAAGCCAGAGACAAGCTCCTCCTAAACCTCCACTGAACACAATGGGGCCTACACCTATAAAACAGACACTCATCAAACATGGACACGTCACATCTCAGAATATATGCCACGCACTTTACCAGTGGTGGACATTAATGAAGTATTTTTACTTTGTTACTATACTTAAGTACATTTTTCGAGTACTATCTGAGCATTTTTATTTTGGGAAACTTTTACTTCACTACATTCTGAAGAATATCACCATTTTTACTCCACTACATTTACTCATTATTTTGATTTGAAGAAATCGTCACCCGCTCCAGGACATGATAGCAGTGTCCAATTTGTGAACAAGCTGATTCTTTTCAATTAACCTGCTAAATTGGTTCGCAAACCGCACTGAACGGTTCATTCGTGAATTGGACCGATCCGATTGCATCGGTTCTGGAGTCAACAACTCACTGACTCAAATGATCCGGTCAGAGCGAGTCTCCAGTTAACAATTCACTGAATTCACAAGTCTGACTCAAAATGAGCCAAGATCATCGGAGCTTGAGTGTGTGCGCGACTTATGGCGCGCACACACTCAAGGATTTATTATTGTAAATGTAAATCATGGTCACAACTATCAGTGGTTTGTGAACTAAATCTGATGTAAAAGGGGCAAGCTGTTTAAGCATTAAATGCTTGAATGTGGACATGTCCATATTTGTGTGTATTACTGTCTGAATGGGGTAGGTTTCAGGTAAAATCTAAACGTTAAAATAATGCAAATTAATGTGCATGCATCTTCCCCGCTGCTGTAGCAGTTACAAATAATGTAAAACCAAATATGTTTGCTTAGCGGTCCTCTTAAAATGTTAACACATTCTGCCCTGTGACGTTTGTTTTTATAATGTATGTCTATATTTAACACACATTTAGTTTTTTCTCATTTCTATATACTAAATATATTTGGTTATTATCACTTCTTTGCACACTTGAATTATCATTAATCAGCAGTATAGTTATCAGTGTATTAGGGCTGGGCGATATGTAAAAAATATTTTATCGATAATCGCCTTAAAAAATATCGCGATATCCGATTATATCGTCTACCCAAGCCCCGCCCCCTATGCGCCCCGCTGGAGACAACACATACGGAATACACGTTAACACAAGTCATGTTGAGTTTGGCTGCACTTTATCTAATGATAGCCTGCGATTTAGTTGGTTTAATTTAATGATTGAAACGTTAAAGGTTTTACTTTGGTTAGTTTGAGCTTAAACGAGCATAAAACATTAGCTTTGCTTGTTATGTTAGTGTTGCTAATAATTTCCTCACTGTTCTTATTGCATCTGTGTTTGAAACGAATTTCTTTTCGCGAGGAGAAATGTTAAATAGGCCTACAACTGAACAGAACAGAACACAATTTGGTGATTGTAAGAATGGTGAATGCATGTTGATGTTATAGCTAGGTGTCTTGTCTTGTCTATTTGTTTTTCATAAGGTCCGATTTTCTCCTTTTTTTGGCGGTATCGCCTGATTTAATAATAAGTTTAATTTCCTATGTGTAGCGCTGTTTTTAAACTTGTATTTTCACACTATAATATATTTGTTATTTGTCTAAAATTAGGAATTAAAAACGAATTGTCGTTCTGAATGAGCAAACACGTTTTGTTTTTTCCTCCTTTTTGGTTTTAGTTCCAAGTTCACCTTAAGCCGTTTAAGAAATAAAAATGACTGCTTTATTTATTTAGAAACAGAAGTCATTAAAAATTATATTTGGGGATTTTTTGTTTGTTTTGTTTATTTATTAATTTATTTAATCTAAAGCAAAGTAGGCCTATAACGCTCCCAATAGCCTACGGAGCTGCCAACATTGCTCCGAACGCGTGCATGAGATAGCCTATTCAAACGCAATTTCTTCATCCATTTGCAATATAACGACATTTTTCTTTTTCTTTTAATTACAATGGTCACGTTTGTGCTTTTTGATTGGGCCTATTTATTATGTGCAACATTTCAATTAATATTCAGAAACGGGTAAAGTTAGCCTACTTCTACCATTTGTTTTTCTGATGAACTTTTATCAGCCTGCAAACCAAAATAAAATAGGCCTAGGCTACTTGATTATATGAAGAAAAATGTTTAACAAAATTACGAAAGTAAGGACAAATGATGTTTGACAGGGAGCGCATCTCAAGGCCGCACAGACTCATGTTGCAGTTGGAGCAGTCAGCGCCGAACAACAGGCACATAAAATATTAAGCTAATTAAAGTTACAAAAGTTCAGTGAGTGATTTTCTTTTTCTTTTGTTCTTTGATCAACATTAATGGTGGCAGCGAGTATACGCTGTCAGTGGACTGATTCAATGGACACTACTGTTTTACTTTCTCAACCGTTAAGACAAAACCGGCTGTGTTTACGGGGATATTTGAACTTGAAAAGAGGTGTGTAGCCTACCTACTGAAGTCTTTCCACGGTTGAAACAATAATTCTTCTGATGTTTATTCGTGTTTATGTGATGCTATAAATTAACTAGAAGTATAATTGTGAGATATAATTCTGTGTATTTGTCAGTGCACTATGTGAGAGGCGGCTCTTTGCGCTGTTTGCGTGAGTGCGCAGCTCAGAAAACAGCGCGCATGCAGACGTGTTCTCTTTCGTCTTGCGCTTTAAGAATGCTATCAAGAATCGATTTTCTATTCTTAATCCTACTAACTAGCCTATAAAAATATATTTCATTCATGTTATTGCATGATGATGTGAATAAATATGTTTAACTAGGCTATGTGAAATATAAGCCTATTGTCATTTTTTGATATGGACGATTATCGTCTGGAAACCGACTGTTAAATCGACATCGCGATACTTGCGAGACATCGTCGATATACGATAATATCGTCATATCGCCCAGCCCTACAGTGTATGACAAGTTTTGGTCATAAAATAAAACTTTTAAGTGTCGCCCACCACTGTACATTAAAAACATGAGCAACGAGATCCAAAAACAAGAAAGAAAGTACTACTAGAACAACTAAAACAAACACTGAACTTGCACTACAGTTCAAAAGTTCGAGATCAGTAAGATTCATTTTTTAAATAAGTCTCTTATGATCACCCAGACTGGGCTGCGTTCCCCAAAAGCAACGTAAGCCTAAGAAGTTCGTAAAAACGATCGTACGACTGATCTTAATATTATGGTCGGTTTCCCAAAAGGATCGTAACTTGAAAATCTTTGTAGAACTACGAGTGCTCTGGAGTAATCGTAAATCCCCAAGTGCATTGTAAAACAGATTTATGAGGTCACCTGCAGGACAACCGGCAGATTTACACTTTTATCTAGATTTACTGCAACGTGAGTATAATATAAGGTTTTGATTGTACTTTATTGTACTCGTGTTTTGTTTAAATTAATTTATAAATGAAATAATTAAAAAGGGAAGAAAAAATAGAAATACACATCTAAATTAAATGAATGAACAAAAAAATCATAAACAAAGTAATGTGGGAAATATGCTTTAAAGACTGGGCAAAATAGGGATGAATTAAAAAAAATCTGTCAATGACTTGCTGATGTGCACGAAAACCAGCCATGTATTGGGCATTTCTTGCGGACCTCCTTTCCTGATCTTTGAACACCCCTGGTTGCAGTTAGTTTGCAATTATGTCCTCCAGATGTTTTGTTTTTCCTTAAAAAATAAAAGATTTGTTCCGCTCTATCTCCTCTAAAAGGACATTAATTTGATCTTTTTGAAAGGTATCTTCTCTTGTTTTTTTTTGTTCAGCCATTTTGTCAGTGCCTCCCATGTATAGGTGCTTTATATATGCTTGATTTCTAATCCACAACAAATGACGATTATTAGGTTAAACGTTCAGAATACAATTCCATATAAGGTTATATTTCAGCGACGCTAGCACGTAGAACGCGTTCTCGCGCATTCATGTTAAGTGCATTTTTGGGAAACGCGCGTGGAATTGCGGCGAGCGTTCGTAACCTTGCACGTAGAGAGCGCTCTTAAGAGCTAAGATACATTGTTATCGGGAAACCCGGCCCTGGACAGTAACAGTGATAGATATTGTGAAATATTATTACAATTTAAAGTAACTGTTTTCTATATGAATATATTTTCAAATGTAATTTATTCCTGTGATGGGAAAGCTGAATCAGTCTTCAGTATCACATGATCCTTCAGAAATCATTCTAATATTTGTGTGATACACTGTTTTTCTGAATACAGTTCAAAAGAACAACTTTTATTTATAATTAGGGTTGGGTACCGAAACTCGGTGCCAATAGGGAACCGGTTCCGACGTAAACGGTAGTAACCAGACCGAATAAGAACGAAAATTTCGGTGCCTGATTTCGGTGCCTAACTTCATTAGGCACACACGCGCACACACACACACACAAGGTCTCTCGCTCGCTCTCTGCCGTGCGTGTGCTACACAGTTTGGAGCACAGTTTCTTCTGTCTCGCATGCGCGCTCTTTCTCGCAAGGTTTGGCTGCATTTCACGTGTAAAATTACGCGTCAGAACGCCCTCTGGGTGTGCCGATAGTCTGAATCCCATATAGAATCAAGCCAATTCATTGGCTGATGGCGCGGGCGCCGCATCGACGCACATCGACATTACGTCGTCATATGTTGGCGCGCGCGCCATCTGCTCCTCTGATTTCTCAGCCGAAAAAGGAAGCTGGTCGGCAGCGCGAGGAGCTTGGCAGCGTCCCGTTCCCTATTGAGAGAACATAGGTTACACCAGTAACCAGAGATGTTCTCTTTCATAGGTTCACTCAGCGCTGCGTAGCTAAGAAGCAGTGGATTTGTAGGCTGCTGTATCACGTGCCGTTTGAACTGACGCGCTACAGCGATCTGTCACATTTCAAAGAGCCAAAACGTTATTTATTGTGTGAATCTCGTAAAAATATTGACAGAATCTGACAGCTGTGGATTTGTTCCATATCAAAATAAGTAACCTTCTCTGTCTTGTCTGTCGGTGTCAGTGTACTCTTTGTCCGCGATTTCTCTGTGTGAAAAGGGTCATTTGCGTGAGTCTCACGGACAATGCGTGAGAGTTGGCAGCTCTGCTAGTAATCTCTCTTAATCTCCAGTATTATTACATTGTTTGATACAATATTGTTTCATTTGATATTATGTAAATATGAATTTTTATTTTATATTGGTCTTATTATTACCATATGTTACTTGTATTTATATTGTTTAAAGATTTAAGTTAATATTGTGTCCAGTTTGGCCCTGTAAATTAAAGGGTATTATTTTTTGATAAAGTGTGTGCGGTTTCATTTTCTTAAGTACCGATTTAAGAACCGTTTAAGCACCGGAACCGTTTAAAAAATACCGAGTAGGTACTGGAATCGGATAAAACCCAAACGATACCCAACCCTATTTATAATGGAAATCTTTTTTGTACCTAAAATCAATTATAGGTTACATTTTTTTACTGTCACTTTTGATCAATTTAATGGATATTTACTAAAGTATTAAATTCTTTAAAAACAAAACTTACTGACCCCAAACTTTTGAAGGGTAGTGTATATACTAGCTTTTTACTTGACAGAAGGGACTCCTACAGCCGACGTTCTGCGCATTATATTTTACATTAACATTCCTGTCGCTATCGACCAGAATCAACTGAATGACCAGCTCTATTTAAAACAAAGAGTTCATTGTTTACTGACTGATTTTAATGTTTGTCCTTTTCCTCCTAATGACTGACTCAGGTATGCCATTTCATTAAGTACACACAGGAAATACCAACCCAATCCGTGAACAAGAAACAAAGTATGGAGTTAGTCATTAGTCATTATGTAGTCAATATTTTTAGATAAGGTAACTTTAAAGATAAAATGTAGAAACTACAGCGGTTTCCATACCCAAGTCATCCTTGGCGCAGTGCATGTACTCAGCAAAGAGAGAGCGACAGAGCTCGTATGCTCCAAAGAAACAGAAATATCCAGGCACCTCACGGGCAATAGTGGGGGTTAAACCCTGGAAGAACCCTGCAGGACCCTCATTATGCACAATGGACTTTATCACCGACCAAACTGTGCTGAAAACACAGACAGATATAATGAGACAGGAGATAAACAATATCATCATGAGTAATACTAGCTCTTAAAAGTAAATGGAAAAATATGTGCACAGTATCCGCGGAAAGGAAGGCTCAATCTTTACTTCTGGCTTTGGGCGATCTTGCCGGAGGAGGTCATCTCATGCATAGCCTGCAGTCGGCACTTCACCAGCTCAGTGGGACATAAGACCAGAGAGGAGAAAATAGAGGCCACAGAGCCTGCGCACGCTTTCTGCATGTCACTGTACAGAATGGAAATGCATGAAAATTTTTAAATGTATAAAATTGTGATGTTCTTACATTTTTTGATCGATAATGATACCGGTCAAAAGTTTGGAAACATTACTATTTTTAATGTTTTTGAAAGAAGTCTTCTATGCTCATCAAGCCTGTATTTATTTGATCAGTAATACAGTAAAAACAGTAATATTGTGAAATATTACTACAATTGAAAATATTGGTTTTCTATATCAATATACTTTAAAATATATTTTTTTTCCTGTGATGCAAAGATTAATTTTCATAAGTCATTACTCCACTATTCAGTGTCACATGATCCTTCAGGAATTATTTTAATATGCTGATTTATTATCAATGTTGGAAACAGTTGTGCTGCATAATATTTATTTTTATAACTTGTGATATTTTTACAGGATTCTTTGATGAATAAAGTTAAAAAGAACAGCATTTATTTTAATAGAAATCGTTTGTAACAATATACACTACCGTTCAAAAGTTTGGGGTCAGTACATTTTTTTCTTTCTTTTTCTGAAAGAAATCAATACTTTTATTCAGCAAGGATGTGTTAAATTGAGAAAAAGTGATTTCTTTTAGAAAAGATTTCTATTTAGAATAAATGCTGTTCTTTTTAACTTTTTATTCATCAATGAATCCTAAGAAAAATTTAAGCAGCACAACTGTTTCCAACATTGATAATAACAGTATCAAATCAGCATATTAGAATGTTTTCTGAAGGATCATGTGACACTGAAGACTGGAGTAACAGCTGCTGAAAATTCAGCTTTGTCATCATAGGAATATTTCACATTTTATAATATATTCAAATAGAAAAGTTAGGCTATTTTAAATAATATAATATCATAATAATATTTCACAATATTACTGTTTTTTTAATAAAATAAATGCAGCCTTGATTTAAGTAAATAAGAGACTGGTTTCAAAACCCTTAAAAAAAATCTACCCCAAACTTTTGAACAATATTGCTTATCACAATATACACATTTTATGAAAAAGTGATTAAATTTGAGAAGAATTTCATATATTTTTTCGGATGTTTTTTAAAGTGAACATCATGTACACCTCAGTGACAACTTTATTAGCAAAGAAGGAATTATAAAATTTAAAAAAAACACACCTTAACCATCTCTGCATCACTTTTTTTTCAATTCAAGCAAAAAATTATTTTTATTTCAAAATAATAAAAATTATTATTTATTTCATGCATTTTGGGGGGGCAACTATACTACATACTTTTCCTGTAGCTCAAATAGTAGAGCATGGCACTAGCAATGCAAAATTCATGGTTACATTTCCAGGGAATGCATGAAATGATAAACTTCCATGCAATCTAAGTTGCTTTGGGTACCGTACCGGCATCTGCCAAAATGCATAAATGTAAATGTACTGTTTGTGACACACAGAGAGAACTTGCCTGAGCACAGCCCCTTTCTCCTGACCAGAGATGTAGCGCACCACCTCTTGGCAAAAGCCGTAGCACATAAAGAGCACAGAGTTCTCCGCGATGTTGGCCATGAGGGCTGGCGAGGTACCTTGATACAGCCCTCGAAGGCCCACCTGTTTGTATGTTGACACAAAGCAGTGCACAAAGCCTCTGTACAAAGTGGGGAATGTCTGCATTTTCACTTTAGCCGTGTCCAAAGGTTGACCACTAAATACACAAGCTGTGCCCCCTAAAGCGGAAAGAGGAGCGGGAGAACAGAAAGAGAGATTTTTTTATCTTGTTAATGAAAATTAAAAATAGACTGTAGGATAGACATATTTACCCTTCAGTACCCTTTGTAACAGCAAAAAAAAGAAGCAATACACAAACAAATATATTTCTATAATGATTTTAATTGGTACTATTTTGGCATTATAACTTTGATCCCATGGTTTAAAATGACAGAATAAAATAGTGTTAAAGGGATAGTTCACCCAAAAATGAAAATGATGTCATTAATTACTCACCCTCATTTCATTCCAAACCTGTAAGACTTCCACAAAGGGCGCCAATGTGAGTGTGCACACCGACGCGAAAAATTGCTTTATATGATGAACAGATTGAATTTAGGCTTTTATTCACATATAAACATTCATCAACTCACACATTAGTTAAGGTAAATATAAGCATGTTAACTTGACGTGCGAAAACCAATGAGGTTCATTCTCTTGTAACGCAGCACGCTTGAGCTTCCGCAAGAACCAATGAGGTTTGTTCTCGCACGTTTGGATGAGCTTCTGTTTATGTTCGCTGATCAATGTTTATATGTGAATAAAAGCCTCAATTCAATCTTTTCATCATATAAAGTGATCGAGTCTCTTCAGAAAATTTGGACTAAACCACTCAATACATATGGATTCGTTTTACGATCTCTTTATGAACATTTTGAAGCGTCAAAGTGTCAGTTGCGTAGCTGTCAAGGGAGGAACAGAAAGCTCTAAGATTTCATCCAAAATATCTTCATTTGAGTTCCAAAGATGAATGAAAGTCTTACGGGTTTGGAAAGACATGAGGGTGAGTAATTAATGACAGAATTTTCATTTTTGGGGGAATTAACCCTTTAAAGGAGACATAGTATCTGAGTTACAAAGCAATTATCTACAACTAATCCACAAACAGTAGCATAGCATGTATTACAAACTTTCTCACCCTCTTATTAGTAAGATCTAAGCTGAACAGAACGGGGCTGCGTTTCTCAAAAGCATCGCGAGCCAAGTTGATTGTAGGTACCATTGGTGACAATGGTTCTACGATCTACTTAGGCTTATGATGCTTTTGGGAAACACAGCCCTGGTCAGTGAGTGTGTACCGTATGTGTGTGTGGTGCAGGGATTGCTGAGACAATAGGTCTAGGCTGTGAAACCACAGAGGTAAGCAAAAACACACAACTCAAAGGTCAGATAAGGACTGACAAAAGAGAGGGTTTACATTGTAGATGGTGGAGCAGAAATAAGTGTCCTACTCTATCATCATAGGGCCCAGGACAATGTTCATGAATGACCCTCCAAAATGAGATGATGCAATGTGAAGTTACCTATAGCTCCAGCAGAGAGGTCTATTATTGCCTGAACCACTGGATGTGGTGCCATGGTGAAATATGCTCCAAGAAATCCTATTTCAAAAGTATGCGCAAAAGATGAGACAAAGAAAAGAAAACATGAGAATACTTCAAACTTCCATTTAAACAATGGAAATGTACTTTAATTTGTATAAAGTAGACTGCTACATAATCCCAAACTACGGTGTAATTTCCCCCCCTCATGATTTGTTGCAGCACGTTTAATCAAAGTATAACTGATAGCTTGTATAGAACTAAGTTATGAACAAAAGTTAGGCAGACAAAATGGAGCGGAATCTCAAGTTTCATAGTAAGAAAGTTCAGGGCGCCAAATGGAGAAATTAAGTCACAAGCCACAACCGACAGACCATGTGGCGTTGAAAAACTCTCACACAAAGCCATGTTTTCTTTAACCACAGCGATGTTCGTTATCTTCACGCCTTTCCGATGCTATATTTTTGCTACAATGTGTGGCTGTCTTTTATGGAACGCAAAATAAAGTAACATAAAAACTGCTCGTTACAGACAAACGTGTTCTTGCATCACCAGGACTGAACACTATATGGATCACGAGATTGAACATCTTAAAAGTAAAACTGTGACAACGTAAATTTCACAATAAAATTTCACCAAGCATAGCCTACCTTATTTCACGAAAGCATTCAAAACGAAAATATGTAGCGAAGTGGTTTGATTCATGCTGGCTGTTAACTAAACTGACACATCTGCGATCAGATGAGTCATGACCTCTCGTCAGGGATCCGTATGTAAAGCGATGTCTGATTCGTATAGTTCAATTGAGTCGAATCCTTTCAGTGAATCGTTTTTGAGCAAAACCATAACGATTCGGTCACGACCAGGGGGGTATTCCGGAAAGCAATTGGTTATCTTACCGTCAAACATACACTCTAGGTTGATTGACCCAAACCTTGCTTGAGGTATGCTGGTTCCAAAAATACGTCCGGTACGCGTTTTGTAATATGTTCCTGTGAAAACCTGTTGCAGTGGGTGATATTCCCCCTGTTGTGGGCATGGCCTTGTTACAAGGCACAAACGAATGGAACTGAAAATATTAATGTATCTAACTTAGTCTTTCTAGTGTATCTACTCACACCAGCCTAGCTTATATATATTAGGGCACAGTACATTTTTAGAGGTAATGCAGGCTACGAATGCCAACAAGGTAGGCTACAACCAAACTATTCAAATTAAATTTAAAGCCTCACAAAAAAAAACAAAAAAAAATGTCTCAAGGCCACGCCCATAATAGGGGAAATATCATGAACATAGATAGATAGATAGATAGATAGCAATACAATATACATTACCTTGTTTTAATAGTGCTTTATAAATCGATATAACTCATTAACTGTATAAATTTTTTGCAATCTATCACGACCTATTAGTCTCATTAAATAGGGAACTCTGGAACAATTACTATGACTAACCCTTAAACATACCCGGGTATTCACATAACCTGCTTTCTGGAATACCTCCCTGGATGTCAAAAGCAACGTGATGGTGTAATGACTTCATGACGTGAAAGAATCACTGAATCATTTTTTTAACCACTTCTTGGAAACGAATTGTTCTAAAGAACCGATTCGCATAATGGCTCAGATTTCCCATCACTGGAGGGATGAGACCGAGGCAGCGGCAGACCCCTCCCTTGGACCAGTTTTATAAACTCTTCCCCTTTCCTGTTGCAATCCGATTCAGTTGTCCTGTAGCAATGTATATGATACAGACTGATTAGAACAAATAAAATCACTGAATGTTTAAACACTGGAAAAAAGTGGCAAATGAGCTACTTTACTGGACGCAAAAAGACACCCGGAACTTTTATACAATACGTCTCAGGCGCCTGCCGGACAGTTGATTGTGCTGCACAGGGAAATGTGCATGGACGACATTGAGGTCTTCTGAGAGGGGCAATCATGTACAAAAGATTATTAAATATATATCAGGTCCGAAATGGATTAATTCATACGCAGAATACACGACTACCATCCACAAAATGTAAAGAGAAGGAGCGCTTTGCTCCTGTTATCTGGTAAGTTACAGATTACAGACACTGAGAGTGAGAGGTGACCGGTCTGATCATTTTGACTGATGTTTGTGTGTCAGTTCAAAATCTCAATCTCAATCTCAAATTGAAATATCTCAGATATAAATAAAAGAAGACTTGATCAACATGCTCAATTTTCCATTCCCATGTTGATTGTGTTACTAATTATAGCTTTATTATTTGGTGATTTAACCAAAATGTTTTTGTTTTGTTATTCAAATTCAGATTTAAAAAAAAAAAAAAAAAACTATTGTGAGCACTCATTTCATCAGATTTTTTTCTTTTCTTTCTTATTTTAGGGCCATGGGTAGAGCAAGGCCATTGGGAACCAGTAGCATCTTTTTCAGTGAAAATAAAGAGAGCTCCACATCACTGTCAGAAGACAATGAAAAGAGACCAGAAGAGAATGAGGCTAATGCTGAGGTCAACAATGATGGACAGAAGAACACAAATAATGAGGGCAATAACATTTCAAATGCAATGTTGACATCACAGTTAGAGACTGAACCTGTGGTTAAACCTGAGGACAGCAAAAAGTTTGACAAGACAAAAACTGGGAAGGAGAGTCTTTTGGAGCTGCTGGGGGCAATGAAGGTGGAGGTCACAACCAAACGTAAAATAAGACCCCCAAAGATTCCAAGAATCAGTGACAGGCCCGACCCAAACCCCATGGAAAGCGTACAAAGCATGTTCCAGCATGCAACAGCTGAGGTTTCACAACAACGGTGAGTTATATACAAGCATTCATAAATACGTAATGCTGGCACAAAAATGCCTGTGATAACAGCACTTCCATATATACAAAGATCTAGATTATATGATTAAGATTTATAAACTATGGTTATTATACACTCACCGGCCACTTTATTAGGTACCCCATGCTAGTAACGGGTTGGACCCCCTTTTGCCTTCAGAACTGCCTCAATTCTTCGTGGCATAGATTCAACAAGGTGCTGGAAGCATTCCTCAGGGAGTTTGGTCCATATTGACATGATGGCATCACACAGTTGCCGCAGATTTGTCGGCTGCACATCCATGATGCGAATCTCCCGTTCCACCACATCCCAAAGATGCTCTATTGGGTTGAGATCTGGTGACTGTGGAGGCCATTTTAGTACAGTGAACTCATTGTCATGTTCAAGAAACCAATTTGAAATGATTAGAGCTTTGTGACATGGTGGAAGTAGCCATCAGAGGATGGGTACATGGTGGCCATAAAGGGATGGACATGGTCAGAAACAATGCTCAGGTAGGCCGTGGCATTTAAACGATGCCCAATTGGCACTAAGGGGCCTAAAGTGTGCCAGGAAAACATCCCCCACACCATTACACCACCACCACCAGCCTGCACAGTGGTAACAAGGCATGATGGTTCCATGTTCTCATTCTGTTTACGCCAAATTCTGACTCTAACATCTGAATGTCTCAACAGAAATCGAGACTCATCAGACCAGGCAACATTTTTCCAGTCTTCAACTGTTCAATTTTGGTGAGCTCTTGCAAATTGTAGCCTCTTTTTCCTATTTGTAGTGGAGATGAGTGGTACCCGGTGGAGTCTTCTGCTGTTGTAGCCCATCCGCCTCAAGGTTGTGCGTGTTGTGGCTTCACAAATGCTTTGCTGCATACCTCGGTTGTAACGAGTGGTTATTTCAGTCACTGTTGCCCTTCTATCAGCTCGAACCAGTCTGGCCATTCTCCTCTGACCTCTGGCATCAACAAGGCATTTCCGCCCACAGAACTGCCGCTCACTGGATGTTTTTTCTTTTTCGGACCATTCTCTGTAAACCCTAGAGATGGTTGTGCGTGAAAATCCCAGTAGATTAGCAGTTTCTGAAATACTCAGACCAGCCCTTCTGGCACCAACAATCATGCCACGTTCAAAGTCACTCAAATCACCTTTCTTCCCCATACTGATGCTCGGTTTGAACTGCAGGAGATTGTCTTGACCATGTCTACATGCCTAAATGCACTGAGTTGCCGCCATGTGATTGGCTGCTTAGAAATTAAGTGTTAACGAGCAGTTGGACAGGTGTACCTAATAAAGTGGCCGGTGAGTGTATATTTGATACATTTTATATTTTTAGTTTCGGACTAGCAAAAAATATCAACTCTGAAGTGAGAGTGACAGCATTTTTCTGCTTTTGCTTGTATTTTAGTGAGACTTTGAATCCAACACTGGTTGCTGCAGCCTCTGCCGCTGCATCTACACTGCCAAACAGCCGCCAGGCAGAGTCAGAGCTCCTTCAGCAGCTGAGGAAACATGAAGCCATACCTGACACCCAGAGGAGAGCCGATGGACAGAACATCGGGTAGGGCTCGTTTCAGATGTTGCTTGTCTGAAAGTCGCATTAAAAATGAATAAATGCTATTGTGAACTCTTCATGTACCGGTATGATTCATTACGTTTCTTTTTTTTTTTTCTTTTTTTTTAAGAGCCTGTAATTTTTAATCAAAATCTCCATAACTCGATCTTCCGGTTAAATGACAGACTTCTCTCTGGTGACATGTTGCCGTCGGTTTTCTCCAATCCCTTTGTCAGTTTAAACTTCGCCCCTTTCTTAATATCAACTGCAATCTCGCATTTAGATCTGCCTCCATCCAATCGACAGCCAATGGATAGAACCTGGAAGTCATCTGTCAAAAAAAAATCCTTTTTCAATCATCACAATAGTCAAAAAAATAATCCATCACTCCTTATGGTACATCACAACTTTAATTGCTTAAAAATACATGATTTTGTGAAAGTAAGATTTCATTTGTTAAATATTGTATGGATATTGCCATGTAAATGTATGAAAGAGTCAAATAGGAAATAAAGTGTTACATGACTACATTTGTAGTAACCATTGTTTGTACTTTTTCTCTTTAAGAGATATAATTGCTGATATGAAAGTTGGAAAAAAGCAGAATGGCAGATCAAATGCCAGGCCTAGCAGCCAGATTCGTTTTGACGATGACGGACAGGGATATACTCAAGACAGAGGTATTACTGGTGAACTTGATGCAGTTCGCACAAGGTAAAAAAAAAAACACTTCCCTGAAATTATATTTTTGAATGCAATACATTTTCCACTAACCATGTGCATTGTTTTGTTTTTAAAGGAAGAGTCCTTTCATTAGTAAGAGGCTGAACATCTTTAATGCAGGTGCGGAGCAAGACTCATTGTCAGATTTGGGTAAGGAGAGGTTTTATGGCATTAACACATCTAAACTGGCATATGAGTATCTTCAGGTGAAACTAAGTGTATTTACTTACTCTGTCCTGTGCCTTGCTTTGAATGTTAGGCCCCACCCTTTGGGACATTAATCTAGCTAATCAAATTGTCCAAGCTACAAATCAGATGCCTCGGAATGGCTTTGAGGAGATGATCCAGTGGACCAAAGAGGGCAAACTTTGGCAATATCCAATCGACAACGAGGCTGGTGAGTTCCAATGCAGGAATAGGTTGCAACCATCTTCCTGTTTTTAATCCTGTACATAATCTTATTTTTTGGCACATCATGCAACTTTTTCAGGGCTGGAGGATGAGGCAAGTGTGCCCTTCCATGAGCATGTGTTTTTGGAGAAGCACCTTGAGGGATCGTTCCCCCGGCAGGGTCCAGTCAGGCACTTCATGGAGCTTGTAATTACAGGCCTCGCGAAGAATCACCACCTCACGGTTCAACAGAAACAGGAGCATATCGCCTGGTTCAGAGACTACTTCCAGCAGAAAGACGATGTCCTGAAAGAAGCTGAGGCTTAACTTAAATGAGAATTGGAAAATGACAGATGATGCTTTTTCACCTGTACTGAATGCCCTAGAACCAGCTAGTTAAGATCCTAACTGCACCAATAGTTAGTAAAACTGAAAACAGTCATTAAGCAACTGGAATTAATAATTGCATCCATAACCAGATTAAAAGACTGTATCATGGCTGTTGGTTCTTAATGGTTAGCTGTGCTGTTATATACAATTTACAGAGACATATTAAAGCTGTTTTTGAATAAGTATTTTGGATGTTGTGTATGTTGCTGGTATCAGTTTATTTGTGTGGTATTTCACAATACAAGTTGTTTCAAAGCAGCATAAAGTATTGTACCTTAGTTCCCCAGTCAGAAAGATAATGATGATGAAGTCCAGTATACATTCCCTGACATGGTTTTGTTATGAGAAAAAAAATTGTTTCAAGAACTGGTTTTGGGTTAGGTTTTGTTTTTTTCCTTAATTTTGATGTAAATTTAGATTTTGTTTATTTTTTAAATGTGGGTGGCCAAGAGACCTTTAACTAAAATCCAAACCCTGTTATTTATCTATGGCAGTGATACTCATAATAGTAATTAGGCCTGTTACTACATCTAAAATCTTACAGATTGCCATATCACCACATTATGAATGAATAACTTCAACTTGCAACTACTATATAAATATATCCAGATTTATCTACATACACACAGTAAACTCATATAAAGCAAAAATATTTCCAGTACAGCAAATCTCAACTGCTTGATTGTTTATATTATTTCCGTACGTAAACTACCCTATCGCCAAATTTTGACAACTAGGCATTCATGTATAATAAACATCTGTAAAGCTGCTTTTAAACAATGTTGATTATAAAAAGCACCATACAAGTAAAACATTGACTTGAAAGAAACTATGTAGATTTCAGAATTTAAGAATATCAAGGTCTTATCAGAATTACCTTTCAGTGTCACTAAGGCCTCTTAAATAGTTTATTAAAAACAATATTGTGTTGAAAAATCCTCTCCCGTGGCCTCAAGGGATAGTCAAGTGTCTATCATATGCACACTTCAGTATCTTGCAGGAAGTTCTAGGTCATCTGGATACTTCTTGCCAACTCTTTTATGAGTACTGTATATTTAGACATACTTTTGTAACATACTGTTTTTTGCCTACTATATAGTAGGGAAGAATGTGGTTTCAGATGCAGCCTTGGTAATCACACAGATTAGTGTTTGGAGCAGGGTTGGCACTGAACTCAGTAGGAAGGTAGTTCTGTAGGAACAGAATCAGACTCACCTGTATTAAAAGCAAAACATTGCTGCAAGAAAATCACTATTATTAGACTATCGGATGACTGAAATGTGTGGGGAAAAAAACTGATAACTACTGAGACATCATGGCTAGATCACATGAATGAGGAGGATACAAATGAGTCACTATTTGTGACTGACAGAATTCGAACACTTTCAAAGACCCAAGTCACAGAATTAATTTGTCTAAAATCTGTGTATATTCATGGAGTAAGGAAATCCTTTAAATATCTGAACTCATAAAAATTTGTATTTAAAATAGTATTTTGCTTCACAACTCGACACGTCTGACAATTCCATTTTTATTCAAAGTGTCTGATTATAAAGAATGTACATGTGGGTTTTGAGCTACACAAACAAAACTTTTCAGGGAAGTCATATCAACACATGGAGCTCAACTAAAAGTCTTCGGTAGGTTTTATCAAATGAAAGCTACTCATAAAGCATTCTACATGGATCATTTCACACGATTAGAGTCTTATAACAGTCACTTTCAAAAAGCAGCTATTTAGACACTGATGTATAAAGTTAACTACGTGGAAAAAAATAATTCTAACCAAATCATATTTTCACAAAATTATGGCAAAGAGAGCTTTTGTACAGGTTAAAGGTACATTACAAAAATGTAACACTAATCTTTGTTTTTGAAACTATAAAAGGACTAACGCACATAATTAAATACCTTGATCTCTAAAGCACACCAAAGAAAATGGAAAAACAACTCCAAAAAACAATGCTATAGAAGAAAAAAATACTTTGGTGATCTTTGCCATTTTTACAGAGATTAAACCAAACAGTTGTACAGCAGGAGATAAGGGAAGGTGAGAGGGTTGGGGAACTCCGTAGAGAGTCTCTACAGTAGACGACTTGCCTCGGCACATGCAATCTAAAAAATAACATTGAAAATACAAAGTACATTAGCAGATGGAATTTTGGTTATAATAGAAGTTAAATGGCTGAAGATTTGACAGTAGTGAACACAAATTGAAATTAATTTGTGTGTTGGACTATAAAACTCACCGTTCTGGTTTACCATCGACGATAGCTAGTGGCTTGACGCTGGTGGGGGACTTTATGCCGCAACGTCTGCAAGTTCTTGTACTTTGACATGATACTTTGACTCTTTTTGAAGACAGGCTTCTGATTGAAGGGTGGTCTTGGAATTAAAGAGCCCTTAGAGAACAGAAAAAATGTGTGGGAACACCACATAAGCTAAAATGACTCAAATCAAGCCTACTACAAAGACTACACAATTAATCATGCATTATAGTTATTCAGCGTTGGAACTAAGACTGATACAAGCAAGCATCACTTACCATTAAGGGTTTCCTAAGAACTCCATCAGGAGCTGGTCCCCTCTTCACTCCAACAGTTGAGCGGAAATTAGGTCTCTAAGTAAAGAAGAACAATGTCTCACTACAAATACCTATAACACAAATGACTAACAAGGAAGAGTCAGAGAGTGATATAAAACTAGAGTAAAACAAGAAACGCTTTCATTTCCAAAGCACCCTTGATGAGAACAAAAAAGACTTTGAAATCTACATTTTAAGAATTTCATTACCTGAAATGAAGCAGGCTTCCTCAGGGTTTTTTCTGGACTTCTAGAAGACCTACAAAAACATTTGCTAAAGTTTAGCAGCTGTACACGACATACTAAAAACTGAGACAACGACTCAAACGCTGTATTATGCATGCCAGGTAAGTAGTGTCAATGTCACTTTATAAAGAAACTACACACCTATAGACTCAACATGTAATAAGCATGCGCATGAGGTCACCATTTTCACAAATTTGCATGTTTGTAGTTTACAGACAATAAGGCATCATTTTCAAAAACCTCCACTTTGAAACCTGTTTTCAGGCTACCAAAACGCAGTTGTTTAAATGAACAGCCAAATTGCATAAAAAGTTTTGTTTTAGCCTGAAAACAATGTTTTGTAACGATCCCCCAAAAATAAAGTTCATTTACCGTCTTTCTTTCTGTTCCTGTGAAGAACTTGTAGGACTTTGTAGCTTGGTGAAGCGTTCATTCAGTGTTAAATTTCCATGAGATTCGGATTCTTCTGGGAGAGGAAGAACATTTAGAACAAAAAACTTAAGTTGCATGCAGAGATTTCATACTAGCATATTGCAACAGCATAAATTATTTGCAAATCATTCAAAACTATGACAGTAGTGTCAGACTTTTACCAGACTTGTTCTTGGGTGCCTTATTCCTCCAAGGTGCATTGTTCTTAGAACTAGTACTGGGTTTGTGCCCTGCCTCCCAATGGGAAACCACAACAAGGTCACGTGAAAGACGCCTGTCTATTGGCGAGGAGCTGAAAAGAAAGTCAACGAGGCATGTGAACAAGTGATCCATATCATATGGACTCTTAAGCATGGAATAAAATGTCATATTAAACGGCATCATCAAATATTCAGAGAAAGCAGAAGGCATGCACAAAAATGTTATCTGATTTCAAAGTGTAATAAACTTGTGCTTTGTGAACTGAGGAGGGAAAATGTTGCATTTCAAACTAAATTACTCAAACATTCACAGTCCTCAACATCCCAATTGTATTGTTGCAAATGCAGAAGGACCAATGATGGATTACTACATGGGTACTTACAGCAAAGCAAGCCCATCATCTCCATGCTTCAGTTTGAATTGGTAGATTAATTTTCCCTGATTCACCTTGACATTTAGCAGCCTTCCTTTCGCTAATGTGAATAACAGATATTGGCAGACTGAATGAGTGGCCTGAAGAACGCCGTGTAGGAATCATGTTACGCTCCAAAAAGTTAACAGATTGGCAGGTGAGCTGAGCACTTCCTTTTCATCCAGACTTGACATGCCAGACACATTCCTCTTAACCTATCCTTTCATACTGGATTAGATGTATTTGGAGACCACTTCTTGCAGGAAAACATTTCATGGTATAAAAGCTGGTTTATAGCTCTGGATTCGGCAGTGACATTGAGGTAAAGTTGATGGAAGGATCTTCCGAATGCTGGACTGATTTCTCAAGAATTTGTTGGCCAGTTGTCTTGCAAAACCTTCAAACTACATGGTCTGTGGAAAGACATTCATCAACCTCTTCCATGTGCATTTTCATCTTCATTTAACAGGTAGGCATTTAAAATTAAAATAGCTCGGACAACTCTTCAGTTGCAGAACTTCTAATGAGGGTCACTACAAATTAATGGTTGGCATTTTGGTAAGCATGTTTCAGTAGGCATATATGGATCAGGTTTTTAACTTCAGCACAACTCCGACATGCTGCCATTTCAGTCAGTGGATTGGTTGTGGAGTAACACATGATCCCTGCTTGTCGATGTCAATGCTGCAATGCCAAGTATATAAAGGCATTTAAGGGCATAAATCTTTCTTAAATACCAACAGAGAACTGCAGTTATGGAGGAGGGATGTGGCAGGGGAGAACATCCATTTTGTTCCCATCTCGTTGAGCTGTCATGGAAGAAAGTGCACGCAAGACTTCCTTCTTATAGTAGTTCTCACACGCCAAGGCCTCTTTTCAGGTGCAGTTTCAAGGAACTTCTGGGGTTATTGGAGTTGAGAGTTTTATTCTTTGACCATGATCATGGGATTAGATGCTGACCAAATCTTACATTATTCTATTAAGGGATGGTACATGGTGACTCATTCAATGGAGTTCTTTTTCTTCTTGCAATCAAATCTGGTTTCCACTCAAACAGTTAAAGAGTCAATCTGTTTCTTCATCCAGCCAATCATCTAAATTCTTCTTAGGGAACAACTTCTCGTGATACATCAAGTGTCTCAATGTCATAACTTCTGAAATAGAGCTTGCCTGTTTCTTCTCCATTGAAAATGTCCTTCATGTTTCCATTTTCCAAGACATCCTATCCCATGTCCATGAGACGAAGCCATGAGAGATATAATTTTGCTTATGTTACTGCAATTAGTTGCATATTGAGGCAGAGCATTGTAGGTATAACAGGACAGACCATCCTTCTGTAAACACTTACAGATCACGGCTTAAAAACCATTTCCCTCCCTGGAAGACATTTTAAACATCTCTTCTGGATTAAAGTCGATTTGGATGCATCATTGTGGGACACATGGCATTTGACTTTTGGAACAAAAAGGACTGCGATTGTGAAATTTTTGAAAGACCACTTGCTCAGACTTATCTCATATTCTCTTGACAAGGACAGAGGTATTCTGGACAACGACAGGTTTAACATCATACTGTTGACAAAAATGAGGAAAACAGGCATGATTTTCTTTTTTCTCTCCTCATCCATCTCATCTGACAAGGTGATACCCCTTTGATGAAAGTTGTGCCATTGAAAAACAGGAAGCTTGACCTTCTAAACATCACGCGCCCATTGCCACAGTGTGAGGGGTAATACCATACCTGTGTGCGCTCACAGAGCGACGGGATTCCACCTTTGTTTCGGAGTCCCTCTCAGGCTCTGCGGTCTTGGAGTCTGTGTTGGGGGATGACTCTCTGGATGACGGCATCTTTTTGAGCGGTATCTTGCGTGGTGGCACTCCTGAAGAATCTTTGCCATTCTTTGGAGCTGTCTGAGGCTTGGGTTTCTGGACTCTGTCCGAGATTCTTGGTGGGGGCAGTTTGAACCGGGCCACTGACTCTGCTCTAAAATTTCGTGCTTTTAGCAGTCGACTCTTATCATTGAGGGACAAACCACGACCACGGAAGCCCCTGAGAGGAAGAGGTCTCACAGATAATTCCCTGCGGAAACGCTTTGGGGGCCCATGCTCAAAACCACTTGATGAGGGCGGACGCCTGAAATCTTCATTCTTCCTCTTGAATGGCCGCCCAATGGGCCTTTCCTGAGGTCGCAGAGGTGGATAAGGTCTGAGCGAGAAGCCAGATGGGGGTGGGCCTAGTCTTCGTGCTGGTGATCTGTAAGGGGGCCGAGAGTGTGGACTTCCCCCTCTTCCGTGTGCCCATTCCATGTTGGGGCGCCGAGACTCTCTTCCAACCTCTCCATGCGGCCCACGTTGATCTCTCTCTGCAGACCACCTACATATCCATTACAAACAATACAAACATGTGGGTTATAATGCCAGTTTGTGCTGCTTGAGCTGTGTGGAAGCTCTTAATTTTTTTAATCAATTTAGATCCAGCCCCAGGCTGCTGAATGCCATAACTTCTGTGCCAGTAAAACTTAAAGGTGAAAAAGCCCCAAATTGTTTTACAATTTCTCCAGACAGACTTTCACTTTATCATTAGATCCTGTGGTACTTTACACTGACAGAAAGCTGAAGGAAGCTGGGATTTACTCTCACCACCCTGCAGTGTACTGGACTTTGCAATCTAACACATAACCGTATATTTACTTTACCCAGCCTTCACAGCTTCATTCTTGTACCTCTCTGGATATGAACTCCTTCCATGAAACTCTCTGGGTTTTCTATGGGGTGGGCCGGAGAGCCTTGAATCGCCACCAGGAGGGTGAGGATAACCTCCTCGGCCATTCCAGTGGTGGCCACCAAGTGCTGGTCGGCCAAAGGGCCTGTCACGAGGTGCAGGGCACCAGCTCCTGTCATGCTCCTGAGGGCTTGGGCGTCGCTGGGGACCCCTGAAGGAACTATGCGGTGAAGGAACCCGCCTTTCTGATGGAGGGCCATGGAAATGGCGAGATGGAGATGTGTGGCTAGGGTGATTTCCATGGAAGAGTGGTGCTCTGTGGCTAGGCGGTCCATGTATATGACCATGAGGAGGCTGCCTGTGCTGGACTGGGGGAGGGCGGCTTGAGCGGGGTGGAGAAGGCCTCCTGCGGCCCCGCTGTGAATCCTGTGAGCTGGGATAAGGATGGAAGTGATCCTGGTTCTGCATCCACTGTCCGTGTGGTCGCTCTCTGCGTTCACCCATGAGCGAGGGCCTTTTGGGGTATGACTGTGGTCCAGTACTGTTGTTATCTCTCCAACTTGGTGGGGCTTTTCCAGGAGGTCCTCTGAAACCTCTCTGGCTCCTTGAAGGGGGGCCAAATCGCCCATCGTGATTCATGCTTCTGTTGTTGTCAGAGAAAGGCCTGTATGAGAAACAAATGTGAAATTGAGTCACCATTATATTGATAATTAGGTAGACATATCAGAATTAAATATTATATAAAATATAAATACATCTACACCAATGTACTAATACCTGTGTTTGGAACGAGGAGATCCTGAGTGTGGTCTTACCATTTTTCAGCTTTTCACCTATCTTCAATGGGAAAAAAGACAGAAATATTACACTTCCAGTTTATGTACACTAATGACAGAATAGGACTGGCATAAAAACAGCAAAATAAAGGGGAAAACAAAAATATTTTTACTGAAGCTTGTAAAATCTGAACATAAAAATAAGACTAGTAGTATAACGCCAACAAGTTCCAGCATTATTCTTTGAATAACAAATCTAGTGCTGTCAAGTAATCAAATCTCAGAAGAAATGCATGCCAATCTTTCTGGAATTTAAATTATCAAAAGGGACATACTACACACTGACCCAGATAATAGTTTGAGGTCTTTGTTAATTTACCCTTTAAATATTTACAACATGGGGCTGTCTAACCTGATCGATATTTTTACAGACCAAACTACAATGAATTAAACTACTGAATGCGTTTTAATCCAATGATACTTTTGCCCTGTCAGTCATGTTCCAGAACTTCCAGGGGCATAAAGACCGAATGAATAAAATGCAACTTAAAATGCTGGGTTTTTAGCAGGTTCATATAACATAATGAAACAAAACAAAATTATGTTTTATTTATGTTAAATTCAAACGAATTTAGACGAGGTCGACGACACCACATTCTTTGGCCTACATGAACGCGTGTCTCTGGGCAGACAAGGCCGTGAGTTTCACAAATCAGAAGGGTAATTCCAAACAAATGTAACAACACGTTTAATTGGTAACATTACACATATAAAACAACTACAGTTTTAAAATATTTGATGCAAGGTTATATTGAATACTAAAACACAAAGTTAAGTCAAGCAGCCTCTTCCGTTTTCAACGTTAATGCGCAACTACGACAAATCGAAACCATTTTCTATTACAGTCTAAATAACATCAAGCACCAGCATTAGTTATCAATTTGAATTCCGTTTATATTTTTAATTCCGAAGAAAAAGTTGACCATCTGCTGAGTTGTTTTGACATACCCAAGGTTGTACGATACGGAAAACTGTTAACGTTACCCAATTTTAGCTCATCGACAAAAGCTTAGCCGTGAATGCTAACAAACGTCTTCCTTTATACGTCGTTCCACATCTGACCGAAACTGAACTGTATATGCTATCAAAAATAACAACAATCCGTCGCTTTCGTCGTTAATCGAGATCGTTCCGTCGAAATGGCCGAATCCTCATGTAAAATTACATTCACGCCGAACCGAACAGCTGCAGCCGTGACGTCAACAGAGCAGGGCGCGTTCACGTTGGGACAGGAATATCGACAGTGCAGGAACTACTGTCTATGGACAGGAACTGACTGGATTTACTATGGATTTATCTCGACTGTTGCTACAGTGACGCAAAAATCCAACAGGAGGGGGGCGCCATTGTGCCAAAATCGTTCTTTGAAAATATAATTTATTAAAATAAACAATTATGTAAAATTATGAAAGTAAACATTTTTATGTAACTTTTTAAAATGGACGTGGGATGCATTCTGGGACACTGAACAGAAAAAGGGAAAAAGATAAGGTTAAAGGTCCTTGCACACTGAGTCCGAAACTTTCGTATTCGTTTTTTCGTATTCGTCATTCGATCGGCTGTGTCAAAACCCAAAACGCCTCTCAAATTACTTGCTACGGAATACGGATGCGAAAAAAGCAGAAAATCGATCCCGATCCGAATTTTTTATGACGGACAAAAGTTTCGGAGGCGTGATTGACACAACTGAGGTCGTATTTATTTTTTAACGTGCGAAAATTTCGGACGAGTGTGCAAGGACCATAACCTATTATTTTTTCTCACTCAAAATTCATCCTGTGAAAACCATTTTGAAATTGGACGTTGCGTTACCATACCATAGCCTACGGTAGCCTACCATACGAAATGGTAGCCTACTCTAAGGGTGCTTCTCAATTCTTATTTGTGCATCCTCGTTTCCTTTCCTCGCGTCTCAGCTCCACCCCCTGCAGGATGCGAGGGAAGGCTGCAAGGAAAGAAAATGAGAACAGAGGAATCGAATGAAAGTTTTTTTTATACTTTGGAATACTTGATCACTCGAGCGTCACTTCACTGCGTCATCAGCAGCGCTCAAAGGATCTGCCCTTATGTTGTTGGTTTGGTTAGTTTGGTTATTTAAGAAATTAGTAATAAATAATAATAAAGCAAGATACCCTGTTGAAATATGTGAGATGTGTGGTTTATTTAAACTGCAATGGTAAAGTATAAATTAAAATGATTGTGACCGACGTGAAGGGGGAGGAGAATTTATACGTGCGTCACGTTTAGTCGGTAAAACACTTCCGCAAAGCATGCAACTGTGCATCCTCGCTCATAGCTCCTCTGGAAGCCTCCTCACTCCTCGATCCTCGCGGTGCAATTAGAGAATTGAGATGTCCTATAAGATGGCTGAGCTTGATCGGTTTCCGGGTCATAGGATGGAGGACGGAGGATCGAGGAGACGAGGAGGGATATTGAGAAGCACCCTAAATTCTTTTATCGGGCTCCTACCCTTTTGGGCGTCGTCATGTTTCATAATTTATGATCAAAACCTTTTCTAATCTTGACAAAACACATATTGTCAGAAAGCTCTAATTCTCAAGGTTCCATATTTTGTGACATAAGTGATATTTGGACAGAAATGTATAAATTTGTTACAATTAAATTCAATGGACTGTATGTCACCCGGTGGCTATTTTTTGTATTACGCCTAAACAAAACCTCATGGGAACTTCGAAATTTGAGATATCAACTTCAAATCTGGAACACAACTTGGTTAGACATATGGCTTTTTTTATAGTAGGCTAAACAATAATTTGTAAAATATATATTTTATATAAAAGAAAAAACTATTACGTAGCTACAGTATATTTGATTTATTGTAAATTTACTTTAAATTTACTGTAAACTTTTTCATACTTACATTTTTTGAAGTGCTTTCACTTCATCAATAATCTGCTGAATGTCTTCTTTAAAACAAGACTGTAGGTCTATATTCCAAAGCATTCTTGAATTACAACCATTTAGGTTTGAATAGTGCATTTTCACGTCCATTCTCAAAAAGGGGGGTGACAGTTAAGAGGGTAAAGTGACAGCAAAATGCAACACTGGTCTTGCAATACCCAAATGTGCAGTTGCACCCATGACACCCATGTTCGTCCAAATTTTGTATCATTTAGTCAACATATTATTTATAATACTCAGTAAGTATTGCTTTGGGGAAAAAAGCATAAAAATATCTTATTGGAATTGAAACAATAAAAAGGCATGGTGGGCATAACCTGGGGCATTTGATGAGAGAGATGTCATCAAATGTCACTCTGTTCATTTCTGAAACCTCTTGTCTCTGTCAATGACATGTAACAGAGAGACATTTATCAACGAAACCTCTTTTTTTCTCAGATAGGAGAGAGCCTTTTCTCTTTATTACCACAGACCAACACACATAGGTTAAAATACGTTTACATGATATAGCCTACATTTTATTACATTCCACTTGTCCTACTGGCCTACAGGTTGTTTGACTGTCTTGACTGTGCGTGATATGAGGATATATGCTGTTTTAAGGTACTGGATTGTTGTGAATTGACATTAGTGAATGAAAAACAAGTTGGTATATTTTTCTTGTTCCTGTATATTGCATAATTTAAAGGGTTAGTTTATTCTGTCATCATTTACTCACCCTGATATCATTCCAAACCTGTATGACCTTGTTCATTTTTTAAACACAGGTATATTTGTAATTAAACCCAGGAGTTTTCTGTCCTTCGGTTGTAGTGTACATGAAAGGCAATGCCACGAAATCTTTGCAGTTCCAAAAAAAGAAAGAAAAGAGAAAAATGAATGTAATCTGGACATACTACATTCGCCATGCTGTCATTATCATGTGACCTATCATCAGTTGCGTCGCTACACTGTCATTCACAAATCCTCTCCTGTGGCTTCATGGATAGTGTCCATGTACACTTCAGAATCTCGCCGGAAAAAGTAGGTCATCCGGGTAATTTTTGCCTACTCTTTCATGAGTACTGTGAATTTGGACATACTTCTTTTGTCACATTCTGTTTTTCACCAACTATAGGGAAGTATGTAATTTCGGATACAGCCCATGAACTCAGGATCAAAGCCTGAGTTGACAGTGAAAGTTGATGATCCAACGTGATCCATGATCCATGGTACCAACAAACCCTGATTGGATTGGTTAGGTTTTGTTACCTTAACTAATCCTTTAACCATTAGTTTGTTGACCTACAGTACCATCATGATAGGCCCCAGGGCCCGTATTCATGAAGAATCTTAATGCAAAGAGTATAGCTCCTAGTGACAAAATTCTAGGAAAATTCTTAGAAATGTGGGCGTTTACTCTTAAAATGAAAGAAAATATCCTAGTAAAGAAAAAAGTAATTCAGAGAGTATCTTAACCCTTAAAATAGGTCTTAAGGTCAAAATTGTTAGGAGTACGGACAAGGACTTTTAAGAGGCTTAAGAGTTTCTTTAGCAGAGGAGAAAATGGCAGAAAGACGAAGAGGGAGAAGAAATGTGTTGCAGACAATAGATGACAGTGAGTTAATAAGACGCTATAAATTGACACCTGGCCCGAATTTTCCTTTACGGATGGCCTTGTGTTCGTCCACTAACTGGGCTAACAGTAAACATACCATACCATACCATACCACTTTATTTATATAGCACAATTTAGACAAACGGCAAGGTTACCAAAGTGCTTTACAGAGATAAGCACTATAAACACTGTTCCTCTGTCCAGTCGGGCTTTCTCGTCCTTCTTGGTTTTGATTCCATGTTTGTTACATTAAAACCAACATTCAAACCACCACTTAAATAGACATGCCAGCAATCAGTGTAATTGGAAAGAGTGGAACAATCATATAAGCCAATCAATACCTTATAGGAAACTAACAGCATGTTAAATTTAAAAAAGGATTTATATACACATATATAATGTGTGTGTGTGTGTGTGTGTGTGTGTGTGTGTGTGTGTGTGTGTGTGTGTGTGTGTGTGTGTGTGTGTGTGTGTGTGTGTGTGTGTGTGTGTGTGTGTGTGTGTGTGTGTGTGAACGGTCAAATAGGAAAAATTACGCATGTAATTTCAAAGTGAATGCTTAGAATAGCTATAGGCCTACTTAAAATCACTCTTTTTTTCCTTCTTGGACAACCAACCAATCACAGTCTTCAAAAGATTGTGTCATAGCAACGGGGTCAACCCCGCTTCCTCTCTAAGATGAAAGTTTTTGTCTTTTCCTTACTCAGAGTTGCTCTCAGATCGGTCCCGAATCGCTCTTAAGCTAAGACTCCTACGTAAAATTAGAACCAGGTCCAGATGATTACAGATTATCAGAGAGATATGAATCCTGGTGGTTCTTTCATCACACACTTTCTTAACCTCTTACTTACAGTAAATGCCATAAACAGCCTACATTTGCATGTAAACATTGTTTTGCTTGTGTCAGTAAAAAGAGACCTGTCAAAACTCTCACTAAAAACCTCAGTGTAAACCCATTTAACAATGAATAATGATGGAAACTACCTCTATTATAAATGAGAAATCAGCCTTTAATTCTCACTTCGCATTGTTATGTGGTGACAGATCTCAGATATGTATCCTAAGCCTGTGATCTGTAGTGTATAAAAGCTCACATTGCATTTGTGGATGAGGTGAATCATAAAATACTGAAGTTCTTGATACAAATAGAGCTTCAGTTCATTTTCAGACATTGGCCTTGTGACTTTCTCTTATTACTTTTTACCCGTCTTGCCCGTTTTCTTTCACTCTTTCCATAAATTACACGAGCATGACCCAGTTAAAAGGACATGTTGCTTATGTAGTAAAAAGAGATGTGTTTGCATACAGTGTGTTTCCAACAGATGTGAGATGCTGATGAGCCGATACACCCTGCGGCTAATCATTTGGTTAACACGCTTTTGTCTTCCAATAACTGTGCCTGGCCATGAAGCCAGTCAACTGAATATGCAGTAGAGGCAATTGTTCAGGCAGCTGTTACATTTAAGAGCTATCAGGAGCTGGACTGACTGACATCAAGACTATTGCATTAAGGTAGGAATTTGTATATCTTTAAATAAGAATAAAAAACTGTCATCATTATGACACACTCTCTTTACACAAAGTCTGTCATAAAATCCTTTATATTATATTATTTTTTATGTATATTTTATATTATATTTATTGTTATTTATATTTAATTGTATTTATTATATTATAAAAATATTCTATATTAATGTTATTACTTGTATTAAGAAAATTATTTCACTGTTTCTATATAATACTTGTCTTACGAATATGACAATGTTAAAAGTCTGTTTCTCACACAAAATGAATTATTCTAATTCTGTAAATTCACATTTAAATCTCAATTCAGTGAGCCGTTTTGCAGAATCTGATTTCACCAAGCACATGTTCCTGGATCAACATCTTTGTTGATCCTGGAACAACATTCCAATCAACCAATCAGATTTGAGGGACAAGTTTACAGTTGATGTCAAGTTTAGGGTTACAACGGTTAGGTTCTACTGTACATCAGTGTTTTTCACCTATCATTTCAATCTGATTTTAAGGATAAGTAATGGGTAGGGATAGGTTTAGGGGTAGGGATATGGTTGGGACTAAATTTTGTCGGGACTAAAATATGTTGATCCAAGAAATGCGTCTGACGGCAAAATCAGGACCTGCTCCTGTTTGCTACCTTGATTTAAATTCAGGAATTTAACTGAAATTTAAAAAAGCATTTTCAATTTAGTTCTCAGAAGTGCACAACCCAGCTAAATTGGGAAAAAAATGGCACTAGTGAAGTTGAAAGAACAGTTATTTTGGAGTTCTGTTATACAATTTATACTAGATTTGAAGTGAAAGGGAAGTGAAAGAAGGAGGTGTCAGCAAACATCATGCGTGCAACCGCTTCGCTACCTGCTTCATGACACAAGCTCAAGTTTAAACTCATAATCATTCAAGAGGAAACATAGATTGTCATCTCATTCTCAAGATGGTTTTTGTAGATATGGTGATTGTGTAAATGTTCAGATCATGTGAGAACAGTCAAAGGATGTGTCTGTGAAGTTTCAGCTCAAAATGCCCCACAGATAATTTATTATACCATGTTGTAAATGGCCATTTTTGAGTTGAAGCAAAAACATGCTATATCATACATGTATCTTTAAATTCAAATGAGCTGCTGCTCCCCACCCCCTATCCAGAATAGCGCTGTGCCTTTACAGCTCCTGCCTCGGATACTCTGCCAAAAACTAACAAAACATCTGTTTGGTTTTGATCATTATTTCTATCGCGATCACGCTCACGTGACATTGAAGTTCATCATCATCATCATGAAAGTTATTATCTGCATGCGTTTTAAAGCCATATCAGTTTAAACTTCTATGGTTTTCCAACGCTATCTCACGACCAATTAGTAAATAAATTCGAAACCCCAGTGATGGGTAGGTTTAGGGGCGAGGTCAGAGGTAGGTCATTCGTACATATTCATATAAATTGGGCAACTTGTAAAATATGTACGATTTAGCAAAAATCGTACAAATTCGTACGAGTGAGGTTGTATGAATTCGTACGAATTAGCCACCTCGTAAAATACGTACAAATTGCCTTGAGATCGGGTTGGGTTTTCTCTGAGTGTACACATCTGAAGCATGCACACAGAAAACTGGCAGTCAGACGGCACATCGTGTATTAAACTAAGTATTAAAGTATTAAAGTATTAAACTAAGTTCTCTTTCACGTCTTATGTCTGTGAACGTTTAACAGCGAGTAAAGAAATTGCATGTGTATATTAGATATGTGTATTAAAGTGAAAGCAATGTAATATACAGTACAGTATCCTACAAAATTACTGTAAAATCAGTCACGTAACCTATTTAAAATAGCTTACCTAAACAGCAAATAATTCCAGCAGTTAAGCTTTAGCTTTTTGGTTGATGCTGTCACCCAGGGGTATCGCTTGTAATTGCTGGGGTTGAAATGCTTTACAAAACTTAGGCTTTCTACACAAAATTAAGCTCTGGTGTAGGTCTTCCTTTGCCGATTAACTCTGGGACGCCAGAGTCACTGTCGAGCCCTCTTGAGGTGTCGTGGGCTAGTCGACGAAACACTGAGGACGAAAGGTGGCCACTTGAAGACCCTAGAGATGTCCCCTACTCGGCTCAATCCAGACGGTTGTCGTGCTAGTCCACTAGGGAGACCACACTGTAGTTGGAGCCGTCGTGTGTGCTGACGCGCCAAGTACACTGCAGTCGTTAACGCCGGACAGAAGGGGAGTCACACCACCATATGGAAAGAAGCGTAAATGGATGGAGAAGCATAGTTTACTGTAAAGCTACATCTTAGTGTTGCTTATCTTGGCGAAAGCCGAGTACAAATCAGCATGAAGTTTTAACATCTACTCTCGTGTAATGGAAATTTTTTAATCTTGAAAACGTACTTGGTTACTAACGTAACCTCGGTTCCCTGAGAGTAGGGAATGAGTATTGCGTAGCTATACGCAGTGGGGAAACTCCTTTTCCTCGAAATTCTGAAGCTTAAAATGTAAAACGCATTTTGCAGCTGCACAGCTAGCACATTGAGTGACTGATTCACTCATTGGCTGTGCTGCGGCAACTGCACATCCAATGGCGCGGGCGGCTCCAATGTGTGAGCCAATGAGCTATCATTACGTCATACACGTCAGAGCCTGCCACAAGGGGTGTGGCCAGAGCCCATAAAAGCCCCCAAATTAGCCATTATAGCAGGTTACATCGACTGAAGCGACATACTGCCATGCTACTCAGTGCGGCCGGCTACGCAATACTCGTTCCCTACTCTCAGGGAACCGAGGTTACGTTAGTAACCAAGTACATTCCCTTTCGAGAACGGTCACTTCGTATTGCATATCTATACACAGTGGGGACGCCATACAAAACGCCGCACCGAGTAGCTGGTTGAAACTGTTGCTCGAGAACTCTGAGCCTACAGAACCAGCCATAACCAGTATATAGTAAGAGACCAGACACCGTCGGGCCTCAAAATATACCCAATATAATGTAATGTCCAAACATCCATGTTTAACCCAATAACTTGAGACAAGACACAGTCGTGTCTTTAAATAAAGGTATAAGATAACCGGCTGGAGGCGGGTTTTATAATGAATGAATGTGTGCTTATGACATTGATATTTAATGTGGATAAGACCGGACACCAGTCTAAATCATACAGAAAGGACCCCTGCCTGCAGGGAGGGTACCTCCATGTTATAGAACATCACGAATGTAGAAGGCGAGGACCAACCGGCCGCCGCACAGATATCATGAATGGGAAACCCAGAAGACCAAGCCCAAGACAAGGTCATGCCTCTGGTCGAATGAGCTCTAGTCCCAATAGGGCAAACCTGCTCTCAGAGAGCTCAGATTGGCTTGTGCCCAAATAAGGTCTCTCGCCAGGGCGTACAGGCTGCCCAACCTGACGCCGCCCTGGTGATTTATGTAAGACACCACAGATGTATTGTCCGTCCGGACTAACACCTGATGTCCCATGATGTTTGGCAGAAATGCTTTCAAGCTTTCAACAGACAAACTGCTTTCATTTCCAGGCAGTTGATGTGTAAGCTCTGCTCCATGCTCGACCAGAGGCCGAAGACAGGCTCGCCCTCGTGCAGCGCTCCCCAACCTTGGTTGGAAGCGTCTGTGAAAACCACCTTCCAAGGGGAAATCACACCCAGGCTCACACCCTCGAGATACCAGTTTTGAGCCTGCCAGGGAATCAGGGCCCGAAGACAACTGTGATTCACCGTGACATATAGGCTGCCTGACCGCCACGCGCGGGCTGGCACACGGCGCTTGAGCCAGTGTTGTAGTGGGCGCATGTGCAGTAGTCCCAAATGAAGTACTGATGATGCGGCTGCCATGAGACCAAGAAGTCTCTGAAACTTTTTCAGCCGTGAGCGCTCGCCTGCCCTGAAGGAGGCTGTGAGCTGTTGAATAGAGAGCGCGCTCTCTGCTGTGCGGCGCGCTCTCATAGTCATAGAGTCGATAACTGTGCCCAGAAAGATCAACACACAGTAAAAATCGCCCGGGCGAACTTGCGCGAGGATTTGTTTTATTGTCAGCATTTTGAATGGCCGTCTCATGAGAGCCCTGTTCAATTACCTCAGATCTAAAATGGGTCTGATGTCGCCGTCTTTTTTCGGAACTAGGAAATAACGGCTGTAAAAACCCGAATGCTGCAGCGCGGGGGAGTAGGCTCTATCACCCCCTTTGATAGCAGATTGTGTATTTCAGAGCGAAGCATGTGACCCATGTTACTTCTCACCGAAGTCTCTATAACCGCCTGAAACTTTGGGGGTCTGCGAGCGAATTGGAGCTGTTGTGGCAAAAATTCTGTTAAACATCATCACTGCGTAAGAGACAACTCAGAATCAAATTTATAAAAGATAAGTATTTATTCTTGCAAGAATAGACCCAGTCGCCAACACAGCAGTTACCCTGTGGAGTGAGTGAGCCACAGACAGGAAGAAACAGGAAGACAGCCGCCTGAGCTAAACAGGGAGCTGTGAGAAGTGTCCTGGGCCTTCTGAAGAGTGGTCCGGCTAGCGCGAGCCCTTCCTTTTCCCCCCCGATGCTAGGAGGTAGCCGGAGGCCTGGGGTCCGACGTGCCGCTGGAACGAGGGCCCTGGCGCTGGGGCAGTGGGTAGCGCTTAGCTGGCTTAGCGAGCCGGCGGGCGTCAGCCGCAGGGCGGGGCTGAGAAGCCTGCTTGGCTGGCTTCGCTCGCTGAGGAGAAGGAGAAGGCGCAGACTTGAGCCTGCTCGAGGTCGAGCTAGAGCACTTAGGCAGGAAGTGTCCATTTTACATTTTAAGCTTCAGAATTTCGAGGAAAAGGAGTTTCCCCACTGCGTATAGCTACGCAATACGAAGTGACCGTTCTCGAAAGGGAACAGCGTGGATAATTAATTAGCAACAATGTCCTCCTCATTAATGTTGCGGTTTCCACAACAAATAGCGCTAGCTATTTTATCAGCATTATTTTTTTTCCGATCAAGTTCCTCACAGCGGGCGGAAAACCCCATAAACTTACTGATAACAAGCCCCACGAATTAAGAGGGACGATATGATTCGTCAATTTTCCTGTCATTTAAAATTCGTCTCTCATGGACTTGCTAAGGCTTGGCCCTCTGTAACGACCACCAATCGTTAAATGCTCTGGTGAGGAGATAAACATGTCGGACTTTGTACACCTCACCCTAAGGGGAGGAGCTAAGATAATAGGGCAGACTCCGTGCCAGTCATGGGTGGGGCCTGTTCTAATGTGACGTCACATTGGAGCAGATTCCTAAACGGTTCATTTTGAGACAATGTTTCAGATTTATGGGGAAAATTACAAACATTTACATTTACATTTACATTTATTCATTTAGCTGACGGAGTGGATGGACACATAATTAACAAAATAAAACACTATATAAAAGTGAATTTTGCATAATAGGTCCCCTTTAAATCATTGTAAATGCATTGACTGTGGGAGAACTTGCTGTTTATCTGTCTATCTGTCTTTGGTGAGGGTGGCTGGGTTTATGTAAGCCGTGTATCTTGTATGGCTGCACAACAGTTGGCCTTATGAATTATTTGTGTGGGACAATTGCATCTCATTTTACAGCTCTATTATATTTGATCTCTCTGCTCTCACCTCCCATCGGCCTTCCCATTGTCCATCTCTAATGGAGCATGCAATCCCGTGCTCTGCTTCCATATCTGACCCCTGACCTTAAAGGTTCCCCGCCTCTACTGTCTAGATCAGACTAACTCCATCATACCTGTCTGCTGCTCTTTCTCTCCCATCATTTCCAAATTTCCATTTTCTGTTTCTTTTATTACCATTTTCCCCTTCTCTAAACCATTTTCTTGCTGTCTAATATCTCTAATTCCATTCATCTTGTAATTAAATATCTCATAAATCCTGTTCTCTCCTTCAAATGCATTGCTTCTACAATATCCATTATTCACTAATATCTGATATTTTCTTCTTTCCCATTGCTCTTTCTTCTCATACGTTCTCTTCTTTCTCTCTCTCATCCACTTCTCCTCGCTTCATTCCCCCTTTTCTTATCTTACCCCCTCCTCTGTTCATTTGTTGCCTTTCTCATAAGGCAGCCTCCGACCTCCACATACACACAAACTCTTCACTCTTTCTCTCCCCCCTCATCAGGATGCTTAATCTACGGGCAGCACAGAGCCAGTTTACCCATGAAGTGAGAGAGCCAGGGCTGTGGGTCTGGAGGGTGGAGAAGATGAAGGCTGTGCTCCTTGACCCATCGCAGAGAGGAATCTTCTACAACGGAGACGCGTACATTGTGCTCAGCAACCGTGGAAAGGATGGAAGCGACCTGCACATGTGGATGGGTGTGTAGTGTCTGTTTATTTGTATCATTTTAAATGTAGAATGAAAGAAAATGCAGTTTATATAAAGCATTGTTTTAACTTAGGTGCAGGCTGAGGACTGTATGTTTTTTTGTAAACTAGGAAGGGGGAAAAAAAGTGCATTAGTGAAAGGTTCCTGTAGTTTTAGCATTCCCTCCTCTGATCAAGGTGAGAAGTCGTCCCGGGATGAACAGGGTGCTTGTGCCATGCTTGCCACTCAACTGGACAGCTTCTTGGGAGGAGAGCCAGTACAACATCGACAGGTGCAAGGCTATGAGTCACCTGAGTTCATGGGACTCTTCTCGAAAGGAATCAGCTACAAGGTGAGAGAAAACAGACAATAGGATATATTTTCGAAAAAATATATATTTTATTCACCAATTATGTATTAAATGGATCAAAAGTGTTACGGAAATTTATGTTACAAACAATTTCTTTTTTAAATAAATGCCGTTGACATTTTTATTTCCTAAAGAACCCTTAAAAAATCATGGTTTCACAAAAGATTAAGCAGCACAACTGTTTTTAACATTGATAACAATAAGAAATGTTTTTTTAACCCCAAATCTGCCTATTAGAATGATTTCTGAAAACTGGAGTATAGGCTTTGTCATCATAGGAATAAATTAAATTTTTAAATATATTCAAAGAGAAAACTGTTATTTTACCTAGAAATAATATTTCACAATAGGCTATTGCTGTTTTTGCTGTTTTTTATCAAATAAATGCAACAGTAAGCATAAGAGACTTTTTTCAAAAAAATCTTAAGAAACCACAAATTTTGACCAGCACTGTCCAAATATTGCGCCACTATGAAAGTATGGACTCACTGGTTTCTCTATCTGTCTCAGGAGGGTGGGGTGGAGTCTGGGTTCAAGAGTGCCAGGTCTAGGATTGGCCCTGTTACACATCTGTACCAAGTCAAAGGAAAGAAAAACATCCGCGCAAGAGAGGTGGAGCTTAGCTGGGGGAGCTTCAACAAGGGCGACTGTTTCATACTGGACTTGGGAGAGGTTTGTATGTATAAGTTTATGCGTAGGTCTAAAAAAATGTTTTGTAATATCTCCCATTGTGCTGCCATTATTTATTATTTTAGTTGGCTAATCATGGCCAATCATTTAGTTGCAATTATCATGTGTGTTTATGCTCAGACTATAGTCGCATGGAGCGGTTCCAAAGCCAACATGTTTGAGCGACAGAAGGTGCGTGAGATAGCAACGCTGATCAGAGACACAGAGAGGAATGGCAAAGCTCACATCGTTGATGTGACAGAGGGAGAGGAAACACTGGAGATGGTTCAGGTGACAAACCTCCATTCCATTGAAGATGCTCTTTGAATCATTCTCAAATCATGTTGGACAACATGATCATCAGGTTCAGGCTCATGCAGCTCAAGTACTGCTGTCATTAAAGGGATAGTTCACCCAAAAATGAAAATTATCCCATTATTTACTTACCCTCAAGCCATCCTAGGTGTATATGAGTATCTTCTTTCAGATAAACTCAATCGGAGTTATATTAAAAAATGTCATTGCTCTTCCAAGCTTTATAATGGCAGTGAATGGCGGTCCTGAATTTGAAGTCCAGAAAAGCACATCCATCCATCCATCATAAAAGTAATCCATACGACTCCAGGAGGTTAATAAAGCCCTTCTGAAGCAAAGCGATGGGGTTTTGTAAGAAAAATATCCATATTTAAAACTTAAGACAGACAGACAGCCCTACGCATCGATTTATGGCAAAAGAGTAACTCCTGACCTGACGCATGACGTATAGACAAACACGGAAGTGCAGAGGATAGAGTAAAACAAAACCGGTCACGAATTAGTCAAAGATGAGAAGTCTAAAATGAGAATTTTAAAAGAGAAAGAGAAGAGGAGCTTGAGTTTGTTGCCCGGCCCTATTTGTTTGAACCGCAAGAGGGGCCGTAGCGTACGCTACTCCTACATCCTACGTCATACATTGCTTCAGGGGTTTCTCTTTTGGCGTAGGTTAACTTGCGTAGGCCATCTGCCAGAAGCTATAGTTATTTGAGTCTATAAAGTTTTAAATATGGAAATTGTTTCTTACAAAAATCCATCACTTTGCTTCAGAAGGCCTTTATTAACCCCCTGGAGTCATATAGATTACTTTTATGATGGATGGATGTGCTTTTTTGGAAGAGCAATAATATTTTTTATTATAACTTGTGTTCGTGTTTAGGCTATCTGAAAAAAGATAGTCATATACACCTAGGATGGCTTGAGGGTGAGTAAATCATGGGATAATTTTTGGGTGAACTATCCCGGTAAGGCAACAAAAAAAAAAAAGACCAAAGAATAAGAAATTCTAAAATTCATTTTAATTTAATTTAAAATCCACCTTAAGAATTTTTTTGAACATTACTAAATTATATATAAATTATATATAATTTATTAATAAATTCAAAGATTCATAAATGGATTAGAAACATTAGAACCATTAACACCATCTGAAATTTATTTGAAAGGCACTTGGTCCAATCCCAGCTCTGAAGGACAGCTCAACAGAGGAAGATGCTGAAGCAGATATCTCTAATTCTGCTTGCCTTTACAAGGTCAGTTCTCTCTCTCCTTTACAGTGTAATGTGCAGGTATCAAAATTACCTTTTATTTTCAGTCAAACTGTTCGTCTACCAATAAATTGGTCAATTAAAGTTGCATTTTCCCGGTTGATGTTTTGAAGGCTAAGAATAGGGATGATAATAATTTACATTGGAGATAAATGTCTGAATAATTCTGTCTCAGGTGTCTAGTGCAACAGGCCAAATGACCTTGACAAAACTCTGTGACAAAGGACCTTTCACTCAAGAGCTGCTGGAGAAAGATGACTGCTTCATATTGGACAATGGCTCTAATGGGAAGATCTACGTTTGGAAAGGTGATTGTGTGTATTTGTTCATCTGCGTGTGTAGTAAAATCACACTTTTTTAATCATTGCCTTACTTTATTGACGCACAGGGAATGGAGCCAATCTAGATGAGAAGAGAGTTGCCATGAAGGTGGCAGATGAGTTTATTACAGAAATGAACTATCCCAGGATGAGAACGCAGGTTTGTTTCATTTTCATTTATGTGCACAGAACTATGATCTCTTCTTTCAGTCATCCACATTTCTTTATGTCCTTAGGTGGAAATTCTCCCTCAGGGTCGTGAATCTGTCCTCTTCAAACAGTTCTTCAAGAGCTGGAGTTAAACACACCAAATAGGATGTATGTAAACGGATGCTCATTTTGTATAATCACACAGCATTCTAGCCATCAGTGGTGTAGCCTGCCTGTTAAAACCCTTTGCTGTTAGCCAAAAGATTGCTTGTTTGATCCCAGGTTTTTGAAGGCTGGGACAGTTGTAATATTTATTCAGGAACTGCCTATATAAGTTAAAATTAAAATTATAAATTAAAAAAATTGTGAACTGTTGATTAGTTTTCTATCACATGCAGATCATTTGCTTTAATATAAAACATCTGTATACAACCCAAATGTTTGTGATTTTATGGAGTCCAAATGTGCAATAACATGATGTCTGATATGAGGTTTGAACCTCCGCAACCAATCAAAATCAGTGTGGCAAAAGGACAAATGGCTGAGCTCTCACCCATGAAAGTGCAGAAAATAAACACTGAACAAATTACGACTTGAGCAATAACACTTTCACAATCAAAAGCTAAATGAAGCCCCATTGACATTCTTCTTAATGAATTGATAAACAGATTTAAAAACAGGTCTAAAGCGCATTACTCTTAAAGAATCAACGAACACATTAAACTATCTTAACTATTTCTTGACTGTTATGCATGTTCTTGTCCTCCAAAGCATTTCATCTTACAGGCAAATGCTTCAAATGATTTTGGTAATATATCTATTTTAGGACTGGCTGTTCAGAGTAACAAACATTTCACTTCTTAAGTCTGCAGTAAGAAAATAAATGACATATATTGAGTCATTTGAGAACTGTACTTGTGGTTTCATTTCATGTGAACAACATTTAGTTATCTTGAAATGACAACCATCGGAGTGTGGTGAGAAAAATGAGCAAGACATATTTCAATATGTCTGTTTCTGTGCCAGTTGTTGTTTAATATGAAACTGCATATTCAGCATATGAGTATAATATGAGTTTTCTCCATTATTTCAAATGAAACTGCATCTTAAACAATTGCAATTGCTTACATTCACATGATTCATTTCTGGACTTGGTTTAAATGGAACGTCACGGAAAGTTTAAATGTTCTGATAGTAATGCTGAGTTTATTAATTTCAGTTTTAGTTTAAAAGTATCAAAACTCGTCTTCTCAGTCAGTTTGTTAAATTTTAAACCAAACACAGTCATGCTGTTTCTTTTATAAGTTATTTAGACTTTGAATTGATTAGACCTGACCATATAGCCTAGCAACTAAAGCATATTTTTCAGCCTAAATAAACTGATTACATAAGCTCATAATGGCAAAGCCCTTATCACTGCTCCTCCTCCTTTATAAGTTTACACCAGTTGATAGAGATATCATGTGTCTATGACTTGGGTGGATTGAGGAGTCAAAGGTTGTTGTCTAGTTATACAGATGACATAATAGAGAATCTGGGTCCTTGTGCTCTGGCGGTGTGCACCACAAATCTCTGAGCTGGCCTGTTCCCGCAATAGAGAAGGTGAGGGATGTAACCTTATTTCCTTTAATTTAAACATAATATTTAACTCTTAATAAGAGAGAGAGAGAGAGAGGCCTCTTTTTATTTTCCAATTCAATTGTCTGGTTAATTCAATAGTCAGGAAGTAAAACCTGTCTGTGCTTTCACCTATATTTGGGATATATTTGTGTTAATTTTTATGTACTTCCTAATCATTTAGTAGTAACTGGTATTTTAATTAATAGCAATAGTAATGTTACATTTAATTGATATATTTAAATTATATTTAATTTGTTGAAATAATCGTATTTATAATATAATAATATGATTAAATTACATACTAAATGATACATATTAACTATATCATAATTATTAAGTACTTGGCTTGATTCAGATGTTTGATGAGCTTTGTGTTCTGTATAAGGTACTCAAGAGAAAACTGGATTTTTAAATCAGCCAACATGAAGAGTATCCTGAAGGGAAAACGTAAGTTTAAACATTATGATTTCAACGATAATATTATCCCCTGGTTTCACAGACAAGGCTTAGACCTAGTCCCAGACTAAAATGCATTATTGAGCTGTTTTAACTGAAAGCAACTTGCACTGGTATATCTTAAAATATGTCAGTGCCATTGTTTTGTCTCAAGATGCACACCATGTTTTTTTTTCTAAGGCACGTTTATAAAAGCTATACTTAAATGTCCTAATTGAACTAAGGCCCAATACTGGTTTAATCTAAACCCTGTCTGTGAACCCAGGCCTATAACACTTATGATTTTATAGTGTGTATGAATGTTTAAAAACTAGAAAGAGTATGTTTTGTTGTGTGTATATAACAGGATTTGAGGCACCTGAAGCTGGTTTGAGTAACTCTATCGGAGCTGTGCGCTGGGCTCTTCCTGATGAAAGTCTTCAGGCTCACAGCTCCGTTCCTAGCCAGAGCAGCCAGAGCCACAGACAAAAGGTAAGAAAGAAAGAAAGAAAGAAAGAAAGAAAGAAAGAAAGAAAGAAAGAAAGAAAGAAAGAAAGAAATGACAATAATAGATAGATAGATAGATAGATAGATAGATAGATAGATAGACATTTTGTGTATTCTTTTGAAGTTTGATGTTTTTGCCTAAGATACACCTAACCAATCTTTCTGTTGCTACACAGGACTTGAAAGATATCCGCAGCCTGCAGGAATGTGTGAAGTTTATCACTCAGTGGAAACAGCAGGTGGAACATGTCTGCAAGGTAACGTGTAAAGCTTATAGATTTTAAAAACTATCATCACCATGTGATTCCACAAAGCTGCATGTAATTACAGTGTGAAACTTCTTTAAAACTTCCTATGAAATGCAAGATGAAAAAATGTGTAATGTAATGACAAACAAAACTACTTAAATTATTCTGTTTATACATTAACTCAAACAGTCCCGCCATCTAGCTTTAAATGAATTGCACCCTGGTCACATGACCACAAACAATAAAATTACATCATGTCAAATTACTGTAATTTCGAGCTGACAACACGTGATGTTCTGAGCTCTTCATGTCCTCAGACTGGGAATTATGAGTTTCTGTGGAAACACTCAATAAATGAATCTGCAGCAGTCAGGTATAGCGGTCACATGGTACAAGTAGAAGCTCTCAGAAAATTAACTTTTTACAGTTTGAAATCTCGTAATTACAGTAATTACGACATGGTGTGCTGTGCAGGCATGACCATCACGTGTACCCTTCGTTAATATAATTGTGGAAGGACCCTTTGTGAGGGGATTTAGGTGTCCACTTTAATGTGGAAGTCCCCTACAAATGGTGTTGCTGCCCAAAGTGCCCTTCAAAGCCACAACATCGTTTTTTGGTAGTTGCCCTCAGACTTGAGCAAGTGTGATATTGCTTTTATACACAGGTATCTTTTTCAATAAAACTAAAAAATAACTGTTGCGAGTCTATGTGCAACACACAGCATTGTATCAGTGTTTCTGAATGAATCGGTTAGGTAAATGATTCAGTGACTCACTTCATAAAGATATTGGCTGCATCTGAAATCACATACTTCCCTACTATATAGTAGGTGAAAAACAGTAGGCTATACGCGACAAAAGAAGTATGACCGATGACCGATATATTAATATCACTCTTAAAAGAGTAGGCAAAATGTACCCGGATGACCTACTTTTTCTGGTGAGGTTCTGTGCATGACTTTACTGTCCCATGAGGCCATGAGAGAGGATTTGTGAATGGCAGTGAAGCAACGCAATTGATGCTAGGTCACATTATAATGACAGCATGGCGAATGTAATAACTACATCCAGATTACATTCATACTACACTTATTCATACTATATAGAACTTACTTTTTTTAGTGGCTGTGAAGATTCACATGGTTTTGTTCCTGAATGATTCAGTGTTTTTGAACGAATCGGTTGAACAAACTATTCAATTATTCACTCATTAAGAGAGTTACATTGCCACCTACTGTGAAACAGTGAAGAAAAAGTCACTGAAAAACAGGTTTGGGACAACAGGAGGGACCAAATGATAGAATTTTCATTTTTGGGTGGACTGTCTCTTTAAAGGGGTCATATAATGGTACTTGCACTTTTTCAAGTTGATTGTACTGAAATGTGTGTTGGCAGTGCCTGTACACAACCATCATACAATGATACAAATCCATCCAGTGTTTTTGTTTTAATCTCCTTATATGTTTTCCCTTCTCAAATCGAGCCGTTCGACCGTGTGACGTCACAAGGTCGGACGCCCCTCCCACGATTGTTGATTGACAGCAGCGTTTCAACACAGACGCGCCCTGAGCGAGCTGTCATCATAGTCCGCCATTGTTGATACGCTGGAGCAGAATGGCGTCCAAGCGATTGTGGTGTTCTGTTCTTGGGTGTAATAACGAACACAGCAGTCATTTTGATGTTGCTAAATCCGACCCGCCAGTGGCTGAGTTTTGTTTTCGAAGGGAATATTCCCCACGAGCAACGTCAATGCATTCATGTTTGCGCGATTCGCGAATCATTTCTCACCAGACTGCTTTATAAACGAGGATCAGTATAAAGCTGGTTTTGCTAAGAAGCTGCTCCTGAAAAAATAATCGGTACCAACTATTCGTGTTCCTGCTGAACCTCTAGAAGAAGTGAGTGTAAAGTTTTATTAACCTTTATATTAATCTTTGCAAATCGCTTGCACGCTTCACGATGAATGCGGCTAAGGTTTACACTCAGGGTAAGTTACATTACGGCATGTTTTCTATGTACGACGTTCTCAATATAATTCATAATCCCACGTTTATAATGAACAACGCGTTATGGTTATTGTGTTATTAAAAACTGAGTACGTATACATCAGTAAACACATAGCGTTCGTACATCTCACTTCTCTACCCTGCCAGTGCATACAAAAATAGATCAAAGTGACATTAAGTTAACCAACCATTCAGAAACGTCCTGTTCGAGCCTTAATTGTCGAACTTCTTTGCGGCCGTCATTTTGTTCCGGGTGCGACTCCGGTTCAAACGGATACGGTTGCACAGATGTGTCCTCAGAGACTCCCGCTGCCATTCTCTCTCCAAAATATACCCTCAACTGTTGTAGAGGCAACACTCCATGTCCATTGTGTCAAAACACCTCAAAGAACAGAGGGGCGGGGTGAGAAAAGCTCATTATCATTTAAAGGCATATGCACTGAAACGGTGTGCTGAAAACAGAGCTGTTTTTGACCAGGTAAAATGAGTGTTTTCTTACAATACTAATGAGAATTTTTAATTAAAGTACATTACAAACTTTTCATTTAGACCCTACATAATAAAATTAACTTGTATGAAAATGCCATTATATGACCCCTTTAATGTTATAAAGGTTACTTGGCAACATTTTATAAAGTAAGTGTTTATCACCCGTTGACAAAGCTAAGTCCATAGATGTTTCATGTTCATGTATCATAAAGCTACTGATAAGACCTGTCATGATGGTTGTATTGAACTGATGGTGAAATTCACCATGGAATGGTGAGGTAGGATTTCTGTGTTATGAAATTGGATTCCCATCGCATCACGCTTTGGGGGTCTGGAGAGTGGGAAAAAGGAATGGGGGATATCCTGAATGCAGACTGTAATGGGTGTGTGTTTGACTACATTTACAGTATGTCTAAAATATCACAATAAATATTGACTGTGTGTGTGTGTGTTTATTTGTTTTTTAGCCTGGTGCCAATGCAGACGAAGACCCAAGTATGCATGCAGAGCCACGTAGTCTGGAGCAATGCCGCAAGCTCATACTGGAGTGGGCACAGGAGTTCAAGAAAGTTGACAATGTGAGTTTATTTATAAACAAACGACATAGGTTACCGCCTAACTGATATCAGTTATGTCTAACAAGTTCGCAAACATATGTTCACTGAAATATATTTTTTTAATATAGAGAAAATGTATAAAACTGCATGGAGTTGATCAAAATGTTCAAAACAAATTTGAATTTGTGATCATTCAATATTCTATAATTCATAAAAAATTTTTTTTTACATATGCATTATAGTTCTTTAAAATATGTATGTGTAGTATACATACAGTACTTCTAATATACCTAAAAAAAATACGCAAAAAAGCAGAATGCAGAAATCTCATCAAGCACCCCTAGTGTTCAAACTACGAATTACTCATGGCAGTCACTAAACTTCTGGAAAAAGAATAACATCTTGAATTATTTTCATTAAGGTCATTGCTTAGATTGTATTAGTTTATTATTTTCTACTACCTGTAGTTGTTTAGTGAGAGCACATGGCGACAAGAAAGAGATGCGATCTGGGAGAAGAAAGAGAACAAGGCTGATTCTGCCAAACACATGGAGCAGAAGATCATGGAATGGGCTAAAGAGCTACAAACTGTGTCAGAGGTGAGATCAGCATGTTTGACCCCATGAGACATATGTGATAATGTAAAAATGTATGTACAGTATTTTTTGTACATGTATATTATACCTGTGTGCAGTGCTGTGGTGTGATGAGGCACGAATTAGCCCAGTTTCTGAAGCAGCTGGAACTGAAGAAGAGGAAAATATTGACTCTATTGCCTTTTCTGGAATTCATAACTTGGTCTCTACTGAAGCAGGACAGCCAGGTACAAGTTTAGATAAGAGACCAATAAACTAAAATAAATAAAATAAAACCAATAAAAGAGACCAATAAAACTTTTTTACAAACATCTAACAAGAGTCCATAGTTTGCAACCATATACTGAATCAACGGACAATTTAAACAGTATCAGGAGATACTTTTATCACTGCTTATGTAAACAGTTTGGCACAGTTTACAGATCATCACCATGCCCAAAGAAGCGTATTCTTATCCTGCTTTGCGGTATTTATTCTGTAAAAATGCATTTGTGCTTTGGTTATTTGTGTTTTCGAACATCCTAGACCTTTATGGCAGTTTGCTGTCTCCTTTTCAAGAAAGAGATTCTGTTCTAGAGAGATTCAGTTTCAGAGATTTCAGGTTCAGTTACAGAGATTCATATATATTTGTATATAACACACACACACACACACACACACACACACACACACACACACACACAAAAATAATATAAGCAGTATATTTAGATGTATTATATTTATAATGTATTTTTTAGGGTGTTGTTCCTCAGCTATGGCTCCTAAGCAAACATCATACCTGGAAAACAGGTAATTTTTATTTATTTTTTACTTAGACACGTCAATAGATTGAAATACAGATTTGGCAATTTACATTAAATTCCTTTTAGGAAAAAAGTTATAATTTAGTGATTAAATGATATTGACTCTTCTATATTCTATAATATACTTATTATTTATACAGTACAATTCAATGTTTAATTGTTTTGACAGAGACACCAAAGTACATTCCAAACTCAGGTACAGATTTATGTATTTATTATGCATTATCTTGTTCAGCACACAATTTAATGTGGCAAGCATCTAACATGTCATTACTTTAATCATCACTGTGGTAGTAATGTTTATCACTGTTTTCCATAGTGTGGAGATGGATCTGCAGTGCTTCAGGTATCCCTGATTCAGACCTTTATGATTCATCTGCCAATGAAAAATAGTTTGGGCTTAAAGGGATAGTTCACTTTGAAATTAACTTTTGGTATGTTTTAGCTTACCTCAAGGGCATCCAAGATGTAGGTGTCTTTTTTTTTTTTTTTTTATATATATATTTTATTGATTTGACACAAACAATAAACAAACAAGCCCAGCTATTACCAACATACAAAACGGGAAAAAAAAATTCACACACAAATTGCACATCACATGTTGATGTAGGTGTCTTTGTTTCCGCAGTAGTTTAAATTTTGGTATTTTTAGGTCAAACCGTTCTTGTCTGTCAGTGATATAATGCAGGTCTTTGGTCACCACCTCAAAGAGCATGCACAGAGAAGTCCAAATTAAACATGATTTAATGACTCAAATGTAAGTACACATTGATGGCCTAAGACACGAAACGAGCGGTTCAACCACAGCCACGTCCAAGTGATCTGAGGGCGCGGGCACTTCGGTCTGCGCAAGCGCTGGAAGTGATCTCTCGCGCGGTTGCGGAAAGAATTCAACGTTGACTGTTGATATATCGAAATCGTCTTCCATTTCGATTTCCTGTATATCTAAATATGTTTAGATCTTCACAGTGAAAGGTAACACTTCCGAAATCTCTGTGTAAACAATGAGTGACGTACACGCGCGAGAGATCACTTCCGGCGCTTGCGCAGACCGAAGCGCCCGCGCCCTCAGATCACTTGGACGTGGCTGTGTTTACAAGCGGTAAAAACGATATAAATACTGTTCGGTTTCTCACACAAACCGCTCGTTTCGTGTCTTAGGCCATCAATGTGTAGTTACATTTATGAGTCATTAAATCATGTTTAATTTGGACTTCTATGTGCATGCTCTTTGAGGTGGTGACCATAGACCTGCATTATATCACTGACAGACAAGAACGGTTTGACCTAAAAATAGGTCAAAATTGAAACTACTGCGGAAACAAAGACACCTACATCTTGGATGCCATTGAGGTAAGCTAAAACATACCAAAAATTAATTTCAAAGTGAACTATACTACTTTATCATATCCTCTGTTTAGTGGACATCACACTGGACCCCATGACTAACCACCCATGGTTACAGCTCTCAGATGACAAAAAGAAGGTACAGGAAGCTCTGAGTGAAACCGAAGTGTCATTCAGTACCCAACGCTTTGACAGCTGGCCGTGCGTTCTGGGCCGGGAAGGGCTTACTTCCGGTCGGTACTATTGGGAAGTTGATATTGCCAACAAAGGCTACTGGCGTATCGGAGTGAGCACTTCCTCCTCCAAAAGGCAAGGCCGATGTCCCATGAACCCCTGTGAGGGCTTCTGGACTATATGGAGAAGCACACGGCAGTTTTATGCATGCACCAAGCCGGAGACTGAGCTACCTCTTACACTTGTTCCCAGAAAGGTGGGAATCTACTTGGATTATGAGGAAGGGCAGCTGTCTTTCTACAATGCAGAGACACGCTCACATATCTTCACATTTACTGCAAATTTCAGAGAAACGTTGTACCCACTTTTCGCACCACTGGATGGACGTACGCTTATCACACTGTCCTCCACAGTCAATTCAGAAACATCCTCTTTGGACGTCTCTATAGATCTACAGTCGTTGTAACATGACAAATGTCCTTATAGGGCTAATGAGGGCAGCAGGTGGGACTTGCATACAAATACAGCTGCCAGTCATCGGGATCCAAGCAGATGATCATCTGTCAGATCTAAAGGATGAGATCCCGTGAAGTAGTTTTGGTTGTAATGGTGCGTTCACATGCTATGGAAAATATTATATTTTCCACTTGTGAACTGGTATTTACCAGTGTGTTGCGTTCAAGTGCTTTTGTTGTCGTAATGTGGTAAATAGATGGAGATCCAGACCTGTTATTTAGCTAAAAATATTTTAGATTGCTTAAGTCATCTGCTAAAGCAAGAAAATGATTCATCAAAACTCAAACAGTAAATAATATGCTGTATATTTTCTAGATCATGAATAGTACATATTTTTACGATTCACGACTCTCGCGTTGCTCTCCGCCATTTTGAAAAGGTCAAAGGTTATCTCATCTCGGCAACTCGTGCATCAAAATATTCTACGAGCTGCCCAGTGGAAAATGCCACACGAGGGGCATTTTCCACGTCGGCTTTTGGTATTTACCATAATTACCATAGCACGTGAACGCACCATAAATTTCAACTTTAGCACAGATGCAAAGTTATGAGGATTTTCTTAACGGAAAATTATGAAATTATGATTGTTCTGCTGTCTATATGTACATAGTTTAGTGAAGTTTGAACGTTGTGCTCACAAGTCAGTTAGTCCTTATGAAGCACACCGGACAATCATTTGATGAATCAAAATGCCTTGTCATTTTTGGTAGGTTTGCCTCTGAGTGATATGTGCCATTTCATCCGAATCAAAAATAGTAGTACAATTAAAAAAAAAGTATGATTTTTTTATTATTTATAATTCATAAAAAACATTTAATTCTAGCTCACAATTCTTATATTATAAACAATCATGTACATTTGCTTAATATAGCACCACTTAAGAGTGTACACTTGGATAGTGGGTGGGATTGGGAACCAATCTATTAAATTGGGGGTTTTTGTGAATCCAATATGATTCACTGCCTGGAATGCCAACAATGAATACTTTGAGACTCATTAAAATAGAATTCAAAGCACACAATGAGATTGTCTACAAGCTCCAAATTGGCAGTTCTAACCCCTAACACAATGTTATGTAATTGTGTTGCATGTTTTATTATGAATCTTACATGCATGCAATTTTTTGTAACTTATTTAAAACTGCATAAACGTAAATGTTCTACCAAAAAAGAAATCAAGACACAATACATTTTTTAAAAAGCGTGTATTTAAAAAAAAAAACATCCCCAGATACAAATAAATGCACGTGTATATGTATAAAGGCAACTATGCGTGTACAATAACATAAAAGGGAAAAAAAAAACAGCATAAAAATCTATAGTAAATTCAGTATAAAGTTTTATCAAGATTACCAGGAGGGACTCAAACATGCCCTGAGTATTAGCTCATATTTAGGCATTTAACCCATAACCACTTACACAACACATCAACGGTTATTTCAAGGTAAATCTGACTGGCCAGTTATGAGTTTTTATCTTTGCCATATTACTTAAAACAACAAATAACAGGAGTAAATCAAGAAGTAGTTCAAATGGCAGTATATGGTTGCACAAAATCTTCAGACCATAATCAAAGATGGTGTATTCTTTCATACATTAAGATGAAAAAAATATGAACTTAATAAAAAGGATTCCAAATACAAAATACAGTGTTGCTTTTTTGTTATTTTTATTACAGATTTTGGCTTGTAACCAGTGCTGCTCATTTCATCTATTATTCATACTCTTTTCTTAGAAAAAGCTGGTTACAAAATACAACAGGTTACAAAATACTGGTATAACGAAATTTGGCCATCTAGTAATTCAGAGACAAACTCCTTTACAACCTAACCAGATTGCAGAAACTACGAGTTAGCAGGCAAGTGACCTGCACTGGCCCACAACAGGAAAAAAAATCCTACACATAGTTAAGCCTCATTGCTTGACATTCATTTAGCAGGTCTGCAAAATGATGGGCCAGTATTGCTTCTCTAGTGCTGATAGAGCACAACACACCCTACAGTACCCAGCTGATACTAGCCTTACTCATACAGAACTTTTCTGGATCAGCTGACTTACACATGTCCCCGTGGAGTAAACAAGATGAAATATGACATACAGGACTGAGGGATCACATGGGTCTGCAATTCAACAAATGCTCCATCTATGACAAGCTGTTTTGGTCAAATAAAGGCTTAACAAAGGCAGGAAAAACCCAAAACTCTCCCTTTCTTTTTCTTTCAGCATCCCGCCATCTTAATCAGAATCGCTTTTTTCATCCTTTACCATCAGTTTTTTCCCTCTTTTGGGCTCAGGTGTTTGGCCATCTTTTTCTTTCTTGGTTTTGGACAAGCTGAATTCAAAATTAAAAGAATGTTATGGATGTATAAGTGTTGAATGAGTTCTCTGTTGACAGTCATTGTGTAAATGCTGTAAAAGTAGATTACAAGACAGAAAAAGATGCAGTTGTGAAATAACACTTACATTTTCTGCCGATACTTGTCTACGTCACATGGAGGCACGACGTCGGTGAGTTCCAACCCATCGTTAATCTTTTTTAACATTTCGAATCTCTCCTTACCCCGCACCTGTGTGAAGAGGTCATGCATGCAAATAAACCACAACGGTTTTGTTAAAAGTCTTATCCTACAATATTTGTAATACACAATGCCAAGTTTTAAGTATAAGCTGGATTAGTGCAAACTAGGTAAGGCATGGCAAGTTTATTTATAAAGCACATTTAAAACAGTGATAATTCAAAGTGCTTTACATAAATATTTTTTTATTTTAATTTGGAATAAAAAAAGAAGCTAAAAATAAAGAAAGAAAAGAGTCTAGAGAAGAGAGAATTTATATAACTATATATATATATAAAATAATCATAGTCAGTGCCTTAAGCAAAGCACATTTTAAATAAAACTTAATGTAACACCTACTCTAAGTGGGTGATTATAGCTTAATGTTAATCGCACCAGTCACTTTTTGTGACTGCAACCTATAAAAAAAAAAACTTTATTGTAAGCTTTTTGTTAGTGAATAACACAGACTTTTGAGATGAAGTCAAAATAAACATTTGGTTAATTCCAGGGTATATGCAGACAATTCCAAATGTAAGACTTTTAAAGACCTTTTAAGATCTGCACAAATTAAATTAATACCGTAAATGTTAATGTCAGAAAAAAAAACATACAACCTCATAAATCATATATCTCAGATTCTGCAGGCTGCAGTACAGGACTTAATACTGCTTAACAGCAAAACAGGTTTAAAATACTCAAGACAAGTTTTATTCAATATATACATATTGGATTGTGTACTAATATAACAATACATACAAATTAGAAGTCAACCAATACTGTAACAGGGTTCCTGCACACTTTTGAAAGTCAAATTTAAGGCTTTTTAAAACCTTTTTAAGACCTTAAGAAATCAAAATTAATACCGTACATTAGGGCTCTGCAGTATTGACAAATATATCTTGATATTTTCAACGTTTTGTTGATAATAATTAGATGATATTTTACTGATTGTGTTTTTGTGCTGGTGCCTTGCTGACTCACGAAGATATTCATATTTTTCATATTCTATGCAGTGGTCGGTTCACAGCAGTGACAGAAATTAATATTTTGATTAAGGGGCAATATTTGCCACCTTAAATTGATTTTTTCAGGGGCATTTTCACCTATATATGGACATTTTTTCTAAACTTATTTATTAGTTATGCATCACCTTTAAAGTCCCTGTAAAGTCAAAATTAAGTATGTGTTTTGAGTTTGTCACACCACAGAAAAATGTGTTATTAGTCACCCAGCCAAATTTGAATGATAAAAAAAACCAGCAAGTACATAAAATAAGCTATCAAAATCTTGAAAAAATGAGCAGTAATCTCTGCTCTCAAACGCTGGGGGCGTGTCCACTGGCTGCGCTGAAACCACGCCCACTCGCGGGAAAGCTGCCGTCGTCGACTCGCCTCACTCAACTCTACAGCCGGAATGGATGCTCGCACGGTGGGCACGCACTGCCGAATGGCACCAGTTGTCGGCGCGACGGGAGGATGAAGGCTGTGGCGGGAGTGTCTGTTCGGCCCCATTCACCAGTAACAGCGGATTATCAGTGAATCCCAGACAGTTATCTCCGACGAAAGTTTATAAAACTATCCAGTTTAAAATGATCACTTACAGAGGTGGGTTTTGGCGGTGATCCTCAGCTCTCCATCAAGGTGGCTCTTCACAAAATTAATCCACTTCTTCTTGATGTAATCGTTTTTCGGAAATTTAAACAAGGACACCGATCTGTTTTGTACGTGATCCGGTGATCGCATCCAGGTAGTACGCATTTCCGTGACGAAGGCATAGCTAGTAGCTAGCAATCTGTAGGCTGTGTTACTAATAATAGTACTGACAGTAACTCGCGATTGAGCGGCAAACTAATGTGAATGTGCTCTATAATATTGTTAGGAACGGCCAGCCTCAGTGGCCTCAGAGCGTCATCAAGTAGGGGCGTGTCCAGGAGCTCAAGGGCTCCAGTGCGTCATCGAGCCCTGTTTTAGCCCCGCCCAGAAAATCCGTAAAATATCAATGGTGAAAAACTGTTTAACGATCTAACTCCACAATTCAGTACTTCACAGTTCACAGTCTTTGTAATATGTTTTAGCAATACATTTCTAACATTTATAATGTGTTTAGAATTTTTTTTTGAAATTGCCTTTACAGGGACTTTAATGTCAAATACTATCATTCAAATTAAATTATACAGTAATTATACAATAATACTTAATTATATAATAATCATACAGTACCACTGTTACCAGTCAAATTAAATCATTCAATCAAAATCCATCTTTGCAGTGCAGAGGTGACAGAAGCAGCATCAGAAGTGGCATTAATATATTTACACTCCATTTACAACTGCATAAATAAAGCTATGAGATATATATTTTTAAATCAATATTCAATATTTAAATATGAAATGATTTCTAATTTTAACATTTTATTTAAAGGGTACTTTAAATATGAAACCGCAGCGGCAAATCACTGTCTTAATAAGTGAGTTGAGGGAGTCGATTCGTTCAAACGGCTGATTCATTCGGGAAAGCAGCAAGTGATTCGTTCAAAACGCGGATTTCAGTCAAGAAATCATCGCTGTCGGTTGCATTGAGACTCTGCTACGGTTTCATTTTGAAATTATAGTCGGCGAAATAAAGGGAAAACAAACAATATTAACAATATTGTGTCTAAAAAGTAGTTTCAATGTTAACTTATTGTTAATTTAACAGTTGTATAACAAATATCACACTTGGAATCGTGCACGGGAAAAACGGCACTCTTTCTGAGGTGATATTCTGATATAAGAACATAATATGATATAAATATAAGACAAAAATTAATTTGGGGACATAACAGTTACACTGCACACATCACGCAGTGAAAGCACGAGACAAATGCGATGTCAGCTCGCAGTGCCTCGTACATTGTTAAAACAATGATTACAATATCATAATAGACAATACACATCGCACACCATACGCACATAAAGAATGAACTTACAACTGAACTGACATTTACGACCTTTCTTCTCTTTCTCTCCTCTCGCGTGCAGGAGACAGTTATGCTGCCGCGACTCGCGAGTGACGCGAAATGTCACGTGAACTAGCAAATCCACAAAGATAGAATAAAAAAATAATAATACGTACGCTAATTAGATAGTTTTAATTTGGAAAGCTTTTAGATATGTCTAAGTGTCATCTAAAATTTAAGACCTTTCATAAGTAAAAATAAGACTTTATAAGACTTTTTATGGTTTTAAAAATCTAATTTAAGACTTTTTAAGACTTTTTAAGGATCCGCGTGAACCCTGTGTAAAATCTATATACTGAATGCGTTAAATAATGTTCTTAGTCTTTCCTTTCTGTGACCCAAAGGGTGGTCCCAAAGAGAAGCTACAAGAGTTTACATTGAATTAAATGGCAGATACAGTTTATTGTGTAAAAACACTAAAACCAGAAAGAAAGAAAGAAAGAAAGAAAGAAAGAAAGAAAGAAAGGAAGAAAGAAAGGTTAATTCAATCAATCAATGCCTTTTAAAATGTAATAATCAGTAATCACAAGAGACCACATTTCGATTCCTGTTTTTCCAGTTGTAAATTTAAAACCTCTTAAACTGATAATTAAGAATTGTGCTATACCATTTAAGATATTTAAACCTTTCTTATGACCTTAAATTTGATAAAACTGAATTTAAAGGCACAGTATGCAAGTTTCAGCGCTAGAGATCGCTTACTCAAAACAATAATGCGCAACTTGATGACGGAGAGAAATGATCGTGGAATCATGAGAGTTGTCGTCTTGACCTCCACAGCCGATGGAAAGTAATCCGACGGGACTCAGGCAGAAATCATGTTCATGGATGAGCTAAAAAACATTTTACGTTTTTATTATGCTTAAATGCCGCAGTCGGCTGCTGCCGCTCCTTTTGTTTTGTTTATTTATTATGATTAAAATTAAGTAACGTTCGCCTCCTTGTTCCCAGAACTTGAACTTTGTTAGTTACGTTTGATCACGTAAAATCACATTATCTTATTTCATTCTGATGAAACAGCCACAAGTGATGAATTACTACTCATACAGGTCACTTTATTTGACAAACTAAAATTGTGGGGTAACGCAGCACTGTTTTACTTCATCAAAACAATCATACTAAAAATACATTTGAGTGTTGAAAATTATGTTATTGTTTCTCTGCTATGTTAGCCACTTGACAAAATAATGTTGTCTGATTTACTTTTTGGGTACAAACATGTTACTCGCAGTAAATAAAGAAAACTAGATTTAAATAAGACTAAACGTGTATAGCTATACTGGCCTGTAACAATCGGCAGTTACAAGAGTAAAATTGGGGTCAGATTAAACTGTGTGAGGTTGAGAGGCAAAAGACCGTAACTCGCTAGAGTGTGGAACCGAGAAAAATTACTTTAAAGATTTTTAGTTGTTCTGCCAAACTAATTATAGGTAGGACACTGGAAATCTGGCAATTAGATGTTTTAGTAATGAAAATGATCTACATATTCGACCCAGGGACTGGTTTATAGCGGTGGTGGACGTGAAAGACACATACACTTTCACATTCAGATAGCCCCTCATCACAGGCACATCCTGAGATTCGCATTCGAAGGTGCTCCTCGTATGTTCACGAAAAGTATGAACACAGTGCTTTCCCCTTTGAGACTCAGTGGGGAGCACGTTCTGGACTACCTAGACAACTGATGCATTTATAGCACAACCTTCTGTGTTCTGCGACTTTTCAGTATGCGGGGGTTTCTGTCTGCCATATTATTGTGCTGGTGCACTTTGCTCATCCCGCGGATTTATTCCAGACGCTGTGATTGTCTGTATAACCTGCTTGTAACAGCTGGTCTGATGTTGTATGCACCAGTACACTTGTTGCTGCATTATGTTGTATGCACCAATACACTTGTTGCTTCATTATTATCACTCCCTGTGACATGTTAGTCCAGCGTTGGCTCGACCATGTTCAGGGCGGTGCTGAAGGCGCCGGCGCAGTTTTGGTACTCGTGAGGCGTGCCGTTAGTTCTTTGTTGTAATCACCTGCTAGGCATGAGTAACATTTTTCTGTCAACTCTGCATATATCCTTCACGATCGATATCGCACGTTTGTTGATTTTATTTATTTTATTTAAAAGGGACAATGCATATGAATGAACATAGTTTTTAGCAATGTACATATGCCAAAATTAGCCCCCAGGCTATTTTACATTTGTAGTCCCATGTGAGGTCATCAAACATTACCCAATAACACAGCTAAACATTTAATTTAAACATGAATCGACATTTAAAAAAAAAAAAAAAAAAAAAAAAAAAAAAAAAACGATTAACAACAACCTATACGAAATGACACAGATTGGTAAACAGGGCATCTACTATGGCATAATCATACATGACGGGCACATACAAAATACACATACATAGTAAAGTGCTACTTAAAGTGCATTAAGTGCTATATCAAATTCTTCAAGTGCTATTAGATGCTGCAAAATGCTAGATCTAGTTTGGTATACATACATACATACACTTATAAAGTAATACAATGAACCGTATCTATTTATCTAAATTAAAACAATTATCATTAGTGGGCACATATTTGATTTGTTTTAAGCCATTCTTTAAGTTGATTTTTAAAACAGGGGAAGGTCGGGCTTTCTCTCACAGCAACCGGTAATTTGTTCCAGATCTCTGTCCCCTTAATTGATAGTACATATTGTCCGAAAGCTGTACGTCTGTGAGGCACCACGCAATCACCTCTCGTGCAGGCCCTGGTTACACTTCTGCCTCCATCCGTAGTTTTCACTTTAATGTAGTCACTTAGTGGGGTTGGGGCTAGACCATGTAAGGTCTTATATATAGCACAGGCGTATTTGAGCTTTAAGAAATTTGCAAAGCTTAGTAGGTTATATTTTTGTAAAATTAAGCAGTGATGATATGAGAGTGGTTTCCGGTCTAAAATTTTTAGGGCTTGTTTGAAAAGTGACTCCGTTTTTTTGAGTATTGTGGCGTTTGTAAGTGACCAGTTTGTAAAACCATATTCCAGATGAGAAAGGATCATACAGTGAAGAAACATTCTGGCCGCTTTATATGACAGGGATGGTCTAATGAATCTAAAGTTAGCAAGATTAAATTTAACGGTTTTTGACAAGCTTTTTATATGATTTTTAAAAGACAGTGTTGGATCTAGTACAATGCCAAGGTATTTAAATTCGTTTACTAACTGTAGTTCTTCTTGGTTTAAAAATATATTTGAGCGAGTTACTTCAATGAGCCGCTTTGAGAATATCATACAGACAGTTTTTTTAGGGTTCAGTAGTAAACATGATTCAATGAGCCACTCCTGTACACGGCTCAATGCATATGTAAGTGACTGAGAGGCTTCTTGAATAGTTTTTGCTTGTGTAAAAATTACTGCGTCATCTGCATACATTAAAATATTGATATTTTGGCATACAGTAGGCAGGTCGTTAATGTATAAAGAAAAAAGAAGAGGGGCAAGTATGGAGCCTTGTGGAACCCCTACTGGACATTCTAAATACGGAGATTTAAAGTTGTCAATAGAGACACAGTGTATTCTATTGGCCAGGTACGAATTCATCCAGCTGATGGCTTGTTCAGAGAAATTGAAATGAGTTAATCTAGATAGGAGCATCTGATGATTTACAGAATCGAATGCCCTTTTCATATCTAGAAAAACAGCACCAACAACAGGATGAGTATCTAATGAATGTTTGACCTTTTCCATAAAAACATTAACAGCTGTTTCAGTTGAATGATGAGCACGAAAACCAAACTGCATTGGATGCAGAGGGGAGCCGCATATATTTAGATGTTTTATTAATTGTTTTGCTATCCATTTTTCAATAATTTTTGATATAACTGGCAGGATACTAATTGGTCTATAATTATTTATATCTAATCTACTCCCTGATTTAAAAATTGGTGAGATTGTGGCCATCTTCCAGTCTGGAGGAACAGCAGATTGTTTGATTGATAAATTAATCATATGCGTAATAGGGCATACTAACGACTCCTTATGTAGTTTAAAAAAATGAGTGTCCAATCCAAACTGATCCTTGGCTTTGGAATTATTTAACTCATCAATGATGGATGACACATCTGGTTCCGTGATTTCTTTTATCCTAAATATAGGTTGTGAGTGGTTTACAGGAGAAGAGACACATTTAGGTGTAATGAATAATTGAGATATTTCTTGGACAGAATTTTTAAAAAATGAATTAAACTCAGACGCTAGAGTGAGTGGATCTTTCACCACTACATTATTAATTTTAAGTTCAGTTAATTTATCTTGTTTATTCTTTTTGCCAGTTAGTTTATTAATGCTAAACTGGCAAACCTGATGGAGCGGGTTCAGGCCATACTAAATGTGCAGGACCGCTTTTGGACAGGACAAAGCTCTGAGGACATCAGAAGTTACAGGGACTGATGGCAGCTGTACACAGTACACAGGCTACACCGTAATTTCAATTTTAATGGACAGTAAAACAAAGGTAGAACACCATACAATCTGATAGGTAACATTATTTGACAGAACACCAGCACAGTAACTTCATATTGACGCGCGGCTAAACAAAGGCAGAGTGCCGTAACTCAATTTGAGCGTTCCAAAACAAAGCCAAAGAGCCGTAACTGGTGTTACGGTGTTCTGCCTTGGTTTCTCATGGGCTTTTGGAAGTTACTGATAAGACAACCCATTATTTTCTCAAAAAAAAAGAAAAAAAAGACTCAAGATACTTATCCACATGATAAAGGAGGTCTTAAATGTGCCAAAAATATAACTAACTCATTTTCGAACAAAGACGAAGTTACGGTCTTTTGCCTTTGCGCGGCAGTATATAACAATGATAAGTTTTCTCTTGATAAAGGTATCCAAAAAGCTGCTCACCTGTCTAATAAAACATAATATATTAAAGCGTCTTTGGTGTTTCCATGGTTTCTATGGAAGTAAAACCGGAAAAGGAGGGTAATGTGGATATGACGTCATTGATAGACGACGCAATGATACTGGTCATTACACACATACTTACTGTGCGTTCACACCAGACGCGAATAGCGCGTCAAATTTGCGCCTACCGCATCTAGTTATACGCTTGAACACTTTGAATCCATTCGCGCGTCAAGAGCGAAATTGACGCGAGTAAAAAACAAAAGTTTGAAGCGAAATTTACGCGCGTCGGAATCGAAACCCGTTGGCGGCCATCTTTTTTATGTTGATCGAGCATTCATCGAGAGAGTCACCGCTCTGTATTTGCTCTGGAGAGCAGAACGGCAGCTTAGGGGTCATCGTCGCCGTATTTGTGTCCACCAGACCCTTCTGAGGTGAACCCAGTTTGGCGAGTTTCACCATTTGCTCTCTCCAGGAGCTGCGCCTGGATGACGGCCGCTTTCAGCGGTACTTCCGCCTGTCCCGTGCCCAGTTTGATGACCTGTTGTCCTGCATCGGAGCGAGGATCACCCTTGCCCTCATCCACCTAATCTGTCATTTATTTTTGTTTTGATGATAAATGGAGCCACCCTCCAAAAGTGATTAACCTGTCCTGTGATTTTTTCTCTCTCACACAACACTGTCCAGACACGAACTTATGCACTATAGTATGTTGGTTGTCTTTACATTATAATAATATTTCATATAATCTAGATATGGACTAAATAGCATTCAATACAAAATGAATATGTCTCATATATTGAAATCAAGTTTTATGTGATAAAATATTTGCTTTGTTGTGCATTAGAACCACACCAGGCATTTAGTCATATTAAAAAATAATTTATTGAAGCATCCAGAAACTTCACCACGTGACAGCAGCAAGCAGCTAGGCTCCTGATTGGTTAACGCGGTGCGAATTGACGCCAAAGTTCAGATTTTTTCCACTCGGGAGGCAGACGCGAATTCGCTTCAAACGCGTGAATGCACAAAAAGCACTTAATAAAATCATTTGCGCGAACTTGACACACGAATGAGGCGTATTCGCGTCTACCGCACCGCGCTCTACGCCTCATTCGCGCCGCAGGAATTTTTTACGGGCGTAACGCGTCTTTGCATTGACTTAACATTGAAATCACTCGCGCCAGACACTCTATTCGCGTCTGGTGTGAACGCACCATTAGAGACATATGGGATAATGCAGGTACAAAAGTCAACAAAATATATAACACTGTTCTAATGTTTTGGGATATTTCAATACAAAAATTGTACATATTGTGCCTTTAAGACTTAAGGACCCACAGCGACCCTGAATGAACCGCTCAATAAAGCCTACAATAATCTCCATGAAAATCACAGAAGAATGATAAAAAAAAACAGAAAGTGTGTGATCACCTGCAGAGTATAGATTTCTTCATCACTGCTGGCGCTCAGCTTGGCCTTCTTACTGCCCTCAGGCCTGGATGTAGATGAAGAGGATTCTTTCATCAAACCTGCCAGATCAGATTTACATTACTATAACATTCTGAAGAAATATATACTTTTATTCAGCGGTCTAGGTGCAATCTGACTGAATTGCATTCGTATACACACGCAAACGTACTTCGTTTGGTGGTAGAGGGGGTCTTGCTCACGGTTTTGGACTCCTGGTCTTTCCTGAAGTTGCTCTCTTCAGTTTTCCTGTCTCTGCCTGGGCACGCACAGACACGCACCTCGAAGGATCTGCGGCCCAGCATCTGACCGCTGAAGGACAAGAGTAAAACAGATTTGATGATCCTTTGTGTTAGGGGTGGGCGATATTGCAAAAATATCTTATCACGTTTTTTTCCAGGAAAATGACGATTTTAATCACGATACTTTTTCATGTTGGTTTTACTATTTTGTAAATTATTTACTCTCTCAAGTTGTTTTAAACTCAAATAAGTTATTTTCAACAGAAGAAAGAAAAGTTTATTTTGAAAAATGTGGCTATCCAAACAGTTGCTGGTCCCCAGTGACTTCCATAGTATATTTTTTCCTACTATGGAAGTCAATGGAGACCAGCAAATGTTTGGATAGCCACATTCTTCAAAATATCTTCTTTTGTGTTCAGCACAAGAAATTAAAACAACATTAGAGTGAGTAAATAATGACAGAATTTTCATTTTTGGGTGAACTATTCCTTAAGCGGCAGCATGTTTACTATTAGGCGACATTTTAATCGTCCACTATCAAGTATCAACAAATCGTGATATCGCTCGGACACCCCTAGTTCACATAGGAATGCAATTCACTAAGAGAGGAATAGAACATGCACTACTTACTCCTGAGTCTCCAGAGTGACGATTGTGAGGATGGGCCGGCGGTTCATGCCACCCATGCAGCTACTATTGCACATGTAATTATACAGAATTGTGATGAACTCTGCTCCCAGCTGCAAAAAAACAAACAAAAAACATGACGTTATAAACTCACAGGTGTGTTGCGGCCAAACAATACATGTTGAATGAAAATGAAAATTGTCATCTACTTAACCTCATTGTTCATTGTAAATCTTGCCATCTAAAGACATTACAGATTCAAATATTGAGACTGACCTGAGGAGCTTCATAGGGCACCACTACACTGTGCCTGGAGGTGATGTCATCTTCCTTATAATGAGCACGCAAGTTTCCTTCCACTCGGATCAGGTGAGCAGGAGGAGCCAATCCTGAACAGAGAGTACACAGAGATTAATGGCTTTTAGTAGATCAGGTGAGAGAGCTTAAAGCTGGTATTTTCTTGTACAATAGTGTGAGAAAGATAACATCATACCATCAGTATCAAGTGTTCTCTCGTGGTGGGGGCAACGCCGGACCACCTCAGCCACATGTTCAGACTTTTTATAAATGGCTGTGGCTCTGAGCACCGACCCTTGGGGAGGGGCAACTTCCACCACCATCTGAACTGGACACGTTTTCGCCAACTGGCAAAAGAGCTTGTTCAGGTCTGGGGAGTACTGCAATCAGAAAAAAAGAAGAGATCATTATGAGATTCATATAAATTAAAGTTACACATTGGAAAAATATTAGTACATAGTAGTAATTAGTATTAGTAATCACACAAGTTAACAGAACATTCAGAACATTTGTTACAATTCATGAGAATGTTTATTGAAATTAGGAATGGGTTAAGATGGCAGACTAGCTGTCCAACTATTGACTACTAGTTGATTAGTTTGGCCGACTACTTTTTCTAGATCTTTTATCTTAGCAGTGGTGCATTAAAGTGAATGTTTCAAAGAGAGGATTTAATGGGCTGACAGTGTCCTTGCTAACAATAATTATCAGCACAGCAAAACCTTCGTTGGGATATTGCAACTCTAAATCTGTCCCTTTAATCCACCACCACTACAGTTGTGGCTAATTCACAGCCTTTAACAATAAACTTCAGTCTGACAGGCTGATTTTGAGAATATGTATGTCCTAATTGCTAATCAACACATTTAATATGCATTTGTGCTATGCCAGAAAAACTAAGTAAAAAATTAAATTGATCAAATTCAAGTCTATGTTTCAACTGACCAAAAGCCCCCCAAAATAGAAAGATTAGCAAGCATCAACAAAATACTCAAATGTCACAACAAAAGCTCACAGACCTTGAGAAAAAAACAACAACATCCAGACACAACTTAAATTGATAAATTTTAGATAAAAAATACATAATTTATCACATTTCCGTTTTTTTGGAATTTTATTTTCCTCTTACCCTTCCGATCATATGCTGTCTTGTAGTTTCTCACAGGATCTGAAACACACCAGTTTGACTATCTTTTCCTATAACAATAGGAATATATTCTACTCTCTGTCCTAAAACTGCACTATATAGGACACACTTCTCCCTCCAATGGTTAGGCTGGAAAATTTTGGATGCCAAACGTCCCTGCTCTGAGTCTTGTAGACTGCAGTTTCTGCTTTGGTAGAACCAGACACACCCCTCCCCCACTGCTCTATGATGACAAGTTCAGACATGTTCAATCTCTACAGATACCACTACTTACTAAAATAACATTGCTATATATATATATATATATATATAAAGAAAGAAAGAAAGAAAGAAAGAAAGGCACAAAGACAAAAAATATGAAATTAACAAGGAGATTTCACTCATATAGAACTAAATAAAATATAACTACTGTCAGATTCAATAATGTTAGATGACTAAACAAAGAGACTAAATAAGCTAGACATATGACTCATTACTAACATAAATGGAAGTGTACACTTATGAGAAGGTGAAAGAGCTTCTTTGACTGACGGCGAATGCGGTCATCTTATCTTTTGTCCAGCAGCCATCTTAGAGCAACACCTCTTTCTACAAACTGGATGCATGGTCACAAGAGTGTGTATTAAACTGTATTTTTTAAATGCACAGGCAAATGACCTAAGCTCTAGCTTGTTTCCTAGTCTGGCTTTCTAATAAACCTGACTTTGTACACTATGAATGTTCTTGGCACTTGAATTGGATGAATTGCTTATGTTCCTCTATTGTAAGTTTATTTGGATAAAAGCATCTGCAAAATGCATAAATGTAAGCCAACCACACATCCATTTTATATATATATATATATATATATATATATATATATATATATATATATATATATATATATATATATATATATATATATATATATATATATACACACATTTCTTGTAACTATATGCAGTTTTAATTTACATACTAGCCTTTATCAATTCACCAAATCGTAGGGTTGCACTACTACATACAAGCATATAGGCTAAATAGTCTTGCTGAAAGAGTAAGGACATGAAAGGTCTGAATTGAACCAAATAAAGTGCAAAAGAAGAAAGAGGAAAAAATATATGGTGGGGGGTGGGTGGCAGTGGGGCGGCACTTTTTTTTTTTTTTAACCCCAGCGCTACCGGAGAAGTTTTTGTTGCTCCACATGAGAACATGCCCATTCATGTCTTCAGACAATGGCATAAGAAATTGCCAAATTCAATTTCTTATTTGCCCACTCCAGATGTTAGATCGACAAGCCGAATGACTACAACAGCTATCTCTGAACTCAAGTGGCGAATACACAAAAGAGGGGAGGTCGGGATTGTTTTACCCAGGACAGGAATGAAGGTGATGAAGAATGAATGAAGTCTTGTGGTATCCTGGCAACATTCCGATTCAATGGTCACACCAGAAAGAACAATTTGAGTCTCTACCTCAGGTACATGTGCATCCGTGTTCACACTTAAGATACAATCTACTGCATACTAGTTACTTTACTATTATGTTGTCACTAAAAATTGTAGTGTAATCTATACAATATATATATATATATATATATAAATCACTAACATTTGTCACTGAACCCTACTTTATTTCAGATTAATCTAAACCCAAACAGAATATGAACAACTAATGGCAATCGGAAACTAACAGATTGATTTTTCATTTATTTAGGATGCTAGTGTATAGTGCATGCATAATGTGAGATTAGAGGAATTATATGGGTGAAAGTACACTAAAATGTCACATTGATTTTATGTAAGTTTAGTACAGTATGTGTGGATGTATGTGTGCGCATGTATTTTTAACTTACCGTGCAGGTGACAGACTTGGCTGTGCCTGATTGCGGGAACTGCAGTTTAAACCCATGGTCGCCAGGATAATCGGTGGCAACTGGGACAGTGGAGGTCGGTGGGGAGGTGGACGGCTGAGGCGGTTCAGTCAGCAAGTTAAAAAAACTTGGGTCGAACGAACTTGGAAGGTACTACGGACAAACACATAAGACAAAAGAGTTCAGCATTAAAAATCAGTTGTGAATATTAGAGTGTGTGCGTGTGTATAAGTGCCATTAAAAGAAAATAACCTCATCATTGATGTCCCAACAAGGGCCACCTTCTGGAGCTGAACTGAGACACAAATTGGGAGAAAGAGAGAGAGAGTTAGATTATCATTAAACTAAAAAAGCACACACACAACAGAGTACTGATTACCAATACAAGTTTAATGGATGCAAGCAAAAATAAACGCCAAAATTCCTTTAATGACCCACAAATTATGACAAAAAGCTGACATAATATTGCCTGCTCCCATATAAAACTGATGAAATGACCAGCACCAAGTCTCAGGAGTGTGATCCTTCCTTGCAAACTTACATGAGGTTCCGCTCCCAGAGGTCAGCAAACTCTTGACTCTCGGGATTTTCTGCCATGTCCTGTTTCAGATTCGCAAAACTACAGACAAAATAGAAAACTTTCAGTCCTCTGAACACTTGAGGCGAAATATTACGATAATACAACACCTCACGTTCGCTCTCAATTTAAAGACGCGATGTTGTCTCTGCGAAGAGCGTTACCGTCCAAAATCAAGTTTGTAATTCACCGCGAGGAGTTTGATCGAATGACAGCTTGGTATAAACGTTAATAGTAGCGATCGCCAAGTCGCGAAGATACCGCTTAGCTAAGTAAGTTAGCTAATTTGTTTCACAGGCTAATCGCACATTTGTAGATCTCGTTAAAGTAAAGCAAAACGTTTGTCTAGACATACAAGACACATTATTTAAAACAACAACAACAACAACAACATTAATTTATAAAAGTGAAGAGCGATTTTCCCATTTTTATCAGCTAACGTTAACCCACTCCGCGGTTAGCACTGACGTTTCAATAACGTTTAAAGCGCAGTCGGGCCTGTGAGTTTCCGCTTATGTTAATTCATTAGTTGTTGTATTCTAAAATTGTAAAGCTTATCACATCGACGGCAGCTCGTCAAAATAACACATTTTTAACACATTAAATAATTTTGTACTTCTAACCCCGAATTTAAAGCGGGAAAACATTTCCAAATCAAACAAACAAATGCATGTTCTTATGTTCCTAGGAATCAGCACAACTGTCTCTCTATTACCTTGCGACAATGTACTTTGCTGACCTCTTCTCCCAAAACGGTTATCTCGTTGCTCTTGCTGCGTTGATGTTTCGAGTGACTCACCCCAACGGCCAAAACAGCACAACAACAAAAAAATGGGTTTCTTGCAAACCCAAAGCAAAATCCACGCGTGGAGTTTGTGGGGATTCCCCGACAGGAGGAGTCTGTCTACGTCAGCGTCACCTGACTGACTACGGACTCACAACCATAAGTAAAAGCTCACAACGAATTAAACGAGAGAAAAAAATACAGCAGGAAATAAACGAGTTTAATAGACAACTCGACATTACGTATCCATTTTTTTCTTTTAAATAAAAAAAACATCTGCCATGTTTGCGAAAATCGATCATGTTATTTCAAAAGGCGTGGAATCTGCTCAATGAGGAAGTTGTTAGAAATGTCTTGTCCTTTATTTTTCTGCGTTGGGTCGCGCGAGCGAGCTTGACAGTACAAATATTTGATTTTATTTCTAAACTCTTTTACATATTATATTGGACATCATTTGGCATTGTATTGCGCAAAACTCACCTATCAATTTCTAGGCAAAGAAATAAGTTGTTAAGATTAAGATTGATAATACAGAGGGATCCGAGACACATGGTCATTCAATTTTATTAGGTTTGAAAACTCAAAGCGCGAATCTCCAGGACATGGCATGGCAGAAAAACATCTGAATCCATCTGACTGAGGTAGCTACTAATAAAAGTCACTTTTTTTTGCTTACATATAATGTTCTCTATGTCTGCAGAAATTTCACCAAAAACGAGCTTCAGAGGCCTACCAAAATAACTTCACCCACATCACAGCCACAGAATTTCTGTGATTCCTACCCGTGAGTTATAAAAATCATACATGAAACTCCTGACATGTCAGTTGAGTCCCCACATCACTTACATAATGGAAAAAAGGTCTTTCATGATTGAATCATCACTCAGAATGAAAGTGGTGTTATGATGAGTAACGTTTCAGAAATATTATTATTTATTGTCATACGTCACTCACACACACACATATATATATATATATATATATATACACACACATACATACAATATGTTTGCATTTATGAGGAAATGTTATGAGGAACAAATGATTGTAGCTTAGAGGCAGTTATTGGTCTACAACAGAAACTGATCAGCCAGTGGTGCTTCATAATAAAAGTCAACATTAACACCAGCCTCACATTTTGTGCTTTTATAACCTAGAGAAGAAATTAAACCATCAGAAAAAGTTAGCTTAGACGTGTCATTTAAAATGTATACTTATATTTCCATATGAAACAGGCTTCTGCGTCTCCACAGGGTTCTCAGCCACAATGCAAATTACTTTTAGAATGTATCAAAATAATCAAATATTTTTGACACAAAACCAATAATTTTGATATTATGAGTCATTCATAATGAATGTGATTTATTTTTTAAATATTTGTGTGATTGGTATTGAAATAAAAAAGTAGTAGAAACAAAAGTAGAATCCCACACTTACTGTATATGTTGTATTGCATAGTCAACATGACTATGTTCAGTGTTAAAAATCTTATATTTCTTGGGCAATATTGTGTTTTAGACCAGAGACAATTTACTTTGCTTTTGTAATACAGGTCCTTCTCAAAAAATGAGCATATTGTGATAAAGTTAATTATTTTCCATAATGTAATGATAAAAATTAAACTTTCATATATTTTAGATTCATTGCACACCAACTGAAATTTTTCAGGTCTTTTATTGTTTTAATACTGATGATTTTGGCATACAGCTCATGAAAACCCAAAATTCCTATCTCAAAAAATTAGCATATCATGAAAAGGGTCTCTAAACGAGCTATTAACCTAATCATCTGAATCAACTAATTAACTCTAAACACCTGCAAAAGATTCCTGAGGCTTTTAAAAACTCCCAGCCTGTTTCATTAGTCAAAACCGCAATCATGGGTAAGACTGCTGTCCAGAAGGCCATCATTGACACCCTCAAGCAAGACGGTAAGACACAGAAAGAAATTTCTGAACAAATAGTCTGTTCCCAGAGTGCTGTATCAAGGCACCTCAGTGGGAAGTCTGTGGGAAGAAAAAAGTGTGGCAAAAAACGCTGCACAACGAGAAGAGGTGACCGGACCCTGAGGAAGATTGTGGAGAAGGACCGATTCCAGACCTTGGGGGACCTGCGGAAGCAGTGGACTGAGTCTGGAGTAGAAACATCCAGAGCCACCGTGCACAGGCGTGTGCAGGAAATGGGCTACAGGTGCCGCATTCCCCAGGTCAAGCCACTTTTGAACCAGAAACAGCGGCAGAAGTGCCTGACCTGGGCTACAGAGAAGCAGCACTGGACTGTTGCTCAGTTTTGCATGTCATTCGGAAATCAAGGTGCCAGAGTCTGGAGGAAGACTGGGGAGAAGGAAATGCCAAAATGCCTGAAGTCCAGTGTCAAGTACCCACAGTCAGTGATGGTCTGGGGTGCCATGTCAGCTGCTGGTGTTGGTCCACTGTGTTTTATCAAGGGCGGTGTTGGTCCACTGTGTTTTATCAAGGGCAGGGTCAATGCAGCAAGCTATCAGGAGATTTTGGAGCACTTCATGCTTCCATCTGCTGAAAAGCTTTATGGAGATGATTTCATTTTTCAGCACGACCTGGCACCTGCTCACAGTGCCAAAACCACTGGTAAATGGTTTACTGACCATGGTATTACTGTGCTCAATTGGCCTGCCAACTCTCCTGACCTGAACCCCATAGAGAATCTGTGGGATATTGTGAAGAGAAAGTTGAGAGACGCAAGACCCAACACTCTGGATGAGCTTAAGGCCGCTATCGAAGCATCCTGGGCCTCCATAACACCTCAGCAGTGCCACAGGCTGATTGCCTCCATGCCACGCCGCATTGAAGCAGTCATTTCTGCAAAAGGATTTCCCGACCAAGTATTGAGTGCATAACTGAACATAATTATTTGAAGGTTGATTTTTTTTTTTTTTTTATTAAAAACACTTATTTTATTGGTCGGATGAAATATGCTAATTTTTTTAGATAGGAATTTTGGGTTTTCATGAGCTGTATGCCAAAATCATCAGTATTAAAACAATAAAAGACCTGAAATATTTCAGTTGGTGTGCAATGAATCTAAAATACATGAAAGTTTAATTTTTATCATTACATTATGGAAAATAATGAACTTTATCACAATATGCTAATTTTTTGAGAAGGACCTGTAGACCCATTACAGTAAAAAGGGATAATGAAACCTACAAACTAATTGTTTTTATTTGCTAATATATATATTTTTTTATTTAAATTATGAGCAATTCTTTATTATAAATACAAACTTTGCTTTTACATCACTTAGAAGATTTTTCAAACAGTTTTTACACATCTTCTTGTGCTGTAATTCATTTTTCTCCAAAAGGCCAAATTACAATGATCAATATTATTCACCTATTGTGGATAAACGCAAAAAAGAAATCATTAAAAGTATTGCCTTTTTCAAATAACTCAGAGAAGCGGAAGCTTAATGTTGTGCACGTGTGTTTGAAGGAACATTCTAGCACAGCTCTAAAAGCCACAGCTAGAAATCGCCTGATTTTGATGTCTCGAAATTTCTCCTTGTTAAAAGGAAAAATCGTATAATTATACAAAATTCACAACTTTGATGTTGTGTTCAAAATATTTAGTTTATTACCGTATGAGTGTCTTTCAATAAAGCAAATATAAAATTACCAGGAGGATACATTTTTGCTCAAACATGTGGTCACCTCTCTTACATTTTTGTCATCTCAATAGGCCATTTGCACTTTTTATAGACAAAAGACACTCTTTATAGATAAAAGACACTCAAGAAATATCATTGTGGAGAAAAGGAATAATTCTTTGTGTGAATATGTTGTGAGATGTTATTTCTAGCATATAGTCATTAATAGCATTGACTACGTTTTTTTCCACAGTATATGAAAAAAATAATTGTAGCTCATCAGTATTATTATTGTAAAGCATTCGATTTGCCAAACACGTCAGTATTAAACATATAAATCCAAAATTCAAATTCATAATTTTCATTTAAGGTTACAACAAATGATAAACCCCACGTCACATTAACATTTCCTCATTTTCTCTCCAAAAGTGTAATTCTGACACGCAGTTAACATGATAGCATAACATTTACCAATGAAAATCCTAAATGACTGAAAAAAAGAAACCTCATATTCTCATAATAATATGTTTAAATCGAAAGGAGACTAGAGGAAATATAAAAAACACTGCATATCTTCTGCATACTCTTAAAATGGCTGATGCATCACTGGATTACAGTCATTTTCCAAAATGCATATAAAATCATAAATGTATAACAAGTTGATATAAGTAATTGCTCAAAATCATATTTCGAAGATAATGCTGAGATTTAACTTCGCATTTACTCTCTCATATCATAGTTCCTATCAAGCACATGTCACTTAGCATTTAGCAACCAGGCACCTCTGCCCAAACCGAGGAGAATAATATTAAAAACAGGACGAAATGTATCCGAAATAGCATAAATACATTTAAAAGTGAACAATATTACAGTAGATTTGCTGATATATAAACAACTTTATGCAGAGCTTCTACAGGTCAGCTACCTTTTCACCCACCTGTTGTCAAAGTTTGGAGCTTCAGTCCTAGAACTCGGAATAAAATTCTCAAATCCCGAATATGAAGTCGAAGGATATGTAGGTTCCATCTCGCAAATTAATCACCGCTTAACGGAGCGTGAATATTGTTAATATTGATCAGTTTGAGCCAGAATGGCGGCTACATTAGTTTATGCAGTGAACTTGTCAAATAAGAAGCAAAAACGTCATGAAGGGGGGTCAAGGAACAACCAATAGTTTTTCGTACGCCTTTTTAAATATATGGATAGACCACATACCCTCGAGAATATGCGGGAATGTATTTTGACCCTATAGCATAAGTGACTACAACATTTCCACAACTAAATTTCAAAACACTGTCAAAATACGACATTGAGTAAAATGTAAAGACAAACATATATGGACTCAGATACTGTCACTTACTTGATTTATAGGAAGACAGAACTCGAAGAAAAAAAACACAAACAAACCATAACCATCGGTACCCAGTGATGCAGTGTATACGTTCCTGCCAAGAGCTGAAGAGTCAGACCCATTCATTGGTTACCACTGCACTTTCATTTTGATGCATTTTACTTAAAAAAAAATTTTTTATCACAAGTAATACACCAAAAATACTTTCTTTTTCTTTCGGCATAATGTATTTTTCTTGTTTTTCGAACGAAGCCCCATCTTCATGAGTCATAAGAGGCTCTCTCTCTCTCTCCCTCCCTTCTGCTCTCACTCTCATACCGGCTCAAACTGCATTGTCAACTTCCGCCCTGCTGTCTCACCAGTGGCTGGCCTGCATACAAAACCTCCCAGCCATTTCAGTCTCTTATACAATGTGCCTTTAATTTCCATTCAAAAATGATGGTGGAGGTCAAATGTGCTCTTCTTGTACTGTCTTGTTTGTACACAGTTCTCACATTTTGCAGCTCGCTCATTCTCTTCCGAGCTGAATCTTCCCGCCTGTTTAGTCACATGTTGTCTTTTTCCGCCTTTTTTCACGTCACTGTCCTAATTTGACTTAGTGACCAAGCATGACACTGTACACACTACATTAAACACACAGAGAACAAACATAACACTTCGAATGATGTGACGAACAACTGTCTTTCGTTTGGGTCTGATACAACAGCTGAAGAGGTGCTAGGCAGTTTCACTTTTGATTTTTTTCTCGAGCTGACTAAAATGTTGTTCTTAATTAGCTCTGAGGTTTGTTTTTTAGACAGATTGAAGGGGAAACTGTACAGCCGTTTCAGTTGAAGGTTAGACATGAAATCTCAGATCATCACTAGATATGAGCTCACTTAAGTCACGACGAATTAGTTCATTGTTATTCACTGAGCACACACACAAAGAAGTGAATAAGCACTTGATGGGTTTTGTAGCCTTTCATTTTTTTAAGAAGCATGGTTTATTCCACCTTCAACATTAAGCACTGGCAGTCACAATCATTTTCATTCTCACTTTGGTTCAATCTTGACGGTTTGAGACAGAGAGCAGTTTGAGAAGGAAAACAGCTGAGGCCAACAGTAAGTGGGCGGGCCGGAGGTGAATCAACAGCTAAATTTGTATTCGCTCTCTTTCACTCCACACACACACACACACACACACACCTCATTCCCGCTCTTTTTTTTTACATGCATATAATCACATATTTTCTACCAAATATTCACCTAATTAATCCATATACTCATACATAAGCACAAAAAGACTAAACCAAATTTAAAATGCGTAAGGTTTATGCAAATTATTTTACATAAATGAAACACAAGTTTACTTAATATTTTCACTTGATGTCATCCTTATGTAATTACTGTAAAAGGAGTGATACGGAAAAGGAGGCAGACCAGTCCCAACCTACACGACTTCCTTCATAACTTCCTGCCAAGTTTTAGCGGTTTGTAGAGGACCATTTGGAAGACTCTGGTGGCTAACCACATACTTCCATTGAATTTTACTTATATTACTCTTGTCAGTGGACCTCACAACTTGACAAAAGTACAGATTACCCTGAAAAAAACATTCTGTCATTATTTACTCACCCTCATCTCATTCCAAAACTATTCTATGGAACACAAAATAAAGACAAAGGTTTTGGACAACATGAGAGTGAGTGAATAATGAAAGAATTTTCAGTTCTAGTTAAAGGGGTCATGACATGGATTTTTAAAATTATTATTTTAATATGTTACTTGATGTTCACTTATAACGTAAAGTGTTTTGCACACACACACAAAAACAAATATAAATGCAGAAAAATTATTATTTTCAACTGATCAGTTGAAACCCTCTGTCTTAAATGATCAGTTTTAAAGGGATGGCTCCTTTAAGGTTTGTTAGTAAATAACCACTAACATAATTGCATAGGAAACAGTATCAACCAAAGTCCCTTTAAGGTGAGTCATTTCACTCGGCGGCCATCTTTGAAACACCTCTCGGGCAGGACATGCAAGGACAGCTCCTATCTCTTTGAATGGGGAAACATCAAATTCTCCTTTATATTTTAAATCACCAATGAAATCTGACAACAACTGTCTCGTTAATTTTGTTTGTAAATGCTCAAATGACAAAAAAAAATTGTTGTTTTTTCAGGCTGGACCAGTCAATGCGCATGTGCAGTCCTAAGGCTGTGTGTCCACCAAAGTGTTTTTAACCAGCTGAAAACGCCTAGCTGTGTGCGCTTGAGAGTGCTTCGGTGGCTCAGCGTTTTTTCAGTTGAGACGCTTTGTTTGCTATGATGCGGAATATCTGCGGAAGTGTTACTATATCTCATTTCACAAATAGTTTGTTTCTGCATTGTAAATGTTGATACAATGTAAAGTATTTGCTCTGGCTCTTGTTTAAATTATTTTGTTCCGTTATTATGCTTCTTGTCGTCTGTTATCGTTGTACAAGCAGGATGTGGCCATTGATCAGTGTGGTATTTTTTCCACCCCTTCTCCACTGTGATTGGATGGCTGGGTAAGAAGTTAGAAAAAGTAGGTTTTGAAAGAAAAGAAAAATGGCGGAGAGGAAGTTGTGCCAAACATGGCAAAATTGGTATCTATGTTTTAAGGATGACCCAAGGTATCTATTATCATAATTATACACTATTTGTTCATTGGCCAGAGGAGAACTGCCCCCCTGACTGAGCCTGGTTTCTTCCAAGGTTTTTTTCTCTATTCTGTCACCTGATGGAGTTTTGGTTCCTTGCCACTGTCACTTTGTTGCCATTGGCTTTTGGCTTGCTTAGTTGGGGACATTAAATTTAACATTTAATTTAATATTCAACAATAATATTGATCTGCCTGCATTGACACCATTATATGAGAACTGAACTGAGCGTGACGATGACATCACAGTTTTCTCCAGAGCGGCTGTATATATAAATAAACTAAATTAATAACTTTTTTACAACAAAAATGAAACATCACAGAACTTACTTAAGCTGGACTGTGATGCTATTTTCTTCTGGAAACAAACTTTGTTGCATTGTTTTCCTGTTCTCTCTGTAAAGCTGCTTTGAAACAATCTGTATTGTAAGCGCTATATAAATAAATGTGACTTGACAAGTTTCATTACAATAGGCTAATGTATTCAACCGTTATTAGCGTTTTTGGAAAATTCATTATAACTTTTGACGACAAGGGAGCGCTGTCTCGAAACCTTTTGAGAACCTTCAGGGCATGGTGCTGATGGCACATACCGAGTTTCGTAATGTTACACCAATGTATTCGTAAAGTATAGCATTTTATATCATTATATTGTAATGAAGTTAATGGCAATTTCAGGTTTTGTTCTATTATAGCGCCACCAAGAGGCACAATCCCACCATTTTTTCATATGTCCTCAGAGTGAGCCCATACATATGTGTCAAATTTAGTGAAAATATTTCATTTTGTTTTGGAGTTATATACATTTATATGTATAAACACATAAAAAATGACCCACACCTGACTTTGTTTGCATTTTCTTGCCACTAACTATTAATATTTTGACATTTGGCCATTAGCATTTAGCCAACGAACTTCCTACGGTGGTTTTGTCTCGATCGGCCTAACGGTTTCAAAGATATTGGCAAATGTTTTTTAAGCGCTAAATCACAACGCTACACAAACCATAAGGCGAAACCTAGCATGTTTGGTATCGTTGGACTCGGCAATGATTCAGGAACCTAAGGAGATGAATGAATGAGGCATTTATATAGCGCTTTTCATATGTACTACTGTACACCCAAAGAGCTTTACAATCACATCAGGGAATCTCTCCTCAACCACCACCAGTGTACAGCTTCCACTTGGATGATGCGACGGCAGCCACCGTACAACGGCGCCAGTGCGCTCACCACACCAGCTACAGGTGGAGAGGAGAGAGAGTGATAGAGCCAATTCAGTGGATGGGGATTATTAGGAGGCCATGACTGGCAAGGGCCAATGGGTGGAATGTGGCCAGGGCACCGGGGTTACACCGCTACTCTTTTATGAGAAGTGGCATGGGATTTTTAATGACCACAGAGAGTCAGGACCTCGTTTTTACGTCTCATCCGAAGGACGGAATGAGACGTAAAACACCCGAGATGACATCCGTGAAAATAAGTCAACCACATATAAGCTTATAAGCGTTTGAAATTTTTATTTTACCACTAGGTGGCGCTGGTTCAAAACTTCTCAGGTTCCTTCAGGGCATCTTACTGATGACCCATACCGAGTTACGTAACGATACGTTCATGCGTTCATAAAATAAAGCATTTTGGTACAAAAGTCAAAATGGCCGACACCTAAAATAGTCGATAAGGAAAAATTGGATATCGGATGACTCGGCATGATGCCCTGAATCTAACGAGACCACTTTTATGATTTTAAGTCAAACCGTTCAGAAGTTATAACAGGGTTCTCACACCTTGGTTAACTTAAAATTCAAGGACCTTTCCAGGTCCAATACCCTCAAATTCAATGACTTAATGTGGGGACACATTTCAAGTGAGAGTAAGGTTACATCGTGTTACCTTGTAAGATACATTGTAACAGTTTTCTTCTGTCAAACAACTATGGAAAAAAAGCTTCTTTTTTTTGCATTTATTTTTGGCCATATGACAGAGATCTTATATTCTATTTGTCGTATTTATGTTTTGCATAAAACTGAAGAATATTCGGTCCATCCTACAAAAAATAATAACGATAATATTCAATTAAAATATTAAATTAAATAAAAATGTGTCAAGGTCTTGGAACTGATTATTTCAACATAACAACAATAAACCACGAGAAAACACATTAATTTACATTAATTATTTTATTTATTTCTACATATAACACTCTTCAGTATATGTTGGTGTGCCTTAATAATGTAGTCATCATTTAAGTACTAAACCAGCAGCCATATCACCCTGTAGCCCAAGACTGGTTGCCCACTGAAGCTAAGCAGGGCTGAGCCTGGTTAGTACCTGGATGGGAGACCTTCTGAGAAAACCAGGGGTGTTAGTGAGGCCAGCAGGGGTGCTATCCCTGTGGTCTGTGTGGGTCCTAACGCCCCAGTATAGTGACGGGGACACTATACTGTCAATTGAGCACCGTCCTTCGGATGAGACGTTAAACCGAGGTCCTGACTCTCTGTGGTCACAAAAAATCCCAGGATGTCTTTCGAAAAGAGTAGGGGTGTAACCCCGGCATCCTGGCCAAATTTGCCCAGTGGCCTCTGTCCATCATGGCCTCCTAATCATCCCCATATATATATATATATATATATATATATATATATATATACCAATTGGCTTGATCACTCTGTCTCCTCTCCACCAGTAAGCTGGTGTGTGGTGGGTGTTCTGGCGCACTATGGCTGCCGTCGCATCATCCAGGTGGATGCTGCACATTGGTGGTGGTTGAGGAGATTCCCCCTTCTATGTGAAGCGCTTTGAGTGTCCAGAAAAGCGCTATATAAATGTGATGAATTATTATTATTATTAAATAAATGCTTATGTAAATATTTGATGCATTGATTTGATACGGGACGCATCATTTTACCTTTAAATACAGGACAAAAAATGAATAAAAATAAAAATTCTTTGTAATCTTCTTTGGTGAGCCAAATACTTTGAAACTTGCATTTTACAGTCATCACATTTCAGCGGTTTCAGCCTATTTTTGCAATGTTTCACGGTGTGTCTGTGAAATGTTGAGGTACCATATTTTAGTTAGTATAGTTTGGTGCGTATGTGAACGTTATGGCAACGTACAACACAAAGTACCTAACGCGGGAAACACATAATGTAACGCGTAACTAACGTATATACTAACTAAATAAATAAATCAAGCAAGCTAGTATAGACTATGAAGTGTTGGTGAAATAACACATTAGCGGACCGGAGAGAATAATATGGATTTTTTTCCAGAGAATTTATTGCACATAATAAATTCAAGCACTTTCAAGGACCTGTATCTATGCATGTTTATTTTCAAGAACTTTCCGGGGCCTTGAATTTTTTTTTAGATCTACAAACTTTCAAGGATTTCAAGGACCCGTGGGAACCCTGTTATAAGCAAAAATATAAAATTTTTCTTGTATCTCCGGACCAGTAAGTGGCGCTGCGCCGAAACGCTGCAAGTAGCCTCAGGTCATGCTTGTGATGACGTACCAAATTTTATCTGAATACGATAAAGCGTTGCGGAGATACAGCCTTATGTCTGTTTTCGCAAACGCCACGTAAAATTTGTTTGCGCGGTATTCGAGAACGGTTTGACGAATCGACATGAATTCCATAACTTTTTGTCGGCATGGACTGAAGATGATCTGATTAAATTTTCCTGAAAATCGGAGCAACCTTCTAGGACGAGTTTGAGAAAGTAGGTTTTGTGGCGGAAAGATTTACGGAAAGATTTTTGCTACTGGCTGTGGCGAGCAGGACGAGGCCGAGGGCCGCGAGAGAGCGGCGCGAGGCCGGTGGCGTGATTACTGATGAGCGACACCTGCACGACGCACCGGTCTTGTATCTCTCACGGAGGAGCAGAACCATAAAAGGAGGAGCGACGACAGTGGAGATGGAGAGAGGAACAGGCCTGATTTTATGTTGTGTTTTGTTTGGCCAGCAGTTGTCCGCTAGGGGCTCCTGGCTTATACATTCATTTTGTAATTGTTTTATTTTATGTTATTAATAAAAAAAAAATGTTGAACGTTCGCCGGTTCCCGCCTCCTTCTTCCCATAACATCTGAACCTCGTTACACTGGTGCCGAAACCCGGGAAGAAGGAGGCTGGTAATCACGCCACCGGCCTCGCGGCGCTCTCTCACGGCCCTCGGCATCGTCCTGCTCGCCACACTGGCCCTTACGGTTCAAAATTTATAAGCATAAACACGAGTGAAACTTTGGACAGTTGGTGGCACTAGAGGGATTGAGTTAGAGACTCCAAAACTGCTATGGTGACTGTTCAGACTCCTCTATCAGTGTGCCAAATTTCATAACTTTCCCGCAAGCGAATCTATGGGCTACCATAGACTTCCTGAGAAGAAGAAGAAACGGAAGAATAATAATAATAAGAACGCCAACGATTTCAAGAGGTGCCTACGCACTTTCAGTGCTTGGTTTCACCAGCCTGGGGAAATAACTCTTTGGTGGACGCATGGCCTAAGTGTAGGTGGGGCCTATGGTGCAATGATGTTTAACTATTCGTTGATGTCCTTGCTCTGGAGGAAGTCATATGCAAATGTATTTGCCCGTGTGACATCACAAATTCCACAATATCAAAACGATCCATTTTTGGAGCTTGATTAAATAAATGCTTTGTTTATAATGAGGACGATGTTTTAAACTGAAACTTGCAGGGTGTTTTAATGGTACAGACATCTTATATGCCAAAGGATCAAGGCAAATTTTGATTTCTCAAGTCACGACCCCTTTAAACTGTCCATTTAAAAGCACAAATCAAGTGATTCAATGGCATCTGAATATGAGATGTTTATGAGTTAGTGGGGAAGCTGTAAAGTTATGTGCCTTATAATGATTGAAATAAAATACTAGAATCAGTTCATTAGCTTACAATAGTATATGCATACCTGCTTAAACTCAACAAAAATGTGGGTAGGACTGACTAAAAAAACTGGCATGCTTTAAAGATGACAAAGTAATATGTGGTCAATTACTGTGGAATTCCCCTGTAGAGAAACATTCTACGAAAAACAATAGATCAAAGTTGAATCTAAAAACTAAGGACTAAATTGTTCTGAGTCAGTGCTGTCTAAACTTAATCCAAATACATAAGTGACTTTTCAAAGAATAAAACAGGCTCCAAATAAAAAGATGACAAAGTCAAAAGATTTATTTTTCTACACACCTCTTTATTACTATTTTAACACGTTTTTTAAAAACAGATTATTAATAAAATTCGTATTTTTAAGTGCAATTTTGTGAAATTCAGTTGGTTGGCTAAAAACATTACATTACAATTTAAAATCATATGAAAATATTATTTCCCTATTCTTTGCATTAGGGAAGAGGTGCATTCATCAGTGTTAATGCAAATTATAGATGGCCCTGAGTGGGAGGTCTGTTACTGGACATGGGAATATAATCTTCTAATCTGTTTCTGCATTGTTTAGTTAGTTTTTAAAACCAGATTTAACTTTAGTTGTGTCATTTAATGGTGGTTTTGTAATGTTACTAATGTTGGCACAGCTGTTGTCAATGTCTTCATATGAATAACAGAAACATTCAGACACATCCCACTGTAATATTGAAATAAATGACGTACCCTGTTGCAAAGTGAGGTATAACAGCTGAAGAATAGAGAAAATGACTTGGATGTGAGAGTAATACAGTCATGTGTTCTACGTGATAACACTATGATGCCAAGCGTTGTGTGCTGTGTAGCTTTAATTCCAAAAGGCTCCAAAGTGTAAGTGGCGAATCTGTTCTTCTACCCCGAACACTCTGCTTTAGACTGAAACGAATAGCTATTTGCTATGGTGGTAAAACCTCTGCCCTGATTGGCTGTGAGAGAGGTAGGTGTGGCGAGTGGTTGGTTGAGAAGAGCTTTGAAATGTAGCCTGTACAACAGAATGAGAAAAAAATAATAATGTCACTTTCCTGATACAGATCTTAATCAGGCACTATATGATTAAAGCCTATTGAATCTTGAAAGCCACTTGAATCTTTTTTATCAAGTAATATAGACACTACCGTTCAAAAGTGTGGGGTTGGAAAGATATTTAATGTTTTGAAAGTAGTCTCTTATGCTCACAAAGGCTGCATTTACTAGATTAAAATACAGTTTTGTGAATATTGTGAAATATCATTACAATTTAAAATAACTGCTTTCTATTTAAATATATAAAATCTATTCCTGTAATGGCAAACTAAAGATGAATATTCAGCATCATTACTCCAGTCTTCAGTGTCACATGATTCTTCAGAAATCATTCATTTTGAAAACAGTAGTGCTGCTTAATATTTTTGAGTGGAAACCATGATATACCTTTTTCAGGATTCTTTGATGAATTAGAAGTTCATAAGAACAGCATTTATTTAAAACAGAAATCTTTTGGAACAATGTAAAAGTCTTTAAGGTCACTTAATTTAATGCATCCATGCTGAATAAAAAACTCCAAACTTTTGAACAGTAGTGTATAAACGTCCATACATGCTATTAATAAAACAGTATACTTAGTTTGGACAGAACTCACTGCATGTGCTTGTTGTGAGGGCGTTCCATGCGTGAATGCACCTGGGGAAGCTGCCCTTGGTGGATGTGCATATGATAATCCAGACTGTCCAAAGAAACAAGCAAGACATTTATGCCCAGAGAACAACAAGAGCAGTAAAATTCAACTATTTAAGGATGAATATCTGCGATAATGCAGCAGGTTACAATGCTGTGTTAACAGAGATTTAATTAGTTTGTTTTGGCTCTGACCTTTGGCTGGACAGCAATAGAGGGAGTGGGCAGCAAACCTGCAGCACTGACATGTAGAGCCTGTGGATGCATGGGCCTCAGTGAACTCTGAAAAACACAAATATGAGTTACACGACACTCAGCTGACCATCCTTTTCTAGTTAAAGGGATACTTCACCTCTGGGAAGATGAATGTGTATTTAATATTGGTCATTTATATAGTAGAAATGTGAAATTATTTTTGAAATTGAAGCATTCTAGACTAAGAAAAGGCAGACATTTTTTTACTCATGTGGCTGAAAGACAACAACTCCCAGAATGCACTTGCTTTGCTGCCCTTATGAGGCCACTCCCAAACCACGCCTACCGGTTACAGGCGGCAGAATCCGAAAAATGGATACAACTAGGCTTGCTTTGATACATCGTGAGTTATTTGATAAATTTCCATCGAAATGGTACTAAATTGCGTTGTGCCGGGATGTACTAGCCTAATGTATATAACACAACTAAGACTTTCACATTAAAAATATGATGCAAGGCAGGACCATGTCAACAGAGTAGTTTAGTAGCTCTTCATATGAACTGTTTTCCTCCAATTGAAATCACTATTTCTCTAAGCTAATACATTATCTAGGCTAATCCATACTCTAGTAACACTAAAGGTTTATAAAAAGAACCACAACCAATGTGAGTTATAACTTTTAATTAAAAAAATAATTAATATTAACACTTTTACACTCAAAGCTCTGCGGATTCAGCGATCTCATCCAGAAGAAAATGGCATCGCTGAGATTCGTGACAGCAATAGGACTCTATATCTGTTTCCATAGGCGCACAGCGAGAGCACTGACACCGCCAGTCCGCCCCAGCTCGAGTCTGGCCGGGCTCAGGTCTCGCTCTGGCCGCCTCTTGTTCCTCCATCTCCCGCAACTGTTTATCGCTGTATTGCGGCACGCACAGGTAGCCGCGACCATCAGATTCTCGCAACAGATCTTCGAAATCCCCTTCTGCCATTTCAACTTGTAAACTACCTTCCGCTATCGTGATTAGCCTACTATACAAACTTTCTACACAGACCAAGAGGCAAGAGCCTGTTAACTTAGCTTCTACAGAAAGATGGCTGACACTATCTTTACATTCTGTGAGTGAGATCCCGCCCCATATGGGCGTGGTGAAAGCATGCGGAACACTGGCTGTAGTCTTTAGCCTCTGGCACAAAAATCCTCCGATGACGAAAAATGACGATTTTTTCGGGGGGAGCACGGTAATTCGAAAATACTACTGGTTTTCTACTGATACAAAGCTTAATGCTAAATCCTGAAGTATCCCTTTAAGTGGGTGTACTTCCAACCCAACTTACAGAGTCTGTGAAGCCGGACTGCTGGTTGGCATGTTCCAGCTGTTTTTGCAGGGGAATCCCAGCACTGGGGATGTAACCTAGAGAGAAGGATGGAATACAGAAAGAGTGTGAACATGTCTGCCAAGAAGATGGAGGAAATTTTAACATTTGTGTGTCAAAGGCCCTGTTCCAAAACTCACTGAGCTGCCTTTGGGGGTCAGAATGATTTTTTATAAAGAAATTAATACTCCAATTCAGCAAGGATGCATTAAATTGATCAAAAGACACAGTAAAGACATTTATAAGGTTACAAAAGCTTTTTATTTCAAATAAAGGCCATTTAAAAAAACAAACACTTTATATTCATCCTTAAGCAGGAATATCATATACAAAATATGAATGTTTCATGTTTATTTAATGCAATACTAATGTTTCTTAAGCACCAAATCAGCATATTAGAATAATTTCTGAAGGATCATGTGACACTAAAGACTGCCCTAATGGCTGCAGAAAATTTAGCTTTGCCATTACAGGAAGAAAACAGTAATAGTATTTCATAATGTTATAGATTTTAACCAAACAAATGCAGCCTTGGTGGGCATAAGAGATTTCTTTCAACAACATTAAAACCAACCCAACCCCAAACTTTTAAATGGTAGTGTAGGTACAGTACCGTCCTTCCGAGTAACTGATTTGAAACACTTTTTATGCGCAGCAACATTGATGATTAAAAATCGCCATACAAATATATACTATTTCATTATAAAAGTATGCTATAGGGAAATTAAGTCAATCACACACGCATTACACACACCTGGCTGCGAGGTGAAGTGACTGTGGACAGCATAGCCCTGCTGCTGATGTGGCAGGTACTGCATGGCCTGGAAAGCTGATGCACCTGGAAACAGAAAAAGATAACATCAAAACAACACATCACAAATTTACACAAGAAAAAGAACATAAGAACCTTTGAATTAATGAATGAAGCACTTTTATATAGCGAATGTTTAGATACTACTGTACAGTCAAAGCGCTAAGCAATGGGATCAGGGTCTCTGGTCAACCACACCCAGTGTACCGCATTCACCCAGGGTGTGTTTCCCAAAAGCACTGTTAGCCAACTATGGTCGCAAGTCCCATTGAGCTCTGTTGGTAATGACGGAACTTGAGACCTAGTTGCTTGGAAGAGGACAGTGATAGAGACAATTACACCCCTACTCTTTACAAGAAGTCATGGTAGTTTCTTTTATGACCACAGAGAGTCAGGATGAGTCTGAGTCTTACAAGCAAATAATCAAACATACCCATATCTCCAAACATAAGCACTGAGGGATCATTAAAACAAGGTACCTCTAAGTTGTGAACCACTGGCATAGTTGGCTGGCACTGGCTGACTGGAGGCAAAAGGTGATGTATGCTGTTGCTGAGTGACTCCATACGGGCTGTGACTCGCCTGAGCTCCGGAGTACTGGCCATGCTCTGCCCCACCGGTACTAAATGCCGGCTGAGACTGGAAATGACGCGACTGTGGCGGTGGCAAGCAGCCAATAACATTTTCAATTAACACAAGCACAGACAGCAAAATATACTAAACAAATGTGAGTAGTAACTTAACCATGTGTCCCTCACCATTAAAAAGTGTTGCTTTGTTTTATAGATTGATTTACATTAAACTGTCACACTCACAGGAATGACTGGAGACTGGAAGAGCTGTTTACTGCGTTCCCCAAGAAGAGCACCTGGGCGCCCATGACTCACCTGACCCGCTGATAGAAACAAGCGGTAGAGCAAAATAAAGTAATTACTGTAGGGCAATTATAACAAAAAAAAAAAAAGCATCAAGTCTAAATGACATTCACAACTTTATACTTCTGACATTCACAACTTTATACTTCTGACATTCACAACTTTATAATGCCTAAAAATGCCAAATAGTGGTCACCTTGCATGCTAAGAAGGTGCTGTCCATGGTGGAGGGCCATGTTTGGCTGGTATGTTGCTGAAGTCAGAGTTGTCATGTCACTGTGAACATAAAATAATTCTAGTTGTAAACTGAATAACAGACGTGTCATTTGCTAAATCTGACAGCTTTGGATAATAATGTTTTTTCCCCCACCTTTTTGTGGGAAATTTTCAGTTTTTTTAATTTTGCCATTTCTTTCAGTAGCCATTATTCCAGTCTTTGGTGTCACGTAATCCTTCAGAATTTTTATTAATATGCTGATTTGGAGCTCAATTTCTTTCTTATTAATGCTTAATATTTTTAAGCTTTTAAAAAATATAATATTTTTTCAAGATTCTTTGCTAAATTTAAAAAGAACAGCATTTATTTGATATAGAAAAATACTGACATTTTTGATCAGTTTAATGCAACCTTGCTGAATAAAAGTCTTATTTTCTTTCTTTAAAAAAAAAAACTAAAAAAACTTACTCTTTCCCGTACCTCTGTTCTTTCCGTCGTCTTTTCTCCTCCTCATGTAGGACTTTCTTCAGCTGTAGGAAAAGCTGGTGCTTCTCCTCTTGAAGACCTTGTAGCTTCACTCCCATCTTCATAATCTGAAGACAGAGAGAGGGAGTAAAAATATTGGTCAGGAGTCCTGTGCAATAACACCTGCATCTTTTTGTAAATAATACAAGTTTTAGAATGTGGCAATCATACAGACTTACCTGCTCTTTAGTCTCCTCTAAGGACATCCTCTCCTCCATCTCTTTCTTCCTCTTCCTCTCTTCCTCTTCTTTTAGTTTCTGCTCCATCATTTTGTCAACCTCTTCCTCCTCTGAGATAAACAATGGACAACTGATCACAAAGTTACTTATTAGAAAAGACTTCAAAAGTAGCTACATGCAGTCTAGTCATGCACATCACCAACAACCCTAAAATTCACACAAAGCACCAGAATGCAACATGAACATGGGAATTATTTTATTTATTTGTAGTAAAAATAATATGCAGGATATTCCAGGGCTTACCTTGCCTCTTCCGCTCCCTCTCTCTCATAATGTGCTTGTGTAAGGCACGTGCCATGGCATTAGACAGTTTGGGCCTCTCGAGAAGAGCCGGCATTATGGTAGGGATTGGTGGTGCCAGCTGGAGTAGAGATGTCACGTAAAAAAATGTTACACAGATCATGATGACATGATCTGCATTTTCTGTCACTAATAAGTCCACTAAGATTAAATTTAATTTATTCGTGGCCTTTCCACAGCAAGAACAGTGAAGAGTGAGAAACAATTAAAGAACTGAAAGTCTGAAGATTTTTTACCTTGTTAATCAATAACATGTTAAAAACATAACAGAACCAATAACATTCTTATTATTTCTGTGCAGCACAATTTAAAAATTTCACAGAGGTTCAGGATGACACATCACAAACACAAACTAAGGCAGCAGTCAAAAAAGTTGACAAGCCTTGCTTACGTTGTATAAACCAACTTACCATATCAATTCTAAAAACCAAAGACTACGAGTTAGAGCAAAATATAAACTAGAAGAAAGAGATGTGGTAATCTGAAAAGCAATAGAAGGCAGTAAATGAGCAAACTCCCTGCACCGGGTTAGCTCTATAATGACTTGACAAGCTAGCTGGCTATGCTTGCAGTAACCTGAATGTTTTGACGGGCTATTCAGTTAATCTGTCCAAGAAAATCACCTTTCATAAGCATGATTTTATAGACGAAAGTGATTTCAATGTTTTCTTTTTCCAGTGCGTTGCATTAACACCTGACCATTAGGCTAGCAGGCTAACGGCTCAAGTGACAGCTTAGGCAGCTAGCTTGCAAAATCAGCGAACTAAATACAACTCTTGCAGTGAAATTCGTGGAATCTTCATGTAACGCACTTTTGTCCGTTTCTGAGATTAAAAGTATGCTGAGCTTGTCTGAAGGCTTTCCTTTCAAGAAAAATAAACAAGTGTATCAGTAATGAACCAAAATAAAAATGACAGGAAACCCAGTTTGGCGCACTTCCTCTGTGGGTGTGTCTTGATGACGGCAAGTGTGAACGAACACCTATGCGTGAACAGAACTGAAGAGGCTGCTCGCTGCAGAACCATGGGTGGAGCGTGAAATCTAGCTCCTCCTCTCTGGACGGCTAGCTCCCCCTCTCTTAATGTAATTTGCGCATAATGGGTGGAGCTAGAAGGTCCAACCCTACCTATAACTCTATGCCTCCACCCATTAGATCCACAGAGGTGGAGTTGGACGTCTTTGGCTGGACTAGGTCAGAGGTCAAGCTCAACCTCAACCCATGACGTGCAGAGAAGGGGAACTGGGCGTCATTAAGCTCTGCAGTGAGCGTGAGCACCACTTGAAAATGAAACGAACGGCATGTTTTCATTATGCCCAGCTTTCAACTATGTTTTAAAATTGTTTTATTCGTGGGTTATTTTCACTTACTACATGTATTATAAGGAATATAATTTAATTAATCTTCTACGTCTATTAGCTAAATTTAGTATACATAAATGTATATATGTGTGAAGCAAGACCTAAATTGGAAGGAAGTTCAGCAATACCTTAATACAAAAATATTACGTTTAGAAAAATTTGAAACCTGTTAAATGTGTTAATATCTGTGAACAATTTAATGTTTGATTGAACTTTGTGATGTTTTATTTGTCTTTTTCTTTCTTTCTGTTTATCCTAATGTACCCTAGGCTGTATTTGTAAATCTTTAAAACCAATTAAAAAATGGCAGTATCTTACAAGTAATTTGTTGCATGGCCGTCTTATCTCATGTTGTTAATAACTTATAAGGCTTCTCTTCGGGTATTAATTATAATCAATACTTCATGAAATAAAAACATTTAAATTACGGGAGACCTGCAAAATCATGGGCACTATTGAGCAGGATCACAACGCACTTGACTTTTTGATATTCATATCCGTAATTTGTTGTAATACGTACTATCTATAAATAAACACGAGCAACAGATATTCTCAGATCTGTGAGAAAAGTACAAGTCGAGATCCATTAAAGACTCACACAGGCAGATTTTTACATCAGGTTTATAATGGTGGCAAGTTTCAGATGGAGCTTTTAGGGGAAAAGGAACAAAACACACCAATCCATAATAAAAATAAGCCCCCCGAAAAAACAATCAAGTCATAAACTTTAACCTTTATAATGATAACGGTACAACTGAGAAATAAACAAGCAGTCTCCTACAATATGACAACTGAAAACAAACTTTTTAATCTTTTAACCAATTTATTCAAATAAACAGCAATCCAAACCCATTGAAAAATAATAATTGGCAATGATACACAAACACACTCACACACATAACATGGTATGATAGTCCAGTATTATCAGTGATTTTGGTCTGTGCAAACATGGTAGCTAAAAACAAAATCAAACCAAACATTAAAGACTGCAAAGTGACTTCAGGATGCATGTTGGTGCCAAAGGAAAGTGACAAAAGTTGAAAGGAGAAGTGTAGAACATTGAAAAAGCTATTACGGATATGAGTACCACTAATTTACTGAAACAGACCAGGACAAAGTATCAGGCCTAAAAGCAAGAATGAGGGCGGAACTCTTAGGTAGGAAGGAACAATATGCAGGCAGCTTAACAAGATTTCATAAACAGAAAAGGAGGAGGATATGAAAGTGCATTTAACATGTACACTTTGTGTGGCCTAACGTATTGATCATTTAATTTTAAAGAGGGGTATTGTGGGGCAAGTAAATTCATTACACATCTCTCAAAACGTCCCCATAGACGCTTTCATCACTGTAGGCAATGTAAAGCAGGGTTCCTGCACACTTTTGAAAGTCAAATTTAAGGCTTTTTAAGACCTTTTTAAGACCTGAAGAAATCAAAATTAATACCGTACATTAGGGCTGTGCAGTATTGACAAAAATATATCTTGATATTTTCAACGTTTTGTTGATAATAATTAGATGATATTTTACTGATTGTGTTTTTGTGCTGGTGCCATGGCTGGTTTAGGTCTGTTGTTGACAGCTGACTCACGAAGATATTCATATTTTTCATATTCTATGCAGTGGTCAGTTCACAGCAGTGACAGAAATTAATATTTTAATTAAGGGGCAATATTTGCCACCTTAAATTGATTTTTTTCAGGGGCATTTTCACCTATATATGGACATTTTTTCTAAACTTATTTAGAGTTATGCATCACCTTTAATGTCAAATACTATCATTCAAATTAAATTATACAGTAATTATACAATAATACTTAATTATATAATAATCATACAGTACCACTGTTACAGTCAAATTAAATCATTCAATCAAAATCCATCTTTGCAGTGCAGAGGTGACAGAAGCGGCATCAGAAGTGGCATTAATTTATGTACACTCCATTTACAACTGCATAAATAAAGCTATGAGATATATATTTTTAAATCAATATTCAATATTTAAATATGAAATGATTTCTAATTTTAACATTTTATTTAAAGGGTACTTTAAATATGAAACCGCAGCGGCAAATCACTGTCTTAATAAGTGAGTTGAGGGAGTCATTCATTCAACCGATTCGTTCAAACGGCTGATTCATTCGGGAAAGAAGCAAGTGATTCGTTCAAAACGCGGATTTCAGTCAAGAAATCATCGCTGTGTTGCATTGAGACTCTGCTACGGTTTCATTTTGAAATTATAGTCGGCGAAATAAAGGGAAAACAAACAATATTGACAATATTGTGTCTAAAAAGTAACTCAATGTTAACTTATTGTTAATTTAACTGTTGTATAACATAAATATCACAATTGGAATCGTGCACGGGAAAACGGCACTCTTTCTGATGTGATATTCTAATATAAGAACATAATATGATTTGAATATAAGACAAAAACTAACTTGGGGACATAACAGTTACACTGCACACATCACGCAGTGAAAGCACGAGACAAATGCGATGTCGGCTCGCAGTGCCTCGTACATTGTTAAAACAATGATTGCAATATCATAAAAGACAATACACATCGCACACCATACGCACATAAAGAATGAACTTACAACTGAACTGACATTTACGACCTCTCTTCTCTTTCTCTCCTCTCGCGTGCAGGAGACAGTTATGCTGCCGCGACTCGCAAGTGACGCGAAATGTCACGTGAACTAGCAAATCCACAAAGATAGAATAATAAATAAATAAAAATACGTACGCTAATTAGATGGTTTTAATTTGGAAAGCTTTTAGATATGTCTAAGTCAAAGTGTCATCTAAAATTTAAGACCTTTCATAAGTAAAAATAAGACTTTATAAGACTTTTTATGGCCTTAAATTTTAAAAATCTAATTTAAGACTTTTTAAGACTTTTTAAGGATCCGCGGGAACCCTGTAAAGGAAAAAGTCTTCTTCATGGTGCTCCTAAAATACAGAAAAAGAGACAAAGAGTTTAGAAATCTTCATTCTTATTGAGCAAAAACGTCACTTTCTCAATTCTACTGATGTAAACAAACAGGTGCAAAAGATGGAGCGAGCAAAATAAATTATGTTCAGAATTGTTCACAAGAGAATGAAAGATGTACCTGGTAGAGCAGCCCCATAGTGGCTGATGTGGGAGGAATGACGTTGTTGACAAAGAAGAAGAGGGCATCTTCGGCCCTCAAGTGGATCCTTTTCCGAATGAGGAAGTAGAACTGTCCCACTTTAAAAACAAGACAATGTGTCAATATCCTACATATTTTAATACCATTCAATATTGAGCAAATTAATCCGTAATTTACAAGAAAATTAACCTGTGAGGTCAGAAGGGACAAGATATTTCTTCTTGTCCAGATCTCCTATTCTGGCTTTGGGAGCTTTCTCAACGATCACCTGTGGAAAACAAATCAGTGATGATGATAAAAAAATAACCAGTCAGTCATGTGAGAACAATTGCATCTTTCAGTAGTATAATATCAAGGGTATTCCCCGGTTTAGGGCTCCATTCTGACTAACACATGTCCCCACTGATATTTTACTGAGGACACATAATGTAACTGAAAATTAACCCAGTGCGACGCCACATGGTAATACGTCAGAAAACTTCATGTTCTAGGCATTTTGTCATTGACTCTGTCATAACAACAAGGTTCATTTGAATGATTCAATATCATGTGCGAAAAAATTAAAATAAAATAATGTGAGGGATACAAAGCAGTTTACCGGCTCTCTATTTATGATGTTTAATACCTTGATGATTATCAAATGTCACAAATATTTAAACCTATATTATATATTCTCATAAAAAGATATGAATTATTCTATTACTTGTAACTTTAAACGATGCCACAATTTCCAATTAAGACAGAAGCTAACTGACGCTAACGCTAGTCCTTTCATATTTGAAGGACAGCTTAAAAAATATCGATGACAATTCATTAATTAATCGTATATATACACTATTTCGTGTTTTTAACTATTTTCCCACGGTTTCTCCATACAAATTAGCGTTGTCACTATGTTATTCCTCGATAGGTTTACGCTCTCTGTACAAGCAGGGCCCAGACAAAAACAACTCATTTGTCTGACTCACAGGCACTCTGTCCGGGTACTTCTTTCTGATTTTCTCCCCCTCGGACCGTCGCTTCTCAAAGGGATGTTCTTCTTTGTACATGAACTTCATTGTCAAGGGCTGGGAGATGTTAAAAATATCCAAGAAAACCTGCCGTCGACGGTGTTTACAAACTAGCTTAGGTTTTTTTGACAACTGCGTCGGAGGGCGGAGGGATATCCAATAACAAGGACCAAGGGAGGCGGCGCACGTCACATCACGTCAGCTGCGTAATGACGTCCTCAGCAGCCAGGAGGCCTACGTGGCATTACCTGAAATCTAAACGGTTAAAACAAAACAAAACAAAAAACAAAATGTTAAAGTAACTCAACATGCTTTGTGCTGTAAGGAAAATTAGCATACCGAATGTGATGCGGTCTACATCACAGGTGGCCTGGCCTAGTAATAAAAAAGGTTAAAGGTTAAAATCATGCAAGACTTGATTCATGTCCTCCTCAGGCTGATCAAAAAAAGACTGATGAGTGCTTTGGATAGAAATGCAAGATACATTTGATAAATTATCCATTAGAAACCACAGACTAGTTTTAAGTTAAATCAAAACTACTGGTATTCATCCACTCACCCATCTTTGTAGGGAAAGCCTGCTTTGCTTACAGTCAACTCCCTCTCGTATGGGGACACGGGAGAGGGTTATTTAGGTAAAAATGGACAAGATATCAAACCCATGCCATTTGAATAAAACCTTAGGTTATGAGTGGGACGCGTGCCTCACAAAGCTATTCAAAATCCTACACTTTTAAGTTATCTGAAAAGTTTATGCACTAAAATAATTTGGTTTCATTGTTACATTGTCTTATGCTTACACACGACTGGGAAAAACCGCAGGTTCCGAGTATGATGGACTATCATAAAACCATTTACTAAAATCATTCCAAAGTAAAACCAATGCCTATATTATGAAAAAGGCATTGACTACCAAGCCACCCAGACACTGTCTAGAAATAGTCATGGTTCAAAATTATTTGGAGGCAAGCCACAAAGCCACAGTGAAGGCAACAATTACTTTGACGATGTCTCAGATTTTAGCTGTAAGTGGAGCAATGATGCATCAGTTAACCATCATGAGGTCTGCATAACACTAATTGTATTGAAGGGTGGCATAAAAGAAGCCACATAAAACAAGTAGCACATGTGGAGATGAAGATGACCTGCTAAAAAAACACAATATTTATCCTGTTGTGACGGGTCAGACGAGACCAAGAGGTTTTTGACCAAATTCAAAGAATTGTGTTGTGTAAATCCAGCATTGCCCACACTTTAAATTCATGAAACACAAGCAGAATACATTTCTGTGTAAATTATTCATAAAGCCATTCTTTTGTAAATTGCTCCACTGGATTAACTTGTACAAGAATGGTTTGATATATGATTTACACCAAAATATGTTTTGCTTGTACTTCATAATGATTGGTAGTGAAGCATTATTCTATTTCATCTGCAGGAACTGATCATCTCATTAAAATAATGGACAGAACCTGTTTTTCAGTCTGCTAAAATATGAAGCTATTTCATGTATACAAGTTATCCAATTCAATTCAATAAAAAAAAAAAATTAGTGCTCAAGTGTATAATCTGAAAAACCTGAAAGAAATTAATTTGGAAGAATGGGCCACATCCATTATTTATTGTGTGAAAAGTGGTACAAATCTCTAACTGCTTAAGTTTAAAATATTGAATCATCTCTTTACTTAACATATGACATTTGACGTTATGAAAGTAGCAGCAGATGGTTTCTTCTCTATTGTGTCATACATCCAAGTGTAACTGATTATCAGAAAAGAAATAAATGAAGGTGGGGTCTTGGTTCTATCCATCATTTGTTGATTGGATGAAGGCAGTTCTGAGTGTGAACTTCTGGTTGATTTAAAAAAAGGGGCGGGTTGTGAGCAGACTAAATTATTTGATAAGACCGGCATACGATCGTCGGAAGATCGAGTTATTATATTTGAATTAAAAAAAGAAAAGAAAAATGCATTAATTGTTCACAATAAGATACATTTTGAAAATAGGGTGAATTTTCATTTCATGCAGACTTCATTTTGGAGTTTCTGTGCTTTGAAATCAAAATATCAGACAGAACGAAATATAAACTAGGATAGATAATAATTCAGTACAATTAAAATTGAGTTAAGAGTCTGAATACTTCACTGTAAATAGTTCAGCCAATTTAAAATGTAGAGTACCCCAAAAAGTGGAAGAGACTGTCATTTCGGTTGTTGACAAAAGGCTCTATTTTATTTTTCTGTTATAGCAGAGTCCTTGTTGCTCAGTGTCTTTCTCTCAGTGGCTGATGTATCCATATCGAGGAGCATCTAAACATGTGTCCTCGAAATATATGGTAAAACCTCTCAGATTTAACCAGACGTTCTACATATGAGCCATTTTTAAATACACAGAAAATTAATACCATAAGCAGTAATAATGGACTGTAGTTTTCTCTCCTGCTAGTTATCTCTACCACAGCATACTATTAGTACAACGGTATTAACAGCTCTCAGCTCTTAACATAGAGAAGAGGACCAGATACCTGAGATGGCAGACAGCAAAAAACTAAAATAAAAAGAGAGGAAGGACAGAAGCTTAGAGAGAGAGAATGAGTGGATAAGACCATGTGACCATTTGTCAGGTACAGGTCATACAAAACAACAAACACAGACCTTTAGGAAGGGGGAATAAGTGCAAATGAAGTGTGGAAAGTGACAGGTCGTTACAACTGATTAACTGATTCTTTATTTACCCCCCCAAAAAATGAAAGGTAAAATTGGAATCAGAAGCTTTCTCCCCAATTCACTCAGAAACACTCCAACATGCACACGCAAAATCCAACAAATAAGGCAGTTTCCATTTCTTTAGGAAAACAAAATACAAGAAAAAAATGCTGGCCTCTCAATATGAGTTTATGTGTAATAGCTTCTCCATCATGTGTCTCTCTCTCCTTTATGTTCTCCCATGTCTTCTCAAAGCATTTCCTCAGAGGAGTCCATGAGACTAATGGGAGCTCACATGATGACAAGAGGCTGACAACTCCAGCGCAGGAGAGGCTAAAACCTAGCAGGCAGAGCCAAGTAAAAAAAAACCACGGCGACCAGAAGAGAGACTGGCCCTGACAGATACGATCACCAGAGCCGATGCTGGTGGAGATTTCGACTGAGGACGGAGCGAACATCTGAGGTAAACCTAGAAAGGGAACGAAAACACACTAAGGGCAGCTTACTGAAACAGGAACAGTAACATTATTCCCCGGTTTCACAGACAAGGCTTAAGCCTAGTCCCAGACTAAAATGCATTATTGAGCTGTTTCAACTGAAAGCAACGTGCACTGACATATCCTAAAATATGTCAGTGTCATTGTTTTGTCTAAGGATGCAAAGCAGTAATTTTAAGGCATGTTTATAAAAGCTACTTAAATGTCACAATTAAACTAAGGCCTAATCCTGGCTTAATCTAAGCCCCGTCTGTGAAACCAGGCCAAAATGTGACAAATGAAAGAGCAGTTTGATATTAGTAAGAAACAGAAAGATTTGAGGATGACATAGTTGTCATGTGCAAAAAATCCCAAACACTTTCTCTTCTGTTCTGCAGAGAAATAAAGAAACAAACCTGTGGTGTAGAAAAGAAAATTTGAAAACAATTTCTTGTTTCTGTTGTAGTAATGCCTATTGCTTGCCTCCTAGCTCTTATATTCATAATGTTATTTCTATATTTTATATATAATACAAGATTAAATCAAGAAAAGCCCCCAAAAGAATATTAATTTTAAAGTTTTAAAAGTATGTATATTGTTTATTTTATTTCCTTATCATTAAACATTAGCACAAATCAGTCCATTTCCCAATTCACTTTTAAAATGAATTTAAATATGGTACAAATATTAAATGAGGGCACTATAATCTTATTAGTAGCTGAAAACATTGTAAAAATGTCCAAATTATGTAATAAACTAATAAAATACACAGGGAGTCGGATATGTGTAGAAATTTGCTAACAAAGGGCGTTCAAATTTTGGCCATAAATTTTTATTGGCCATACATTTTGTGTAGGCCTAATCAAGATTAAGAGGTTACTATGACCATGACTGAAAGAAATATTCATACCTCAATGCATCCAACATTGGGAGCAGGTTAAGAAGTGCTGTGTCACTTGGGTCACTGAACCACGACTTTATAGGTATTGCATTATCTGGGGGTGAAAACAAGTTAAAATTACATTCATATTACAATTTATCACACACACAAAACAAAATTTTTTTTTTTTTTTTTTTAAATCCTGTCCGTAAACACAGGATCAGGATTACCACAATTTTAACATCAAATTTAGAAAATTAGAGTGGATGAGAATGTACTCTCATAGATGTTCCATCTCTAACCTGGGTGACTTCGATAAGCTCCAGGCGAGTTGTCCAGAATAACTATACTGGAGAGATCACTGTGTACAACAGACAGATCTTTTATGTAGCTCCCTAGATCCAAAGTGCAGTGCTGCAAAAAGTGGGAAAGAGAGAATGAGACCCAGAGGTTCAGTAATTGAAAAAAGAGACATGAAAAGCTATTTCCTAGGCAGAATCAATCAACAAAAGTCTGTGCTGGGCGTAAGATTTGGTCATAAAATACCTTATCAAGAGCAGAGGGTTTTACCTGTCTGTAGTATCTTCTTTTGAGGATACCCCTGTTGTTATCCAGCTTATCTGCTACGGCTGATCCATATATCTCCATACTAGCTGTAAATACTACCAACTCATACCACTGACTAACCTGACATATACAAACAAGAGCACACACGCACATTAAAATATAAATAAAAAATTGTTGTAAATTGTTTGCTAATTTTCTCAATTGAGAGAGTTCACTCACCACCTCTAAAAAGAAATCGACGTGCGGCCTTTTATGGACAAAAAACCTGACTGGGTGTTTGTCTATAACCACCTGAAAAAGAAAGAAAAAGAGAGAGAGAGAGAGAGAGAGAGAGAGAGAGAGAGAGAGAGAGAGAGAGAGAGAGAGAGAGAGAGAGAGAGAGAGAGAGAGAGAGAGAGAGAGAGAGAGAAAACTTTAAAAAAGAAATCAAAATTGTACAATTACTTTAAATACATTCATTCATGCAATTTTAATAAGTTCTCATTGTTCCTTTATTGTAAATCCGCACAACCAAAAGTTTGGGGTAGGTAAAATTATTAAAAAATTTTTTGAAAGAAGTCCCTTATGGGCGGCATTTATCAAAAATACAATAAAAATAGGAATACACTGAAATATTATTACAAATTTTAACTATTTAAATGTTTATAATGTATCTATTATAATAATATAAAATGTAATTTATTCCTCATGCAAAGCTGAATTTTCAGCATTTTGAAGCATTTTTTTCAGTGTCACATGATCCTTCAGAAATCATTCTAATATGCTGATTTGAATAATGCTCTAGAAACATTTCTTATAATTATCAATGTTAAAAAAAAATATTGTGGAAACCGTGATTCAGTTTTTCGGGATTCTTTGGTGAATTGAAAGTTTAAAAGAACAGAATTTATTTGAAATAAAAATCTTTTGTAACATTATAAATCTATTTACAATCAATTTAATGCATCCTTGCTGAAGAAAAATTCATTTATAAAATTTCATAGACAGTAAAAAAGTGTGAAGTGCCTCCAGTTACAGTACAGAGTGAAATAAAACCTGCATTTCTCATAAAGCAGTTACTAAAGAAATGTAATTAACCATCCAATTTTATTGTTGGAGCAGTGTGTTTGTGTGTGTGTACCTTGAGGATAAAGTCTGGAGGTGTACCAGGCCTCACTGTAGGTCTAAGAACGCCATCATGGTGAGAGTGAATTAAAGTCTCATCCAGATCCAACACCAAGATCTTCCTCTTCACCGCATCTAAAGCAGCAAACAGTTAACATGCGCCCCACACATTGAAAAGTGTGATTCAACATCCAGAAATCAAATGAACTGTTGAAATGTTATGTCACGTCTACCAAACTCTCCTGTGCTAATATGATCTCATGTCTACAAGATATTCAACCATGAAAAGAGAGGAACTGAGACCTCTTCCACTCAGTCTCTCTAGTATATTGATATTCTTAGCTAATTCATAATACAACCACACTATTTGTAATGCACTTACAAAAAAAAAAAGAAAAAAAAAATGATTTTCTCAGTCTATTAATATTTTACAGAATGCTTTACAAGAAAATAAATTATACCCAAAGTATAAGGTACTCCTTAAAAATAAAATAAATAAATCTGTTGACTGATTTTGATACAACAGATTCTGGGTCAAAAATGAATCTTCAAAATAACTCGCAACATTGCATCCATCTGTGTGGTTAGAAGCTCCCCTAGTGGACAGAACTGCAAAAAAAAAAAAAACAGAGGTAAAGGTGAGAGAACTTACTGAGTCTGTTTCTGGAAACAGGGGAGAGAGGTAATGTGTCATAACGCACTGTTTGGTACTGGATTATCTGTGGAAGACAGAACAGTGGACAAAGACAGAGTCAATGATGCACGTGAAACAATGTAATCTTTTCCTCGCTTCCAAAATGAACACTCATATATTCAGAAAGACAGGACCGACAGAGGTCTGTCACTTTTCATTATCAATTTCTCTTTCTGATATTTTATCTTTTCCCCCTTCATCACCCTGGTGCAAAACTCAGATGAAGGCATCGTGTAGCAGACATCTATATAGTCACTCACCTAGAACGGCCCCATACTGCCACGATTGCACTATTAATACACCCCCAAAACAGCTGTCCAAAGATGTCACAGACATCACAGTGTAAGGCAAGTAGGAAAATCAGTGTACTGCTCGTATCTACTTATGTAATGTGACTTTTATTTAAAAAGTACAAATCTTTTTGTGTGATTATAATAAAACCTATCTATATGTGTAAAATGAAATTTCACTTAAATGTTGGCTGAGCAGCATTAAAGGGATAGTTCACTCAAAAATGAAAATGTTGTCATTTACTCACCCTCATGTTCCAAACCTGTATGAGTTTCTTTCTTTTGTTGAACGCAAAAGAAATTTTTAAAAATGTTGGTAACGAGACAGTTGACGGTCGCCATTGACTTTTATAGTATTGTTTTACTTACTATGGAAGTCAATGGGTGCCATCAACTGTCTGGTTACCAACATTTTTAAAATATCTTCTTTTGTGTTCAATAGAAGAAAGAAACTCATAGAGGTTTGGAACAACTTGAGGGTGAGTAAATGATGACAGAATTTTCATTTTTGGGTGAACTATCCCTTTAAGAAAATACGAATGGCAGTAGCATTAAGAACCATAAACCACAATAGACTGGGTAATTGGGCTTAGGCTAACACTCAACAAACCACTTTTGCTGGTTCACGTAGTTATGAAAACAACTCATTTTGTGTCATTTTGTGTTGTTTTTTTCAGAGGAGCCCTCAAAAGTCTTGGAACCAAATTGACTTGGATGCGGCAATTAGAACAGTTTGAAAACTCTAAAAATATCACAGTATGCCACAGTGCGTGTAGGAAATTATAGCTGTCATGAGGTTACATAATAGCTGTATTATTCCCAGCATTTATTAAGAATTAAAAACTTTATTTTATTTTTATTTATTTTTTTGCAAAAAAGTAACATTGAACAAAGCATTGAATATATCATTTTTTACATTAAGGGAAAAAACATGTATAAAAATTATTTTATTATGGGGCATCTTGTCCAATAATAACCAACTAAAAAAAAAAAGGTTTTGGATAAACATATAGGAGGGGTCCATAGTCCAATGTATTTAGGGCATTCATCATCATAAACACACTCCCCCAGGGTTACAGAGGTGCAGCTGAAGCAGGCACAATCTGAAACCTACTGTATAAAAGTTTCATTAAACGTTTTTGATACAATGAGCACGAGTTACTTCAACACAAATCAACAATTAAAGCAAAATATAACAATGCTAAAGCACTCATTTTTCTCATCATCTATTTGTATTTGTACAGATGCTACAATGGCCCAGCTGAATTGTGTATGTTTGTTTGCACTAAGGGGAGGGCAATACAATCTATTTTACAGCTCAGTAAATATATTCTCGATTGCAAGAATCTTCAAGTGTTACAGTAAAACTATAGGACTTGTTACCCTTAGGAATTAGTGCACGACAACAATATCAGTCAACTAAATAGCCTAAGTGTTACAAAGTTTCAAACATATCAGCAATACAAGTAGCTGATCTCTTGAATATTATTTGAAGACAGGCGCTCTTAAATAAAGCAAAACAGATTATTTAGAGGTGACAGGTCGGGATATAAAGAGAGCAGATAAACATGCATTCGCACTGACAGACAGATGTTGACACGCTCACCGTTCTTAGATGCTTCCTGAGGATGTATAAAATGAAACTCCATATTCTAGACGTCACTCCAAGGAAGGTGCGAATCCCGAGTAAACACTGACGTGTCTTCAACATCCTGACAGTCGATGAACGGCGCGACGGAGAATCATAGAAGAGACTGGCACCATCCACTAGAGACCAATGACTTCAGAAGAGCTGGAACTACGGCTACAGCTAATCAGGTCGGCTAACCACTTCCCGCCGCTTCTTTGCTTTAAAAGCAACGCAAGCGACGCGAGCCGACCTAGAGAAAGCAGAGACTCTGCTGCACTTGGACCAGCAAGTGTCACAAAACTGCTAAAATGTCAAACGTCTGCCACGCACACAAACAAACCTCTGCGACCACAGGCTAGCTGGACTTGTATTTCATTGGCAAGGCAGCTAGCTCTGGATCTGGCGAGCTCTACAGCAAATTATCCCTCCTCGGATCGACGACTCTTGTGGTTGACAGGTTAGATGTTAATCTCAAGATTTCAGACAAATGGCCAAGTGTGCAAAAAGTCCAATCAGACGCCATCAAATTCGTTTTAGTACATATCCGGGAGCAAACTGTGAGCCGCCATCAGTGCTTTGGTTTCGTCACTTCCGAGAAACAACAGACGTGTCCTCAGTGAAGCTGGGTCAAGGGAGGAAGAGTGAGGACAGGACAGGAGCTCTGGAGATGCAGACACACGAGGAGACTCATAAACTGTGGAACCATGCACTCACAGATATATCCACAAATATATTGTTAATACAACTTTAATCTGACATTATATAAGGTCAATGGGGCGAGATAATGAAACAATAAATAATAAAAACAGGAAGTTTTTATTTTTATGATGCCTCTTGTTTTGGAATTTATGGAATAGTTATGATGACATGGCAGAAACACATTGAAAAGCTGTATGTTCAAAATAAGTGGAATTCATGGATCTCCATTCTTCTCTTTTCGAAGATGCACGCATTTTTAATACATATACTCAATATAAATACACATGTTAGGCTTCCACGGTTTATGGGAAGTTTGTGACTCCATCCTCTAACATTTACCTACCCATAACAGAAAACTTTCTGCATTTTACAATTTTTAAACATAATTTAGAATGATTTATAAGCTGTTATAATCAAAGATTTCTGGTATTGGCATCCTTTTGGGACAAAGAATACCTAAACCACACACACACACACACACACACACACACACACACACACACACACACACACACACACACACACACACACACACACACACACACACACACACACACACACACACACACACACACACACACACACACACACACACACACACTAGAATAATGTATGTACCCATTATTTTTTATTTTGTGTCTTGGTTTAAAAACAGGCTTCTAGCTGCTGACTAGATTGTTGGTTTTGCTGTAATATTGATGCATTTTCTGTGCGTCTTTCTTTCTTTCTTTCTTTCTTTCTTTCTTTCTTTCTTTCTTTCTTTCTTTCTTTCTTTCTTTCTTTCTTTCTTTCTTTCTTTCTTTTTACAGTCTATGGTCCAGGAATGTGCGCTCTGGCCAGCAGGGGACAGTATTTCCAACTAAATGTGCAGCGAATCTGCAGCGGGTGTAAACCTCGTTCGCTGGTCGGGCTGGTTTCTGTTGAGAGGAGGACTGAAGGAGATCATTTTCTGGTTAGCTGTGAGTTAATATTATGCGAAAGATGCTAACCATTATTTCTAACGTTCTGAGGGGCAGCGCCAGCAGGAACGTAAGTATTTTATCCCTTTGAATCAGAATATTTCCGCTATGATTAGTAAAGGCAAATTCACGGCTGTTTTGACGGCTAACGAAGCGCAGTCGTACCATGTTGACCTTGCAGGGTACACAAGGCCCGGCTGACACCCTACTAGAGACACATTGCTGTTTAATGCGTATGTTGGTGCTGTTTATTTAACATAAACCAGTGTAGAATTTCTTTTTATTATAGATGTAAATATAGTCAGATATCACAATTATTTTGGCTAACTTGGCTAGCTGGCTAGCTAGCTGCACAGGAATGGTAACGTCTGGGAAACTGGTTTAACGTTAGTCATCAAGCTGTCATTATAATAACTTATTATAAAAGACTATAACAAATGAGATTTGAAATGTGAATATGAATATGCTGTTCATAAAAATGGTTAAGTCGTAGTCAATTGCTATAATTTTCTTTCAGTTGTAAAAGGTGACCTCAGTGAGATAGACAGTCGGTCTTTCATCATTTTCACTGACCAGTGGCAGAAGTCCAGATGGATGATGTTCTGTTTTATGCAACATTTAGTGGAAAGAAATGGAAAAAAACATGCCCTAATATACACTGTATTTTAGTATGGTTAGAAAAATATACCCTCATATATACACCAGAATCTAAGATAGGTAAGGCCGCGTCTGAGAATCTTAGTCATTTTATATATTTTTATGTATAATAAGTTTTGACACTCTGTCTGTCTGGCCTAACCTAAACGACATTAATGTCACTCAGTCCTTGTCGTTTAGGTTAGGCCAGACTGTCAACTTATTATACATAAAAATGTATAAATGACTAAGATTCTGGTGTATATGAGGGCATATTTTTCCTAAACATATTAAAATAAAGAGTGTCACCAATTTACCTCAGATACTTAAATTATATTGTAATTGATCTTAATTTGAATCCACTTTTATTTTTATACAATTAGCCAATCACTTTTTTTTTAGATTACACACCTCTATGCTCTATTGCCATAGTAGAGTTTGATATGTAGATGCTGTTTCATGTTTTGTTGTTTTTTGGGGGATTTTTCTTGCTTCCTGCATTTTCAAAGCTGATTTAACTCATGAAAAATACTCCAAATGAGCTACACGTTCATACTTTGAGATGATAAACCTTCATTAATCCCATAACTACATTATCCTAAACATGTAATAAAACATCAGAGGAATTCACAGCAGGGTCATTTTTGGTGTTTCTTTTTTTGCACTGAGCCCTGATTAATTTTTCGCCCTGGATGGTTCAAAGCTCAGAGTCAGACAGAGTCCATTCCTCTAACTGTGACCTTAAGACAGTCTAATAATAAACGATTTGTTGGCACAATAAAATGAATGGAATTTTGCAGAACAAGTCAGGCATCTTTCTTTTCCTTATAATAATTTACCTCTCATCTTCTGTCTCTTTCTCTCTCCATCAACATCTTTCTCTATTCTAATTCTCTCTCTCTCACTCACTCTCCTTCTCTTTCTCTCAATATCTCCTCCTTACTGTTCCGTGGGCTGCCTTTAAAGGGAGCCGAACTGGTATCAGAGGTAAGAGATGGTAGTTTTAGGAATGGGCTTAATGACGACATCCATCTGCTCTTTTTTCCATTTTTTTTCTTCTATCCTTGGTGGTTGTAAACATGATCATTATTATTATTTATTTATTTTTTTGCCTGAAATTATTCCATTACAACGGCTTATTATTTTTTTTAGATGATCTTTTCTTCCTCACTTATGACTTTTAGATCACCTTCTCTTCCTCATTAAGTTTCCAATCACTTGTTTGTTTCTGGCGTATTAAACATATTTTTGCTACATGCTTTTTATTGCTCATATATTGTGGCTGTTTTAGTTTGCCGTGCTGTGAGCTTGAGGGGAATAATTCTGCTCCATTTAGCCAAGCTAGTTACTTACAGCTCACATCTTACCTTTACATCTCACACACACACACACACACACACACACACACACACACACGCACGTTAAAAGCACTCCCATGGAATGGAAAGTACCCATTTTTCCTTTGCTGGTTTTAGATTTTTTTTTATGTAACAGAGGAGACATTAATTGAAACCTGTTTGAGATATGTTGTGGCTTTCTGGTATTTGTCCATGTGACCAAAAAACCAAAGTGACTGTCAGTTTCAAGAGTTGAAGTAGCGTGTATGACTGTTGACAACAGCTTTGTCAATGGATACAATTTTAGTTAAGTCTGAATAAATATGTTCAATTCATATCAGTGTGCATCTAATTTCTGAGGATAAAATTGTATATGTAGGTATCAGCATTATATTGATTTCTTTATCTTGTTTTCTAGATATTGATATCAACATTGGCCTTTGTGACCATTTGAATGTGATCTGACCAGTAGCCATCAACAGTTGTTTATTTCCTGTGAGTAGGTATAGCGTGGGTTAGCTTAGATTAGAGTTTTATTGGTTTAGTCGTTTTTGTGGTCTCTAGACACTTGACAGTCTCGTCTTGCTCCTTGGTCTTCGAGCGTTCCCTTTTTGAGGCCATCTAAGTCTGACCCTCTTGAGTGACGTGCGCCCTTCTTTTTACAGTCCTCCACTCTCCGGGCCGTTCTGCAGCTCCTGGCGGTCCAGGGCGAATATGCTAATTTGACCGCTCCACATGACCATGATCCCGACCCCCGTTCACTCTTAAAAGATCCACAACCCTGCATTCCTTCAGTTTCTCCCCCATTAACACAGAAACCTCTAAACACTTCTGTAGAATACAAAGCTTTAGGACACACCACCAGTGGCCAGTCAGGAGACTCTGGGTCATGTGATAGACTTCTGACTGATGTCGTTCCCACAGGTGCTATAGCTCAGAAAGAATGTTATGTAGAACCAGTGATGACCAGTGGTTTATCTACCTCAGAAGAATTAAGTTTGGGTCCTTCTGTTACAGTAAGAGAAAAACCCATTATTCCAATTATAGATGTTCCTCCATCACCTGCCCTAATTACAGCTAAGTTGCCTATTAACCCAGTCCCCCATGCAGCACAGTTAACCCCTGCAGTAGCTAACAGCAGCTCCGACGTAACCAGCACAGACCCCCTCACGTCCAATTGTCCCCCACCAGCCGGGAGCCTCCAGGGCCCTGATAATTCCTTCCCAGAGATCACCCACAGCCTGGCTGAAGAGACTGCCTTACCAGAGCCACAGCTTGCTGTGAGTACAGGCAGTCCCTATATTAAAATGTATATATTGTCTCTTTCATATAGCCTATACACAGCTTAACCCTCCTAATGGAGTGTTGCATGCCCCTTCCCTTTACCCAGAGCACTTACATACTTTAGAGGTTTCTTCCAACGCTTTGGCCGATGTCTCTTCGATCACTGAATCGATTTTTCTTTATTCTTTATTTTTTTTATTTGTTTCACTGTCCCTGTTGGTTACCTGAAGCAAAATAACTGTTTTGTGCACAGCAGGGTTAATAAATTAAAAATAAATAAAACCACAAAAAAATTGTTTCTTGAAATAATAATAATATTAACTGAAATTGAAATAAAGTATTAAAAAAAAGTATTTTAAACCTAATTTTATTTCAGCTAGTTGCCAAGGAAACTTCAAATTTTCATTTAAACGAAAAAGTAAAAAAAAAAATGTAATTAGTAAAAAAACAACTAATAAAAATGACCAAAAAACAATAAAATAACAAAAATTTAAATGAAAATGGAAAATATAAAAATAAAAGCTAATTCAAACTATTAATAAAAACTATTATAGTATCGCAATGATACTATAATAACACTTGTGTTCCGCATGTTGGTCCCGCATCTAATTGTGGATGAATTCCTCTTGATGTGTCAGTTTATTACATCCAAACCTGTAATCAAAGAGATGTGCAACGTTAGTGCAGATACAATGCAATGCATCTAGGCCTATGAGTTGAATGTTGATTTATTGGTATTAGATTTCAGGTCTGTTGATATGGTTGTTGAGTAAAATCACACTGTGGTGATTTAAGGTTGGATTATTACGGATATATTTCATTATGTCTGGGTTTGCTTCCTGCTTCAGACAGAGTGCTTTTGACCAGGGTTGTTAACATTTCAGTTCCTGTCAGACGTGTGTGTGTGTGTTTGTGTGTTTCCAATGGAATGCTTTTTTTGTTACCATCTTCTCTTTTTCTCAGTAGAGGTCATATATTAATTGATTTTCTATTTTTTTTATGTGTTTTATGTTTCATAGGGGGCAAGAGTGGTGGTATCTACAAGGACCTATGCTGACTTTACCCCTCAGGCCACCTTTGATATTAAGGTGAGTTTTATCAGATATTTATATATTTTAGTGCATATACACTATTTAAAAAAAGTTGGGGTCAGTAATGCATGTTACAACCCAATTTCCAGAATGACATTATATAAAATGCAATGATTTGCTAATTCTGTTGAACCTTTATTTAACTCACAAAGAAGAGATTTCTAATGTTTTCTCTGACCAATTTAATTGTATTTTGTAAACAAATTTTGATTTTAATGGCTGTAACACACTCCAAATAAGTTGGGACAGAGGCATGTTTACCATTGTGTCACTTCACCTTTCCTTTTAATTACACTTATTAAATGTTTGGAATAGAGGATAGTAATTGTTGCAGTTTTGCAGGCATAATGTTTGTTCAATCTCGCCTGATACAAGACATCTGCTCAAGTCTGTGGTCGTCGCTGTCTGATTCTCCTTTTCATGATGGGCCATACATTTTCAACAAGAGACAGATCTGGACTTCAGGCACATCCCTTCTACAGGGTAGAGTGTCTAGAAACCGTTCTGTTGTAGCACGTGCAGAATGAAGCCTGCATTGTCTTGCTTCCCAGGAAAGATGTCATCTTGATGGCAGTGTGTGTCTCTGTACAATCCCAATATACGCCTCCACGTCAATGATACCTTCACACACATGCTACCGTTTGCACTGATGTACCCCTATGCCATGACCGATGTTTGCTTTTGCACTTGTCGCTGATAAGAGTCTAGATGGTCCCTTTCGTATTTGGGACTGAGAATTCGATGTCCGTTTTTCCAGAGAACTCGGCAGCATCTCTGCGTAGTAGAACCGATGTATAGATTTCTCCTTGCGTAAAAGAGATTCAAGTTTAATTTCTCGATGCAGCAGACTGTGTTCAGTGAAATCGGTTTTCCAAAGAACTCTAGAGTCCATGTGGCTGTATTTAACACAGTAGCATGATGGATTCTCATGCAGTGCCATCTGAGGGCTTGGAGGTGACGCACAACCATCAGAGGTTTTCCTGTCTTGCCTTACACAGCCTCAGATTTCTCTGGATCCCCTAAATCTTTTCACAATATTATGTATGGTAGATGGTAAAAGACCTTAATTTTTTGCAGCCTTGCATTGAGAAATGTGATTTTTGAATTGTTTGACAATTCTCTCATGAAATTTGTCACAAAGTGGTGACGGTGAGCCATGACCCATCTCTGGTTGCAAAGACTGAATCTTTGGTGGATGCTCCTTTTATAAACAAACACGATACCCACATCTGTTACCAGTTCACTTACTTATTGCGGGCTGTTTCAAAACAGTTTAACTTGAATATTCTATAATATTTTTACTCTTAGTTTGCTTCTATCCCAACTTTTTTTGGAGTGTTGCAGCCATCAAAACCCAAATTTGTTTATATTTACAAAATACAATAAAGTTGGCCAGTGAAGACACTGGAAATCTTTTCTTTATACTTTTGTCAGTTAATTAATGGTTCAAACATCAAGCCGCAGAACCGTTTTCAACATCGATGATGATTATAAGAAATGTTTCTTGAGCACCAAATCAGTATTAGAATTCTGAAGGATTATGTGTCACTGAAGACTGGAGTAATGACCTAATACCTGTCCTAAACTTATAAATGGTATGTTACTGTACTGTGCATTTTACTGTATCGTAAATCATTTGAAAGCATGAAAATACACTTGTTTTGGTAGAAATGTGACTTGCACAAGCTGGAGGAGGGCCCACCACTGCAGGCTACGCTTACAAGAGAGGAGGGGCTTCAGTACTACCGCACAATGCAGACAATTAGACGCATGGAGCTCAAAGCCGATCAGCTCTACAAGCAGAAGATTATCAGAGGCTTCTGTCACCTTTATGATGGACAGGTGACACATACATTGCAAACACACAGACATCATCTTTGCTAGAAGAAGGCTAGTTCAAAATGATCAAGATAAATATTATGTTTTTATTTACATGGTTGAAAAAGTCATTTGTAATTGGTTTAAATGTTGACAACAAAGACTGAAACTCTTACAAGTGCATTGTGTCCTCTAACAGGAAGCGTGTGCAGTGGGTATTGAGGGAGGTATTAATCTATCAGATCATCTCATCACAGCCTACCGTGCCCATGGGTACACTCTCACTAGAGGCGGCACCGTTCGTGAGATCATGGCCGAGCTCACTGGTGAGAACAAAAAAATTGAGTAATGTAGTTAAATATTTCAGCGGCGTCTAAATTATTTTTTTCAGAAGCATTTTTCTATCTTTTTTTTCCATAATTTGTATTTTTATTTGTATTTTTTTTTGTTTTCTTTATTTTTGATCTCTACTATTTTTTCCCCATTTTCTTTAGTTCTATATTTGTTTGTTTGTATATCTATTTATTCGATTTCTATCCCTCTTCTACGTGTCTGTTTCTCCATCAGGTCGTCGAGGAGGTATTGCCAAAGGAAAGGGAGGGTCTATGCACATGTACACTAAACATTTTTATGGAGGAAATGGAATTGTGGGAGCTCAGGTATTTGAAATCAATCAATTTGAGTCTTTTTTTTAAAAGTGCTATTGTGAAGAGTTTACTAAATCAGCATTGATATCCGTGTTATTTTAGTATCATTGAGATAGAATCCACTGGCCATTGTAATACTTTTACCCCTTTGAGGAACTTGTTATTCTGTTGATAATTTTGAAAATGTTTTTAGAAAAAAAATATTTTTGAATAACTAAACCTGGGTCTCGCCATGAGCATAGCCATAGAAGCTGGCATGGCATTTCATTTAGATACTATTATAGTTATTAATAATATTTTGAATCAGTTTTTATTTTTATATTTTCTGTTTCCACTGTCATTTTTTTTTAAGTTTCTTAAAAAAAAATATATATATATATATATATATATATATATAATTTTTTTTGTTTTAGTTGCAGTTATTTTAGTACATCAAGGTAAACTAAATTAAAATGAGAAATGTTACCTTGGCAACTTGTTTAATAAAAAAAAAAAAAATTCAGTTAAAGTTTATTTTATTTCAATTAACGCAAATGTTTTAGTTTTAGAAATATTAAAAATATTAAAGAGTTTTAGTTAACTATAATAACCCTGATTTATTTACGCATATGTATCCCAGGTGCCACTTGGGGCAGGTGTAGCGTTGGCCTGCAAATACCAGGGCAATAATGAGCTGTGTGTCTGTCTCTATGGTGATGGTGCTGCAAATCAGGTAAGTCACTTCCATGCAGGTCCTAACAATCATGCGTTTACCCACTGCAAGTCCTAACAACTGATTTAGCTACTAACTAACATTTTAACACAGATCTGTCTTCTGTGCTGTCCTTGTACTGCTTACCTTACAACCATCTGAACAACTTGAAGGTTAACAGGAAGGTGTCACATACACTTTTACACTTTTTTTTTTTTTGTAGGGTCAGATCTTTGAGACGTATAATATGGCATCACTGTGGAAGCTGCCCTGCATTTTCATTTGCGAGAATAACAAATATGGCATGGGTACTTCTGTGGAGAGAGCGTCTGCTAGCACCGACTACTACAAGAGAGGCGATTTCATCCCTGGTCTGAGGGTACGATGAAGGAAGGACACGGTCATGCTTTTACTTGTCATGACGCACATAGTGCACTGAAATTATTCTCCATGTCAGAATATCTCCTTACCTGTTCTCTGGCTTTGTAGGTGGATGGCATGGATGTCCTTTGTGTGAGGGAGGCCACCAAATTTGCTGCTGAACACTGCAGATCAGGAAAGGTGAGCTCTGGTTAGAGTGATGTGCAATTGTAGGGATGGGGAAAAAAGATTATTAGCTCTGTTAGGAAGTATGATTTTTGATGATTTGTTTTATGCACAATAATTATATGGATAATTCCACATTGGCAACTTTACGACAAATGATCCACTGGTTATGAAACGTTTGTTTCAGGACCAGAAAACAAAAACATTCTTATGGGATATTAGCAGTTATGTAGCAAAAAAAATTAAATGCCTGAAATGTATAATTATAGGGTCCAATTCTGATGGAGCTGCAGACCTATCGTTACCATGGACACAGTATGAGTGACCCAGGAGTCAGGTAATATCTTCTATCATCTCAACCAAAGCTCAATATTATTACTCTGAGCACCAATGAGCACACACAGCCGTGAAACTGTTTTTGCAAAAACACACCGTTATGACACTAAACTTTTAGATACCAGTGGAAATTCACAATTCTCTATTCCAATTTTGATACCACAGCTAAAACTACTAGCTCAACTAATATACATTAAAACATTATACAACAAGTAAACAGTCAGAAATAAAATAAGTAATAGCACAAATAAATACAATAGAACAAAGAAACAAATAAAATAAACTTTTCAGGTACAGAAATTAAATAAAGCACGAATCCAGTATACTAATACTGTACGCATTCGTTTTCATTCTCAACTGTTTACGTTCACTTACTATGTTTACTAGGATACTCAACATGGAGACGATAATTTTTTGACATCATTTTGTATGAATTTGTCCATTCATGCGTAAGAAGATGTGAAACAGAGCTCAATTTAGTATTCGTTTATACTCAATTATTTGAGTTTTCTTTTGTGTCTTGCGCTTGAATATTTAAATGGACAAGGTTTAAACTTTTTAGTTTAAGGTTTAAACTAAATGCAGCACTGGCCCGTCAACTTGTTCCCAGTGTCGTTCACATTTGTTCACTTTTATGGTCTCACAACATTGCATTGTTTTAAGGTTAATCTAATTATTTTCTGATCAGTCGATTAATCCTTTAGTTAACTTACCAATAAATCTTTCAACATTTTCTCATAAAAAAAATAAATAAAAAAATACCAACATGTAAAAATAAAGTGCCAAGAATCAAAAGGCATCTATCGGTAATAAAAATGTCCATGATGGCTGCATTCATAGTCACTGTTTGGGTTTGACAGCAAGGTGTGAGTCTTGAAATGTTTCGTTCGTTCAGTAGATGAAGTATCTGCTTGAATACATATCTGTATGAACGAACAGCTGAAGTCAAAACTGCATTCAGCGACAGTATCAAAAATAGCAATGTCCATAACACTGGGAAGTTTTATCGCAATTGACAGCGTGTTATTAAATAGACGAGTCCAATTGAGGCATCAGATATTTTAAACGACCAACTATGCTCGGTGAGTGCAGAGAGTTACTTTTGAGCCGCACACCTCACAGCTCAAACCAATCTGCAGATAAACACAAATCATTTCTCCGTCTCCATGAGTAAAACAATCTGTCATGATTATACAGTTCAGTGTGGCTCTCACATTATATGATGTAACAGACAACTTGTTGTCTAATGCGGTTCTGTTCATTCAGCGCGGGTTTGTCAAGAATGCGGTTGTGAGTCCTGAAAATGTGCAGGTGTCAGTTCAGTTATAGAATGTGGTTGTCACGCAACACTTATTAAGCGGCACTGCAATACTAGCCATTCGCATCTGCTCGAGAGTTTTGTTTTGTGTGAAACATGACGGGAATTAGGGATGAACGTAAACAGCCTTTTTTCTATTAGTGCTCATATGTGCCAACTTTTGCCCTCCGTCTCCGTAGTTACCGAACACGTGAGGAGATCCAGGAGGTGCGCAGTAAGAGCGACCCCATCTCACTGCTGAAGGATCGCATGCTGAGCAACAACATGGCCAGTGTGGAGGAACTTAAGGTGAGACTGCTCGAGGTTACCAGAGAAGTAAGATACAATCATTGAGATGGTCACATGAATTTTCTGATTCAGTCTCATTGGCGAAATAAGATGGGGATTAGTGCTGCCACTAACGACTAATTTTCTAACGACTAATCTTTCGACTAATTTTTCTATTAGTCGACTAATCTAATGGCGCTTTTCCACTACACAGTACCGGCTCGGCTCGGCTCGACTCGACTCGACTCGCCTTTGTTTGGTTTTCCACTGTGTAAAAGTTGTACCTGTACCTGCTACTATTAGTTGTACCTGTGCCTGCTACTGTACCTGTACCTGGTACTATTTGTGGCGGTACTTTCTGCAATGGAAAACGGAGCGAAAAGCGAGCCGAGTCGAGGCGAGCCAAGGCGAGTCGAGTCGAGTCGAGCTGGTACTGGTAATGGAAAAGCGCCATAAACGACTAATTAAAAAAAATCAAGTGTTTATTTCGTTGTGTCCATTTTATTTTGAACTCAACTGAAGGGCCAAAACATAAAATGTCACCTGTTCAAAAACATTATGTATTAACAATCTAAGCATTAAGTATCTGCATTTCCATTAGGCTATACCATATTAGTCAGAGTCCTAATCTAATCCTCTAATAACAAACATGTATGTATTACTTAAATTAGCTCTTTGTTCTGCCTTAAAAAATGTACAGTAAGCTAATAATGATTAATTTATGTACATTTCTGAAAAGCATAACTGATAACATCACTCTGAATAGTAAAGTAGATGCAATGCATTTTCTGTGAAAAGCCCTATACAAATAAATTGGAATTGAATTGAAAGAGTCTGGACTAGCCCACTATGAGTCGCGCTGAAAGCAGGCAGGCACGCAGTTATGTAGCTCGCGTTTACACTTGCGTGCATGGCGGGCCCGTGCCGCGGTTCGCGTGAATGTGAAAGCAACACGGACTCGGGAGCGCTTGTTCAGGAAGTTAAGTAACCTGCCCATGCGTTGTAGCTGATTATGATGCATTTAGTTAAATAAAACACATGTAAGGGATGATAGTGTTGATGATTTACCTTGGATACGTGAGAGTTGAGTCTGCAGTGTATTCGCACATTGCGCATGCAATCAGGGCAACACATTTGGAAATCCACTGTCTCCTCAAAAGAGACCGTTTGAAAAACACAATATATTGACCCGCGTTCTGTTTTCTATCATGCGCCGTGCACGTTTGCGATGGCATAAGATGCACGCAAACTCAACAGGGTTCGATAGAATTGAGTGTGAAACCAGACCAACGCTGCGGGGGCGCCGGGAACAATCGCGCTCGGACTCGGACCGCAGCAAACGAGCCCACTGTGAAAGCTCCGTCACCTGCCTCCGCAATTTTTCATATCAAAGCAGTGAAGGCGGGCGGGAACGTGAAGGAAAATGATAGCAGATAAACCAGCAGGGCACGCACGGCGCACAGACTGGTGTGTGGAGGTGAATTACAGTGAGCCGTTTGTGACGGGAGACCAAAAATAAATAGCGGTCAATAGTAAAACGACACGTCGACTAAAAAAATTGCCGTCGACTAATTTGCATGGTCGATTACGTCGACTAAGTCGACTAATCGCGGCAGCACTAATGGGGATTACTCAGTAATACTTAAGAATGTGAAGCATGGACATTTCTGCAGTTTCACTAAACACTGACACCTTTCGCAGGAGATTGATGTTGAAGTAAGGAAGGAGATTGAGGATGGCGCTCAGTTTTCCACCACAGACCCTGAGCCTCCACTGGACGATCTTTGCAACCACATCTTCTTCAATAACCCACCTTTGGAAGTGCGTGGCACCAACCCCTGGACCAAACTCAAGTCCGTCAGCTAAATCGCCTTCCTTATCATCCCAAGTCCCCTCCACTTCCTACCAGTTGACCCTCTCTTGAAGCGCACAGCAAAAATTGTCACCTCCAATATGGCTATAGGTTTCATAGACAGTTGTTGGGAAACTCAGCCACATTGAGACAAGTTGCCTCATTTTACATTTTATCATTACCTTGTTTTCTTGTTGTCTCCATCAGTTACAATACTGACCTTCACTATACATTTTAAAAGGTTTCAATACTAAACAAAAAATGCTATATTTTTTCTCACATAACATCTCAGAAATAGCATGTAATGTGAATAAACATGGTGGTATTTGGCTTATAATTATTGGTACTTTCCAAATGTTTCCAGTGCAACTATTGCCTATACCCAGTGCCCACGCAATGACAGCATTTACCTAGTGTCCATGGCATGCATCAGAAACACCTCCCATCGTTGCTCTGTGCAGTCATTACAGACATGCGCTCATACACACACACACTTTATGTATCAGCAGAACGTGTTTTGGCCGAGGTGTCAGTGAAATGCAAGTCTTGCAGTCCTAACTTGACAAAACATTTTAAGGGAAAATGTATTAACATTGATAAAATGTAAATCTGTTAGAAGGCCATACTACAAAATCTTTGTGTAATATTCATGGGGTGTAAAATGGGATTTTTTCTTTTCTGTCATATCTAAACACTAGTTTAAGTGTTTAAATACAAAAAGTAGAATGGGAAAAGGTTAATAAGTTCTTACATTTGCTTTAACTCTCCTTAACTTTTATTTAAAACAGGGTTTTGTTGTCACATATTTATTATAAAAAAATGCTTTTGTTACAAACAGCGTTACAGGGGGTATAACTTCAAATTTGACGATTCCAGTTTATTAATGGTTGTATTAATAGAATGTTAATTTAAAATCACTCAGAATTGGGAAAGTAATAATTGTTTCAATAGATGATAGGATGCTGTTGAGCTATTGAAGGGGGCATTAGGGACACAGGTTAAACAATTATGAAGTGTTGACCAGCAGGATGAGTCGTCAAAAACATCAGGCAATGTATCCAATGTGGTTTTTATACCATGAAACTACAAATAAATATTTCAAATACCATTTTTGTGTGATTGGATTATGTTGTTCTACCACAGACACAGTTGTGGATACAGGCCTTAATCCTACAAAGCCCACTGTATCATATTTGATACATTAATTTCTAAATGATCAACATGGTCAAACATTGCTGAAAAACCTGTTGCACAAAATGTACCTGCTTTCTGATTGATGGTTTATATGTTTTTAGTAAGTAAAAGGCCTTTTAGTATAATACAAAAAATGTCCACCTTTAGGTCATGGTAAACTGTCTTTTTACCATAAAATCTTTATATTTAATATATTTTTAGGGACATTTTGCTAAAAATATATGTATTGTATACATCTTTTTTAAGAAAGGTTTACTTGTCTCTCAATCATTATTGTATTGCAGTGTATTGGTTTGTCTCCCACAATTAAAACTAAAAACTTTTGATCATAAACTTAGACTTTTGACATATTAATGGAATATATAGAGTAACAACTGAAGTAGTCTGCTGTACTGATTTAAAAATCCCATTGATTTACACTACAAATTCATCTGAATTTCCTCATATATTCTATTTATAAGTTCAATCATATCAATTTACATACAGTATGTTTAGTTCAGTTTAGGATTTGAAGTGAATTTTTCCCCATCTCGAGTATGAGATATGAGTATATATACATATATATATATATATATATATAGTTTAAACTGTTTCATTTTTAAAACAATTGGGGGGGACCTCACCAGCCATTAGTAGCCTACTCAAAGGGACCATGACAAAATGATTAAATATTTTCATTTAATGTGGCATGTGAACACGAGGTGAGCACTTTAATTTATAGGATGAAGCTTCTTTTGCATTTTATCCCGTGCTATGGATGATCGTCACACTAAAAATAACTATTTGGAGAAATGGGTCACAAGTAAACTGGGTCTCATGAAAAAAAAAGAGCGAAAATAAAGCACAATCCTCAAATCAGCTTTATTCTAAACCCTCTGGTACAGCTGGATGAGTGTTTTAGCAGCTGTGGTGTTGTGATTCTCTTCCCTCTGCAGTGTTTTTGATTGTGCACTTAATTTATTGTCACGTGTGTTTTTCTTATGAGGGACTGAATAAATGAAAACGTGGATTCTACGTAGGGAAAAGAGATTTCAAAAGATTTAATAATCAAAGGATTTAGAGACAGAATGTTCTACATGATCATCAAAAATAAATCACAAATATGCTCCAATGTGATTCACACTGAGTTGTTCAGAAAAGCAGTCAAGATGAGTTTAAAGGCTCTGAACAGGCATATGATAAATGCATTTAATATCTCAAATCAAAATACTACTAAGCATTCATTCCTCGACTCAATTAAACTTTACCTGAGTAATACCAATGTGCAGGGTCGGTACCAGCGGGTGGCCACGGTGTCCCTCGCTCTATGACGCATGATGACGTATCCTCCTCCTCTCCAGCCTCGTTCTGACAGACAGGTGAACGGGGCGACGACGCCATGTTGAGCGAAAACGGAAGTGTATTACTCTGCTGTTAAAACATATTTCGAATGTTTGTGAAGAGGAACCGGACACTTTAGCAGTAAAACAAACTGCCTTGGAGGCATTTGAACGGATATTCCTCTTTAATTTACGTGCCAGAAAAGGACCGTTCTTTTTGTGGGACTCTTTTGTGCAACTTTACACTGACTGACAGCGTCAAATCACTTCACGGGGTGATCGTAAGTGAAAGATCGGGACTTAAAGATGCCACTGGCACAGTTTGCAGACCCCTGGCAGAAGCTGCCCGTGGGGCATATGGAGAATGAGGTAACGTTAGGTTATTTTACGTTTTCGACATTGCTATTATATGAACTCACGTTTAATCCGATGCTTCGAGTTACATGGGAATGTCAGTGTTCAGTCTTGAAGTGCATATTTGGACTAACGTTAGTAGTTTACAGATTGGTAAAAAAAAAAGTTTGCGTTTCAGAATGTCGCTACTTTTCAAACACATAACTGAATGCAGAAAAGTGCGCGCTTAATAGTTAATACGCCGACATTAAAATGCAACAAAATGTTACAATCGAAATGACGTGTGTCCTTTAACTCTTAACGTAGAAATTTCATTGGACCAAAGTGCCTAGTTACTTGGTAAAGCTAGAGAATGTGTAAGCCGTCGAAGCAAGACTTGACCAGACAAGCACAGTATGAGTGTTTGTGTGTCTGTCTGTCTGTTTGTTCGATGTAACGTTAAGTTGACTTGCTTCATTCTTACTTAAAATGGACCCGTGTTTGCCTTTTTGTAAGTGGTTGAAGTTTGACTTGAGTATGCATTGGGCAATAAACTCAGGGTGGGGAACTTACTTCTCGTATACAGACGGACAGGCTGTTTCTCATAACCCAGTGAGCTGCCTACATACCTAGACAGCATTTTTGGGCGTCACAGGCTAGTAGTATAACAATGTCAACATGCTATAAATGTGAAAAAATACAAGTTTACGATACCCCAAATTCTGTCTCGGAAGGTAGATGGCCCATTAGCTTTTGACATATAGTCAGTGTGTTACTTGGATTATGAAACAACAACCTAATGGCATTTTTGTATTCTGGACCTGGGGTCATTTCTTTAAAGGGGACCTATGCAAAATTCTCTTTTACATGGTGTTTGAAGCTTTGAACATAAATGTATGTCGGCAGTGTGTGTACATAGCCACCCTATAATGGTAAAAATCCACCCACTCCTCTTTTTTTAATCCCCATTAATCATAAGCAGTGTCTCAGAACAAGCCATTTGCAGTTTCTGTGCAATGTGACGTCACATCGTGTAGGCCCCGCCCATGACTGCTAACAGACTCTGCCCTATTAGCATAGACACCGCCCTGAGTGAGCTGTACACGTCCACCATGTTTATTAGGGGTGTGCAAAAAAATCGATTCACATTTGAATCGCAATTCAATCTTTACCAAATCAGAATCGATTCATAGAATTCAAAAAATCGATTCATATTTTTTTTTTAATGGCTTGTACGGGCGGAGTGGCAATCGGGTGAGTCGGGACTTTTACTGGTGATCCGGTAGTGTTTCGAGGCCGCGAGGATAAATAGTCTGATAAATAGTTACATTGCAAGTTCTTGCCGCCCGCTGGTCAAACTGTGCAGCCTCTCTGCTCAACCCGTAAATAAATGCATCGATCCGCAGATCTTATGTTTGAGTTCTGTAGATCTTTTGCCAAGCGTGTCAGAGGTTATGGGTTCTAAACCGCACTCGTATAGTTTTTTCTCTCTCTCATCAAAACCGAATATGTTCATCACGTTTGTGTGCATTTTATTTTGCGATTTCACCGGAGTCTCCACAACGGCGATATGAAGCGCGCGTCCGAGGGAATACTGCGCGAGCCACAGAGAACACTGTATCCATGACACATACCAGCGGCAACGAGCGCTCAGCTTGATTTCAAAAACAACAGATCTCTTATTTAATAGTGAACTAAATGAATGCTCTGCTAGTTAACTGGAGATACCCGCAAAATACGCCTATGAACGACTTCACTGGATCTAAACAAATCAATCTAACCCTAGATGTTACCAGTAGCGGTGGCTTTTTTAAATCTATTTAAAATAATTTCGCAAGGGTTCTATGACATTAGTATATATTTTTAGGAAGTTCAATGTGCCCAGTCGAGTTCACATTTCAACAGTCAACCTGGTAGCTGAAGTACTCCTTAAACCACATTTAGCATAATTGTTTGTTTGATCTGACTACAGCACTTTAAAGCTAAATGTAAAAGCTTTTTATTTAAGTTTTATTTTAAACTTGAATTAAATGTATTTGAAAGCTGGCCAAAGCTTGGCACTTTGCACTTTTTAGTTGCAAAAGTTTTTATTTTTGTATGAAGACATATAAAGTAATATCAAACTACATTTAATTTGTTGTGTTTTTTTTCTTTTAAATTGTGTCTACAGCAATCAATCACATAGGAAAAAGTAAACTACATTTATATACTGCGAATCGTTTTTTGAATCGAGAATCGTTTTTGAATCGAATCTTGAGACAAAAAAACGGTATTGAATCGTGCACCCCTAATGTTTATCTTCTTGCCAGAGCATTTAACAGCAGCATTCAAGTATGTAAATGAGGGATGCTAACAATTAATCGACAATCGATTAATTGTCGATAATAATTAAATCGATAAAACTTCGATTCAAGGTCATGTGCAGCCCATGCGTGCTGCTCAACCGCGAAACACGCAAAGCAGACACAAGGAAAAATGAAGTGAGTGTGTCGGAGTTATGTTTGGGACTATTTTACGTTACAAGGCTAGAGTTACACCTTCATGACAAAGTTTGCGTGCAGCACTCGCAGCTCAAACAGCAATGCACAACTAATAATAACTAGGGATGCACGATGATATCGGGACAACATCGGTATCGGCCGATAAAAGCTTAAAATGACCATCATCGGCATCGGCAGATATGAATATTACTGTCGATGAGCCTTGCCGATAGGGTGGCGTGTTTCCTATGCGCACGTGAAGACCGTGAACGAAGCATGAGCACCAGTAACTTAAACTTCCAACTAGGGCTGTGCGATAACCATGGTTTTTGATTGTGGACGATTAAAATGTCTCCACGATCTGCTTTTGAAGAAATATCGTAGTATCGTGCATTCTATCAGTTAAATCCTGGCGCCTTGGGACTGCTAGTGTTGCGGAGCGGGCGTGTTACGGATACGTGGTGTAAATTTTTTAGCAATCAAAAAGCATGTCTAATTAATTGAAATAGTGTATTATGAATCATTAAACGTATACAACATTTAAAAAATTATTCACACTAATTCTGTGTTGTGTTTTTTAATAAAATGAAGACATAAAACACAAATTTTATCATTTATCATCAATTTTAATCATATGAAATTAAATAAACTTTTTGTCAAATAACGTGCTGCACAATGAGCTTTACTGTTAAAATTAAAACATGGATTATTCCTTAAATTCAGTTTTGATGATAATTTATTTGGATTAGTGTTAGTATTTTTACATTGGGACATATCTAAATTCTACTGTACAACGGTAATATATTTCTGTCAAGTTAAACCGAACTTTTATTTTGACGGGTTGCCGTGAAGACCTTTTGAGTTTGTGTGTTTGTCATAATGATAGTTTTTCTCAAATGAAGCGGTTAAATGATCACGAAGTGACTTTCGGAGTGGATCTAGAGCCTGGAGAGGAAGTTTATGCATTTGTGTCTTTATATAGGCAAAAAACAGCGCAAGCGTCACACGTGCTTCAGTGTGTGTGTGTGTGTTAAATGAAACTGCGCGTCGGCTGCACCATTTATTCACACAGAACAAGCAGGATTCGTATTTAAATTGTCTTTGTGGTTTAATATCCACACTTGTCTACATCGCGATTTGATTTCAAGTGTATACTGAACTGCTTTCTATTTATTCCTCAAAAGATTGACAAATTCCATGAAATTCCGTGTTATACAGTAAATTTATTTTTTATGACTGGATTTCGTCAGCAATTTAGGGGGGGCGGGGGGTCGTTTCCCCCCAAAACAATGGTAGGGGAAACACTGCTGCTAATAGTAAATATGCTGCCGCTTGTCATTAAAGAGAGAGTTCACCCAGAAATAAAAATTCTGTCATCAGGGCTCCAGACTAATTTTTTGCCTTGGTTGCACTGGTGCGCCTAACTTTTTTATTTAGGTGCACCAGCACAAAATTTAGGTGCACCCAAATGTTTCCTCGGCTCGCGTCGCCTTTAACGCCACAATTTCAAGCTCAGCTTTTTATCATGCTCCATATACATGCATATATATTATGTAAATGATTTTAAACAAGAACAAGGTGTAGGTAAATACTTTTTTTTAATTTGAAGCACAATTATATTGTATACAAAAAAAAAATGTGTGCTTCACTGAGCTGCCAAACTAACTATTTTGAGTCTCTAGCTCAGGCTCGGTAGGCTCACCGAGGAAGGACCAGGGCTTGGCATCTTACAGGGACTGGGGAGACGGGTGGCTGAAGTAGCTCCATGTCTGGGCTGTTGTCGGAGCATTGACCGGGGAGTAGGGATGGGTATCCATAAGGTTTTAACGGTATTACTACTCTTACCGATACTCCTTAGCGATCCGGTACTTTAACAGTATTCTTATCGGTTCTTTTTGTTTTATAAACAAAGATAAACAATTAAACAAAGATGCACATTATATAGGCCTACACAGTGCTTTAATTTCAGGAAGGTCTACTAACATTAGCTACTGTTCAAGTATGGTCTAAAAAGAAATCTAATAAAGTAATCAAATGTAAAATAACACTGCATATTTTATCATAGATAGATAATGCTTATTAAAGCTGAAGTTATTAATTCAAGAGCTGTGAATACAAGCCGGTCATTTTGACATATTTTTGTGTACATTTGATAGTTTAGACACGCACATGAAACCCAAAGTATAATTTGCTTGTCTCGTTAAGTTCTGTTTTTAGAGCGCGCGTCGCCTTGGGAACAGCATCTCTTGTGCAGACTTTTGTGCTTTTAATAGCTCTTTTTATTATTAAATGCGTCCCGCAATTTAGCAACAGTAGCTGGACTGCATTTTACAACAATCACGAGCTGATTCTGTCGTTAAGTTTGAGTTTTAGGGAGAAGTGACAGCGCACTGCTGCGAATGGAAGGAAGCTGCGCCAGACCGAATGTGTCTGTAGTTTTTAATGGTTTTACCTCAATATATTTTTTTATAATCTTTGGAAGCCGAAATCTAAAACAAAATCAGACTAATATCACAGACCTAAAGTGTAACCAGGCTACGTTTGAATGTTTAGTTCTGCGTCGTCACTCATTAAGCAGAGCTGTCGTGTTTTGCGCGCTGTGGCTCCGCGTGAGAGATCTCTCTCTCTCTCTCTCTCTCTCTCTCTTGGACTGCGAATAGCAAAAATGGTGTAATATTATTATACACAGAAAAGGCTCGCAAGATAAATTCTTTTTTTAAATAACGTCTTTATAGTAATAATAAATAGTATGTGTATTTTCTTAATTTCTCCAGTAAGTTACCGACATCAGAACCGATCACGTCCGAGCTGATCGACACAGCGGTCTTTCAGAAGTTGAATACCGGGTTTCGGTACCCATCCGTACCGGACAGAGTGTTGGGGGAAACAGGCCTACTTTTCTAAAAGAAAAAACTCTATGGGTCTATTTCTTTTCATTGTTCGTCGTCTGTTTTCTTGCGTTTCTTTTGCTGATGCTGATTGCCGTAACTGATACTCTGGTGCTCAGGTCGCAATTTCAGTCACACAGCACGGAGCAGTGTAGGCCTACCACAGCCAATCAGAGGCAAAGACCCGCCCTATCTCTGTCTCTGACTGGTTTAGACCACGATATGATCCAACCATGAGTGTGCTGTGAGTTCCGACAAAGGAGAACAAGCGCTTCGCTCGTGGAAACTTGGCAGCGGACGCGAGGACGTTAGGTGCACCGGTGCGACCTTGGAAAAAATTTAGTCGCACCCTTACAAATTTTGGTCGCATATGCGACCAAATTGGTCGCACTCTAGAGCCCTGGTCATTATTTACTCACTCTAATGTTGTCCCAAACCTGTATTAATTTCTTTCTTGTGCTTAAATATACTATGGAAGTCACTGGAGTACAGCAACTGTAGCCACATTCTTCCAAATAACTTTTATTTTCAACAGAAGAAAGAAATTTATTTGGGTTTAAAACAACTTGAGAGAGTAAATGATGACAATTAAAATTTTTGGGAGAACTATCCCTTTAATGTTAATAAAACAACAAAACACAAAGAGGAAATCACTCACTGCTCTTGACTGAGAACTTTAATAGAAGCTTTAATAAGCTTTTTTTGCACTTTTGCACAAAAAAATACAAATACATCGGTATTGGCATCGGACAAAATTAGTTTGAAAATATCGGAATATTGAGATGGTCCTCACTGCAGAACATGAAATCCACGGGGAGGGGTCGGATCCAGATCGAAAAAAAATACAGTTAGTTAATCATGTATTAATTTAGGGCATAACATATCGCTGGCGTCGAGTCGTCTCTTCACAGGCATCGAGTCGTCTCTTTACAGGCGTTTAGTCATCTCATCGCAGGTGTTGGGGCATCTGAAGTCTCCGTGAGAGGCTGGATACAAGCTGGAGCTGACGAACGCTATTTACCTCGGGACTAGCGTCCCGAGATAACAGCAGAAAAGCAGATGGGAAATAATTAGCATAGCTGCTGTTCATAAAATTAATACATTCGATCTGATTCAACAGTAGTATAAAAGGTAAGCATTATGTGAATGCTTGGCTAAAGAGATGCATCTTTAATCTAGTTTAAACTGGGACAGCGAGTCTGAGCCTCGAACAATATCAGGAAGGCTATTCCAGAGTTTAGGAGCTAAATGCGAGAACGCCCTCCCTCCTTTAGTGGACTTAGATATCCTAGGAATGACCAGAAGCTTCGAATTTAGTGATCTTAAAGAACGCGATGGATTGCAGGGCGATAGAAGGTCCATTAAATACACAGGAGCTAAACCATTTAGGGCTTTATAGGTCAGTAGTAATACTTTGTAATTGATACGGAACTTGATAGGTAACCAGTGTAGAGATGATAAAATTGGTGTTATATGATCATATTTTCTTGACCTAGTAAGAACTCTAGCAGCAGGACAACCGGCTAATAAAGCATTACAGTAATCTAGTCTCGAGGTCATGAATGCATGAACTAACTTTTCTGCATCAGAAACAGATAGCATGTTACGTAGCTTAGCAATGTTTCTAAGGTTGAAAAAGGCTGTTCTTGTAACATATGAAATATGATTTTCGAAAGACAAGTTGTGGTCTAGTATAACACCCAGGTCTTTTACAGTAGTGGATAAAGTAACAGGACATCCTTCTAAATTAAAGTTGTATTGTAAGAGGTTTTGTGGGTAGTTTTTTGGACCAATAAGTAATACCTCCGTTTTATCTGAATTTAGTAGCAGGAAATTACGCGTCATCCAGCATTTTATATCTTTAAGACACTCTGTCAATTTAGATATGTTAGTGTTTTCATCTGGTCGTGATGAAATATATAATTGAGTGTCATCAGCATAACAGTGGAAATTAATTCCATGTTTTCTTATAATATTACCAAGTGGCAGCATATATATTGAGAATACCAGAGGGCCTAACACCGATCCTTGCGGCACTCCATAGTCTACTGACGTTATCTTCAATTTTTCCCCATTTAAACAGACAAAATGGTAACGGTCTGATAAGTACGATCTAAACCAGCTTAATACCTGTCCCTGAACACCAGTATAGTTTTGTAGTCGATCCAAGAGTATTTTATGATCTATAGTGTCGAACGCAGCGCTAAGATCGAGTAGAACTAGTATTGAGATACAGCCTTGGTCAGAAGCTAAAAGTAAATCATTTGTAATTTTAACTAGCGCAGTTTCTGTGCTATGATGCGGTCTGAATCCTGACTGAAATTTTTCATAGATATCATTTTCTTGCAAGAAAGAGCACAATTGAGTGGACACGACTTTTTCTAGTATTTTAGACATAAATGGAAGATTTGAAATGGGTCTGTAATTTGCTAGGTTATTTGGATCTAATTGCGGTTTCTTAATGAGAGGTTTTACTACTGCCAGCTTGAATATTTTTGGAACATGACCTAAAGATAAAGGCGAGTTAATAAAATTGAGAAGAGGCTCTTCCACTACAGGTAACACTTCTTTCAGTAGTTTAGTGGGTATTTAATTTGGATCTAATAAACATGTTGTTGGTTTAGATACAATGATAAGTTTATTTAGCTCTTCCTGTCCTATAGTTGTAAAGCGGTGTAGTTGTTCTTGAGGGGCGATAATTGAGGCTGAATCATAAGACACCATAAAAGATTGTACATATACATTTGTGTTTCTGATGCTTTCTATTTTCTCAGTGAAGAAATTAATAAAATCATTACTACTATACTGTAACGGAATATTTTGCTCTGGTGATGTCTGTTTATTTGTTAGTCTAGCCACGGTGTTAAATAAAAACCTTGGATTAATTTGGTTATTTTCTATTAGTTTGCGGAGATGCTCAGCCCTGGCTGCTTTTAGAGCCTTTTTATAACGTGACATACTGTCTTTCCACGCGACTCTAAAGACCTCTAAATTAGTTTGTTTCCATTTACGCTCATAGTTACGAGTTTCTCTCTTGATAACATGCGTAGCACTGTTGTACCATGGTGCTTTAGTTTTCTCTCAAACCTTTTTTAATCTAATTGGTGCAGCAATTTCTAATGTACTAGAGAAAATGGTGCTCAAAATGCTAGTCAATTCCTCTAGTTCATCTGTTTGTTTGGGTTCACTGAGCAGCTGAGATAGATCAGGTAAGCTATTTGAGAATCTATCTATAGTGGTTGGGAGAATTGTTCTGCCTGGTCTATAACGTGGCGCAACATGACAAATTTCAGCAGTACGTATTATGCAAGTTACCATGTAATGATCAGTGACATCATCACTTTGCGGTATAATATCTATATCGGTTAGATTGGTTCCATATGATATAATTAAATCTAGTGTATGATTTAGACGATGAGTGGGACCACTGACGTTTTGCTTGACCCCAAAGGAGTTGAATAAATCTGTAAACGCAGTCGCAGCCCCTAACGCATCATTTGTGTTATCTACGTGTATGTTAAAATCTCCAACAATTATTGCTTTATCGACATTGACCAATAGATCTGAGAGAAAGTCTGCAAACTCTTTTAGGAAATCAGCATAGGGCCCTGGAGGTCTATATACAGTAGCCAAGGCTAGAGATAATAGGGATTTCTTTCTTACATCTAAGAGCGTAACATTTAGCACAAGTACTTCAAACGAATTAAACCTGTGACCTGTTTTCTGAGTAACATTTAGAATATCTCTATAGATTGTTGCAACACCGCCGCCACGACCGATCAGACGGGCCTCATGCTTATAACAGTATCCTGGTGGAGTAGACTCATTTAGACCAAAATAATCATTTGGTTTAAGCCAGGTTTCAGTAAGGCAAAATACATCGAAACTATTATCTGTGACCATTTCATTTACAATAACCGCCTTAGGTGTGAGCGATCTAATGTTTAGAAGACCTAGCTTTAGAAATTGTTTTTGTTCACTAGGGGTGTAACGATATTTGAACCGAACCGAAAAACCGCGATACAGAACACACGATTCGAATCGCGATACTCTCATTGTGTACCGAACACGCCCCTCCCCGCCCCCTGCTACCCCGGCCCCGCCCAGCCCGGCTCAATGGACCTCATGTCTTGTGTACAGTACACAACAAATTCAGTTTTGTAGCCTAACCACCATTAACACCAAATAACAAGCTCCGTGTTTTGTTACTTTCGATAATAAGCAAGGTGTAATCTTTCAAATTCTGTCTATTTGATCACGAAATTCAAACAATAAATGGCGTTTTGGCGCTCTTTGATGTGGCGTGACAGATCGCTGTATGCCTACTAAGCTCCTCATTTCAAGCGGCAGCGCGGCGCGCGGGTAAACGCGATCATCTCTTCCTCAGTTACAGAATGGACACCTGAAGGTATGTTGAAAGATGCAGTATACTTACTGAAAGGCATCATAACTCGTGTAATCGCTCAATCAGTGTTTCAGCAGCGGAAAGACGTCAACAAAACAGCATATCTTGTCACTAGCATTATATTTACCTCAACAGGCAAGTGATTCAGTGTCCACAACTTTGGTTCCTATAAATGAACTCTTGCACTAAATAAATGCACCATGTTAGCCTTTATATTATATTTTACTTAACCTGTTAATGATATCTTGATTATTTAATGTATGTTTAAAATCTCTTTCATGAAAATGAAAACTGTGTAAAGTATTATATTTCAATAACAAATTAGAGTAAAATCACAAGTTAATGCAAAAACTGCCTTATGTTCAGTTCACATGTTTTCATACAATGTGTTGTGTGTTGATTATTATATCTAAAAAATAAATAGCATCTGAATTTAGGTTAAAAGTCTAGGCTACAACCTTTAATGTTATAGTAATGTGCGGCTCCCTATATAGTTTACAGATTTAGCAGATTTTTTTTTTATCCTTGTGAAACGTTTAATTGTAATTGAATTAATTTAAAGAAAGACCATTTTTTCGTTAAACCACTGTTTAAAAAAAAAAAAAAGAACCAATTTTAGCTTTATAAACCAAACCGAACCGAGATGTCAAAACCGTGGGAAAACCGAACCGTCAATTTTGTGTATCGTTACACCCCTATTGTTCACTGATATTGAGAATTTCTGGTTTAATTACAATAAGATTTTTCCTAGATCCTACAGTAGATTTATTGTTTGGCCTCACTAAACGAGGAATAGACACAGTTTCTATATAATGTTCTACACTACTTATATCAATTAGGTTGGGACAGCAAAGATTGTGATTTGGACTTTGACTTACTAGTCAGATGGTGTGCAACGTCTTGGAGATGTTGTCCGACAGAACAGCCGCTCCGATGCTGCTGGGGTGCAGGCCATCTGCACGGTAGAGCCTAGGTCGCTCCCAGAACATATAATAGCCTACATATTACTACTAGAGATGTGCACAAGTTCTCTGAAGTGACACGAGCAATGATTGATAATGTAAACGTTGATCAGTGATGATGATTATGTGTGATGTGACACTGCTGGAAAAAATCTAAAGCAACTTTGAAATCTGCTTTGAAAATCTAAAGCAACTTGACAAAAAACAAGTCAAAAATAGGGACCTCGTTTTTAATTTTAGCCTAATAACGACATCACTTTTGGCAGCATTCTATGGAAGCTTGTTTCCGCCACAGAATGAAAAATATAAAAGGTAATTGCGACTTTTTATCTCACAATTCTGACTTTTTTTCCTCACAATTGCGAGTTTACATCTCGCAGTTCTGACTTTATTTCTCACAATTGCGAGATATAGTCAGAATTTATTGATATAAAGTCGCAATTGCAGGTTATAAAGTAAGAATTGCGTCATATAAAGTCGCAATTGCGTGTTGTAAAGTCAGAATTGCGTGAAATAAAGTCGCAATTGCGTGTTATAAAGTCAGAATTGCGTGATATAAAGTCGAAATTGCGTGTTGTAAAGTCAGAATTGTGAGATATAAACTATTCTGAGGGGAAAAAAGTTAGTCTTTTTTTCCCTCTTATAGAATTGGGCTGATAACTCGCAATTGCGAGTTTATATCTCACAATTCTGAGAAAAGATGTCAGAATTTCGAGATATAAACTCGCAATTATGTGTTATAAATTCAGTATTGCAAGATGTAAACTCGCAATTGTGAGAAAAAAAGTCAGAAATGTGAGATAAAAAGTCGCAATCCTGTCTTTTTTCTCGCAATTGCGACTTTATTTCTCATAATTGCGACTTTATATCTCTCAATTGCGTCTTTATTTCTCAGAATTGCGACTTTATTTCTCAGAATTGCGACTATATCTCGCAATTACGACTTTATTTCTCACAATTCTGACTTCATATCTCGCAATTGTGAGATAAAAAGTCGCAATTTTTAAAAAAAAAATTTTTTGTTCAGTGGCGGAAACAAGCTTCCATAGCATTCAGCACATATAAGAGTGGCCATTTTTTTTCTTGTCCTTAAGAATGTTCTTTAAAAATATTTGAGAATTTCTCAAGAATTTTAGAAGAATTGTGCTTGGGAACATTCTTACGAACTACTTGGAATTTATCTTAAGAATTTTTTTTGTTTACTTCTTTCTTATGAAGGTTTTTGTGAATCTGGCTTTTAGACTGGCTGATATCAGAATTTGATAAAAATTAGACTTCCTTATTTTACCCGTTTTAAGTCCACAAGACCGTAATATGAAGTGTGGCATGTAGGACAGGGCCTTCATAACTGAGTCATTGAATCACTAATCTAAATAGATTTAATAATAATAATAATAATAATAATTAAAAAATTTAAACTGCAGCAATTAACATTTTGTCAGAACCTATAGTAAACTAGGCCTACATGTTATTTTTATTTAGTTGTCTATTCTAAATTGCAGGAGAATGGTGATCTCTATTTAAAAAAATATCAAATCACCAGACCATGTGTTGATAAGAGTAAAATGGCAGTGTGGAAGACTGTTGTTTACATAAACACATTTTGTGTGTTTATGTATGTAAACACACAAATGTTTATGTGTGTTTAAACACTCTGGTTTTTGTTTTATAATAATAATAATAATAATTTGTTACATTTATATAGCGCTTGTCTGGGTACTCAAAGCGCTTTACATGGAAGGGGGAATCTCCTCAACCACCACCAATGTTCTGTCTGTATGTAAAAAAAAAAAAAGAGAAATTAATACTTTAATTTCGATTAATTTAATACACACTTGCTGAATAATAGTAAAAACGGTAATGTTACAAAATATTTCTATTTCAAATAATTTATGCTCTTTTAAACTTTCCATTTATCAAAGAATCCTGTAAAAAAATCTATGGTATGGTTTCTTAAAAAATATCAAGCAGCTGTTTTCCACTGATTATAAGAAATGTTTATTACGGACAAAATCAGCTTATTAGAATGATTTCTGAAGGATCATGTGACTCTGAAGACTGGAGTAATGACGCTGGAGAAAATTCTGCTTTGCCATCACAGAAAAAAAAAATACATTTTAAAATATATTAAAAATTGAAAAAAAAGTTATTTTAATAATATTTCACAATATTATATTTGATCAAATAAATGCAGCCTTGGTGAGCATAAGATACTTCTTCTGAGTTAATAAATAGTAACAAGTATTGTCTCCTACTCTGTTAGCCCTTTATCCTCTGGTACTCTTTCTCTATTAACTTCCCTTTGATCCAGGCTAATCCCGTGGCCTGAAAATAGCTTTCCTACGCTGCTTGTTTTTAGTGCCTTGTTTGTGTGTGGACCTATAAATAATCACTAAGTCTGTGACTTTATGTAAACAACAATCTTCCACACTGCCATTTTACTCTTGTCAACACATGGTCTGGTGATTTGATATTTCTTTAAATAGAGATCACCATTCTCCTGCAATTTAGAATAGACAACTAAATAAAATAACATGTAGGCCTAGTTTACTATAGGTTAGATGCTTATAAGATGCTTTGTTTTTCTGTAATTGTTGACATGTTGTGATTTCAGTCCTGGCTTGTAATAGTAACATGATGTAACAAAGTTTTTTACTATGGTTTGTGTTAAAAACATCATATTTTTTCCTGTTTTGTAGGATGACTCCATGGTAGATGATGATGGTCCTGTTCAAGTAAGTTCAACACTATGTAAATGTGTATGTTCTATGTGAACATGTGATCTGTCAGTGTGTGCAGTTGTATGTAGTTTGGGTATGTGTGTATGCAATCTGCATATTAGACAGCATGTCTGTTAAACTCAATTATGTTGACAGATTACAGCAGTTCAACTTTGGTTCCTCGCAGTTTATCAGACAAGCTCTTCATTCACAGCTTGAGGAACAGTTTGATGTACTGTAATGCCCCACTGTCTTTCAATTCAAAGATGTGTTTCCTATGTAAGCTAGTTATCTTTTAACATCACGTTTCCTGTCTCAGAGGACAGCCTGGTTTTATTGGTTTCCTGTTGGATGAGTGACATGGCAAGCAGCCAGTAGGAGAAGAGGATGTTCAGCGTTCTCTTCAAGCAGAGCTTCATTTTCCACTAACCCAGCAGAAACTGAAAACAGATATCATTTGATGGGGCTGATTGTGACCCAAAGCAGTGTGTTGACTTGTAGCCATTACACTACTGTTTAAAAGTTTGGGGTTGGTAAGATTTTTAAAAGTTTTTTAAAAATAAGTCTCTTATGCTCACCAAGGCTGCATTTAATGGATCAGTGAAGCAGTAAAACAGTAATATTGTAAAAAAAGAAAGGCAAAGCTACAAATTTTGCCGCCATTACTCCAGTCTTTCAGTGTCACATGAACCTTCAAAAATCATTCTCAGGAAATATTTCTTATCAATGTTAAACAGTTGGGCCTGTTTAAGATTTTTTGTGGAAACCGGGATAGATTTTTTTTGATGGATGGAAAGTTGAAAAGAACAGCATTTATTTGTAAAGACTTTTGCACAGTTACATTTTTCATTTTTCCTTTACACTTTTTCTTTTTTTTAAAAAGTACTGACCCCAAACTTTTGAACGCTATTGTATATTTTTAGGCCTGTCCCATTGTATGTGTGCGTGTATGTGGGAAGGAGGATTGTTGAGACAATGTGTGTGTAAAAACACCCACGCCACGCACACTTCCTGTTCCTGTTGTGAGGTGTACCTCAGTCATCATCCTTGGTCACACTTTAGTTGAAGTCTCTTCTGAGATCTGCCAACACTGTCGCAGAGTCCTCTTTCTCATATCAGGCCCCCTCAGTCATCTCATCTGCTCTGAAGCTTCTAGAATTTAAATCCAGAATTCATCAATTTAGTTTTAGATTCATTTGCATAGACTTATGCACCCTTATTTAAGTTAATTTCTTTTATGCAAATCCTTTGTTGTGGTTGTGGCATGATTATAAGATAGATACATAGGAAATGAATTTAAAATGGCATGTCAGAAGAATTCACTTAAAAGCTACCAAGAACAAGCATTAATTTCTGGGTCCTATACAATGACATATTACATTAAATCTCCCTCTTATTAATGCGTCTCTTTACACATCCAAGTTAAGGCTGCTCTGTGCCCGCTCAAACTCAGTGTAAAGATGCAATGACGCATTAAAGCCAGACTAAATTATGTGCGCTCTGTCAAAGTATACAGTTGTAAATGCATTTGTCACTTTGTTTGAGCAGCATTAAACAGTCTGTGTAAATATATCTAAATGCCACATCAAAAGCGCTTCTGTGCCACTGTAAATTTGGCATAAGAGAACATTTCAAATGGATATTTCTGATTTCTGGTCCGGTGTGCAGTTTGGTCATTACAATGTTTTAGCTATGCTAAAATGCATGATGTATTAACCGCTATTAACACATTATTGTGTGTTATTAACTGTTATACAACTGTTATTGTCTACATATCAGTTACCATATCATTTAGCGCTTAATGAATTTGCTTAATAAAACATCCTTATTTGACTCCATAAAACATCCTTATCCTTGTTTATGAAACCAATGATACTATCTGTTATTTGATGAGCTTTTAACTATTTGGTCATCTAGAACTGCTAGTGAAAGCAGGTCAGAAGGGAAGTGTGGATTATTAATGAAGTATGCAGTCTCCCCCAAAAAATATGGTTACTGCAATCAAATAACACAAACGCAAAAAAAAACGCACAAAAAACAATGTGCTGCTCTATGTGCTGACACAAAGCGACTTGCATGCCAGTTGCAGGTGCTGTTTTACACATGTACAAACACCCGTATGTCCCATCGCTTTCTTTGTGTCATTTTTTACCTCTGTGGTAGATATTGATGTCTGTGGTATTTTTCCACCATCAATAGATTATCAGATATCATCCACCAGTCGGTCTCATTCAGGCAGACTGGTGTGTGGCATTTATTGATCAAAATATGTGTGGGTGACTACTAGATTATAAGTCACTACCCCCCTCATTTCCATCTCAAGTTTATGTTAAGAATAAGAGAGAGCAGGAGGGAAAGCAAAAAGAGATCTCTATGAAGTGTAGTGCTCTCAGCTCTATCCAATTTTACCATTAATTAGCATTTTAGTGTCCAGAGTTAGACGATTCTGACAGCACTCTTGCTCTGTCTCTGAAGATCAGTTCTCCCCTTCCTGATCTCTTCTGCTCATTTGTGGGCATTCAGTCAGCTATTTGTTCATTTTGTCAGATGGGCCTGGTTTAACCCCCTCACTACTTGTTTGTGGTGTTCATTCTCTTTCTCCTCCCACAGGCTTTGGCACGCTGCTCCTCTGCAGAGACACCAGCCATCCAGGCTTCTCTTTAACATCCTCTCATATTGTGTGTGTGTGTTTGTTTGCCTGACCTTAAGTGCATTTTTTGGGCATGAATTTGTATTGATGTGATGAAGTGCTGTTGGTGTTTCCTGACATTTGATTTTAGTGGTGGTGGTGTTGTTGTTTTTTTAAGTTACACTGCTGTCATCACTATGTTTCTAACAGTACAGAACAAGATAAGTTGTGTGTGTGTGTGTGTTTGGTGTTGCATTGCATGTTTTGTGGGTGCTCATATGTCATTTGTCTCTTTCATAGGAGGAGGGCTCTGTCAAGGAAATCAGCATCACTCACCATGTCAAGGAGGGTTCGGAGAAAGCGGACCCACGACAGTTTGAGCTCTGCAAGGTTCTGGGCCAGGGATCTTTTGGCAAGGTCAGGTGAACTGCACATGTATGAGTAAAATAACTGCAATTGATTCGTGTTTACATTTAGAAGCATTGTTCTGCTGGTTTCTGTTAATAATGGTGCGTGTTTGTGCAGGTTTTCCTAGTCAAGAAGATAACTGTGCCCGATGCAGGACAGCTCTATGCTATGAAAGTGCTAAAGAAAGCTACACTGAAAGGTGTGTGTGTTTTGTATGTTGTTTTATGTCTTTGTTATTGAACATGTACACACTAAAAAATAAAGTTTATTAAGTTATTATTTATAATGTTTGTTTATATTTGGGTGTGTGTGGTTTCAGTACGAGATCGAGTGCGTACAAAGATGGAGAGAGACATCCTAGTTGAGGTCAACCATCCTTTTATTGTTAAACTGCACTATGGTAAGTTATTGACATCCCATCACCAATCAGATTTTTATGCTTCACGGTTGTGGATTTCTGTTGAACTTGCAGTACATCATCGTATCTTGTTTTCTGGATTACTATTAAGTTCTTGTTTGTTAACTAAATAGTTTTTTACGGTTCCTTTGCCTAGCCCAAGGAACTTTAAGAATGTCCAAATTACATTTTAGTACCCTTGTTACAGATCTTGCAACTTTAATTTTGATTCCTCAGCATTTCAGACAGAGGGTAAACTCTATCTGATTCTGGACTTCCTCAGAGGAGGAGATCTCTTCACTCGCCTGTCCAAAGAGGTGAATTACATGTCTAGTACAGATAAATCCAACATGTACACTACCGTTTGGGATTGGTAGGATTTAAAAAAAATTGAAATAATTCTCTTGCAATCACCATTTATTTGGTCAAAAATACAGTAAAAACAGAAATATTATTATAATTTAAGGACTGTTTTCTATTTTAATTTTAAAATGTAATTTATTTCTGTCAGCAGCCATTACTTCAGTCTTCAGTGTCACACAATCCTTCAGAAATCATTCTAATATTCTGATTAGGTGCTTAACCCTCTGGGGTCGGCAATCACTCCGGCGTGATCAGCTCGCTTTTTTTCTTATCAGTGTAAAAGAGACTCAAAATACTCTTACATATAAGTGTTATACATCATTAGATCGTGTTAAGTGTCTGTTTTGTTTTTAAATATAAAACAGTTGCGCTGCTTATTTTTTTTGTGGAAACCAAAATAATTTTTTTCAGTATTCTTTGATGGAAAGGAAGAATTTTTAGATAGGTAATTTATAACAATTTTGCAACAATTTAAAAGTCTTTACTGTAACTTTTTAATCAGTTTAATGCATCTTTGCTGAATAAAAGTATTAATTTCTTTTAAGAAATAAACTCTAGGATTCTTTATTTTACTTTAAACGGTTTGATGTGCCAAAACTTTCTTCAGTTAAACAAAGACAAAACTGAAGTCATTGCGTTTGGAAACAAAGATGAAGTTCTCAAGGTGAATGCATACCTTGACGCTAGGGGTCAAACAACTAAAAATCAAGTCAGAAATCTTGGTGTGTCTCCAGAGTCAGACCTTAGTTTCAGTAGTCATGTCAAAGCAATAACTAAATCAGCAAACTATCATTTGAAAAATATTGCAAGAATTAGATGCTTTGTTTCCAGTCAAGACTTAGAGAAACTTGTGCATGCTTTTATCACCAGCAGGGTGGGTTATTGTAATGGACTCCTCACTGGTCTTCCTAAAAAGACCATAAGACAGTTGCAGCTCATACAGAACGCAGCTGCCAGGATTCTGAGCAGAACCAGAAAATATGAACATATCACACCAGTCCTCAGGTCTTTACACTGGCTCCCAGTTACATTTAGGATTGATTTTAAAGTATTATTACTGGTATATAAATCATTCAATGGGTTAGGACCTCAATATATTGGAGATTTGCTCACTGAATATAAACCGAACAGATCACTCAGATCATTAGGATCACATCAGCTAGAAATACCAAGGGTTCACTCTAAGCATGGAGAGTCTGCTTTTAGCTATTATGCCAGCCGCAGCTGGAACCAGCTTCCAGAGGAGATCAGATGTGCTCCTACAGTAGTCACATTCAAAGCCAGACTCAAAACACATCTGTTTAGCTGTGCATTTACTGAATGAGCACTGTGCCAATGTTCGTCCGACTGTTTTTACTGTACTTTATTTTATTTTTTATTCTAAACTGTTTTAATTATTTCCTCCTATGTAAAGCACTTTGAATTACCATTGTGTATGAAATGTGCTATATAAATAAACTTGCCTTGCCTTGCCTTGCCTTTAATACATTTATTTGTACGAGATTAGTTGTAGATTTTTTTTAAGAAACTTTAAAAACATTTTTATACATTTTGCTTTTATTTGTTGGTTATACATAGTTTAGTTGCTTATATATTTACTTTCTAACTTTTTCCACTTGTTTTTTTTTTGCCATGAATAAAGCCGTGGTAGTTGGTGTGGCGCTAAATTAAAAACAAACAAACGTTCAACAAAAAAATGTAAAACATTTTAATCTTACTGACCGCAAACTTGTAATCTTACTGACCTCAAACTTGTAGTGTACATTAACCTCATTTAAATTGTGAACAAGCATTAAAAAATGATTAAGAATTAAGAATGAATATTAGAATAGATCAAGGTCTGCTAATTCTTCTACCACTCTTTTATGTCTTTTTTCAGGTTATGTTTACAGAGGAGGATGTAAAGTTCTACCTTGCAGAACTGGCTTTGGCTTTGAACCATTTACATGGACTGGGAATCATCTACAGAGATCTTAAACCAGAAAAGTGTGTTACTCACCCACATATTACATAAACTGCGATGTTAGGGCTGTCGCGGTAAATTTCCCTTGCGGTAATTTTGAGTGGCTCGATATTATCGCCATTTTATAATAATTATTATTATTATTTTGTTATATTATAAAATGATTACTAACTATTAATATATTTATAACAGTTAGTTTTGATTCTCGAATGTTTACTGGACAAGAGGCTTTCCAAAAGTGCTATTTCAGAAGTTTCCGCAGCACTGGTACGTCTCTGTGTGCGCTAGACAGGCTGTCAGTCAGTGCAGTTACATTGTTACGCCAGTAGGTGGCGGCAAGGGACTGTCTTTATCCTTGAGTCATCAATAAAACTTTCATAAACAAAAACCGCTGATTCATTTATGAAATAAACAAGGTGTTGATATTACTTTAACTTTGCGTGCCACTTCACAATGCTCAATTGACGATCAAAGCATCAGCTGGGTAACGCTGAAGCTGATGTATTACTTCATAGAGATCAATGGCATTGATTCAATGCGTTGAACAGCGCTGACTCCGGTCGTGGGAAATCCCCTCAAACATTGAACGGAAACTCGCTTTTATCTTCTGACAACAACTGATGGCAAACTGATTTTTTTCACAAATAGAAGGACAGATGCTGGGTAACTGCTACATGTTTAAGAACACATCATTTACTTGTAAACAATGACTATATACTAGACCGTGTATAATTACAACACTTTGACTAAGCCAATGCATTGCACATTTTCATATGTGAACCAAATTTGGATCTCTTACAGTATTCTTTTGGATAATGATGGACACATCAAACTTACAGGTATGTGTGTTTTATTACTGCATAATGATAAGGGCTTATATTAGTATAAAATAATCTTGGGTCTAACTAGGGTAAGAACTAGGTATGAACATTTTGTGAGAATCTCACAATGGTATATGTATCAGTATGTATTTGATTTGTTGTCTATGTGTGTGTTACTTAGACTTTGGGTTGAGTAAAGAGTCCATTGACCATGAGAACAAGGCTTATTCATTTTGTGGTACGGTGGAGTATATGGCTCCGGAGGTTGTCAACCGCAGAGGTCATACCCACAGTGCTGATTGGTGGTCCTATGGCGTTCTAATGGTGAGAGGGGCGGGGCTATGCTGAAATTACACTTCAGTTTCAAATAAACTCTAACATAATTCATCATCAATAAAGTTTGTCAAACATAATATTTGTGTATCAGTGCAGTGATTGTGTAATTCTACCTCCTTAGTTTGAAATGCTGACTGGAACACTTCCATTCCAAGGAAAAGACCGCAAGGAAACCATGACAATGATCTTAAAGTGAGCCTTATTTCCTCAATATTGATTTTCATACCTGAGTCTTTGCACTGACATTGTTTTTTGTGCCTCAAGGGCTAAGCTAGGAATGCCTCAGTTTCTCAGCCCCGAGGCCCAGTCTCTGCTCCGCAATCTGTTCAAGAGGAATCCTGGCAACCGCTTAGGTGAAAAAGATCATTGTCAGCTTGTTTCAAAGAACAGGTTGTTCATGCTGAGTAAATTTGGTGCATTTTTCAGTCTGTTCATTAAATACTTGGGATTGAATTTCAGGAGCTGGGCCTGATGGAGTAGAAGAGATCAAAAGACATTCATTCTTCAACACAATTGACTGGAATGTAAGTTCATAAGAAATTGAATAAATCCCAAATTAAAGATATAAGTCCAAAAAAAATAATTTACTCATCCTCATGTCTCTCTTACCATGTATATATATATTTTTTTTTAACGTGGAATACAAAAGTTTTTTTTTTTTTTTTTATCAGTATCTGTCAATATTGGTTAATTATCAGCCAATATTAGACATTTCATTGAGCTTGTGCATTTTTTTTTTTTGCATTACCTTTGCTGTTATCTAATGCTCACCTAAAGTTAGTTTTAAAAGCACTGGTAATTCAATAACGGTTAAATGTAATAGTTAGCAAATCTCCGAATGAATATCTTTTTTATACTGTACATTATAATATTGTGATGCCTAAATTCACGTGTAGCATTTAAAACGAGTGATTTTTATTGTTTAGTGTTGTATTTTTAAATTGAATTAGGTAAAATAGTTTATCATTATCTATATCAACCATTGAACCGTTATTGGCTATAACATGCAATTAATTATTGACTTATAAGTATCAGCCAGAATTGTAATATCAATGCATTCCTAATTTGTATGCTTACAGAAATTAGTATTTGTTTTACCTCTAGAAATTATTCAGAAAGGAATTGCCTCCTCCCTTTAAACCAGCCATCCAGAGGCCAGACGATACAATCTACTTTGACTCAGAATTCACTGCCAAAACCCCTCGAGGTAAGCGATGCAAACATTCCCTTTCCTAGCAGTAGATGCATTTCTAGGCATAACAATTGGATGGTACTCACTTTCCTTTTTCTTTGGTCCCAGACTCTCCTGGTATCCCTCCAAGTGCCAATGCTCATCAGCTCTTCAGAGGGTTTAGCTTTGTTGCTACGGGAGTAGAAGAGGAGAGCCAGCCGCCCATTCAGAGCAACATCAACTTGAGTGGCATACTGCAGGTATACTCGCATCACTCGCACGCTCCTCTCAAACCCCTTCAACATCTGTACACATGGGAATAAAGTGCATGTGTGAATGCTACATACACAGCAACCCTACCGGAGCACGCTTCAGTTCACGGATGTGTATGATGTTAAAGAAGACATTGGTGTGGGCTCCTATTCCATCTGCAAGCGCTGTGTGCACAAGAGCTCAGCAATGGACTATGCAGTTAAGGTAAGGTAACCACATACCTCTTCATCTGTTTTATTGATGTGTTTAGGGTTCTAACACTTTTAAAGAGAGCTGGATTGGCACTTCTGATTGGTGTGTCAGTTTTAGAAGAGGTTTAATCATTTGTAAAAAAAATTTTTTTTCAATAAGTATACACTACCATTCAAAGTTTTGGGGTCAGTAAGATTTTATTTTGACTTTTGAAAGAAGTCTCTTATGCTCACCAAGGCTGAATTTATTTGACCAAAAATACAGTAAAAACAGTGATATTACAGTGATATGAACTTAGAATAACCTTTTTCTATTTTAATATACTGTAAAATTTCATCTATTTTTAAGTGTCAGATCTTTTGGAAATCATTCTAATATGCTGATTTGGTGCTCAAGAAACATGTCATATTGTTTTCAATGTTGAAAATGGTTGTGCTGCTTCATATTTTTGTGGAAATCGTGATGGATTTTTTTAGAATTCTTTGATGAATAGAAAGCTCAAAAGAGCAGCATTTATTTGAAATCTTTTTATTTGCAACAATGTAAAGGTTTTTACTGTGACTTTTGATTAATTTAATGCATATTGGCTAATGCATAAAGAATTCTTACTGACAAAACAGATTATCAATAAGGAGAAGAGAGATCCAGCAGAGGAGGTTGAGATTCTGCGGCGATATGGACAACATCCTAACATCATTACTCTGAAGGACGTGAGTGACTTTTGTTTGTGTGCCTGTCTGTTGGAAACGTATAACTCAAATATCCCTGGTGTTGTCTGCCGTTATTCTGAGTCTGTGTGGGGTTATAGGTATTCGACGAGGGGCGATCAGTGTACCTGGTCACAGAGTTGATGAAAGGTGGAGAACTACTGGATAAAATCCTCCGACAAAAGTTTTTCTCTGAGAGAGAGGCCAGCGCTGTCCTCCACACCATTACAAAGACTGTTGAATATCTGCATGCCCAAGGGGTAAAAGTGTTTACACACACCAAATATTACAGAAAATATTTAATGTGTCCAGAAACCTGTCAAAAGTTTGGAAACATTAACATTTAGTAAAAAATCCAAGTGTTTTTGAAATAATTCTCTTATGCTTACCAATGCTGCATTTATTTAATCAAAAATTCAGTAATTCAGTAATAAATTAAAAGAACTGTTTTATATTTTTAATATATTTTAAAATGTCATTTCCTGTGATGGCAAAGCTGAATTTTCAGGATCATTACTCCAGTCTTCAGTGTCAGATGATCCTTTTTAATTTGAATGTTTCCGAACTTTTGACAGGTACTATATATTTTCTATGAATATATGTATTGTTATTTTATTATGAGTTTATTAGGGTTAATAGATTGGCACTTTGGTTATCAATGCATTTATTTATTTAAATAAATATTTTATGTTTATATATTATTATGGTTAATATATTGGCACTTTGGTTGCAGGTAGTACACAGAGACCTAAAGCCCAGTAATATATTGTATGTGGATGAATCGGGCAACCCAGAATCAATCAGGATCTGTGATTTTGGTTTTGCCAAACAACTTAGAGCAGAAAACGGGCTGCTGATGACACCATGCTACACTGCTAACTTTGTGGCTCCAGAGGTACCTGTTGATCTGTATTTGTTTTAGATGGGAGACTAGATACATCTAGATTTTGTGTATGTTCTAATATATTATATTATATTTAGTGTTGTCACAATACCAGACTTTCCAACTTCGATACGATACCTTGAAAAATATTGATTTTTCGATACCACGAAAAAACTGCCATATATACTGCCATACAGATATTTTTTTATTATCTCATATTTTTTTGATAATTTGGATATATTGTTGCAATAGCTCACACACAGCACAGGGAGGTTTTATTTGAAACTCTGAATTAAATTTACAAAAAAAAATTAAAATAAACAGCCAGTAATAAAATTAAAACAAATAAACAAACTGCAATCGATTGCACAAATAAATATAGGATAAAGAGACAAATGAGGTGGGTCTAACAGTAGTATTCAGGTAAGGAATACAAAAAGAATTAAATAAAGAAATCAAATGTAAAATAACACTGGATATTCTTCATTGTAAAAATTAAATACAGATGAATGCTTACAATTAAAGTTAAATTTAATTTATAAAATTTTAATTTTAAAATAAAGTTATTGAGTCAAAAACAGTGAGTGATTTTGTCTGTTGTTCTTTGATTAACATGATAGACAGCGTAGGAACATTGGACTGCTGTCACTTTAAGAGTTGATGCACTGATCCGTTATACATGTTTACTTTCTCAACTATTTACGTTCCAAAACGGACTATTGTTACCTGAATACACGCCACACGCCAAGATGGGCATTTTGACAAATTTGTGTGTATTTGAAGCACAATAAGCCATGAAAAACAACTAAATTTGGTACTCGCACTGTTTGAGAGGCGGCTTTATGCGCGCCACTTGTATAGATCAGTGGTACATGCGGGAATTAGTAAAATGATGCGCAATACAACCACAATTCAACCAGAGCGAATGAGGCGTTGTGTGTCAGTTCGCTGTTGGAAGGAAGAGAAGTATCGATACTAGGGCTGTCAAATGATTAATCGTGATTAATCACATCCAAAATAAAAGTTTTTTTTACATGATATATGTGGGTGCACTGTGTATAATTATTTTGTATATAAATACACACACATGCATGTATATTTAAGAAAAAAATATTATTTATATATAAAATATTTATATATAATATAAATTATATATAAATCTATATACAGTATATACATGAAAATATTTCTTAAATATATACAAGCATGTGTGTGTATTTATATATATATATATAAAATAATTATACACAGTGCACCCACATATATTATGTAAAAAAACTTTTATTTTGGATGTGATTAATCACGATTAATCATTTGACAGCCCTAATCGATACATTTCGAAATATCTATATTTTGGACAACACTAATTATATTATGGTATTGTTGTAGTAAATTAAATTGTAAATTATTATTATTGTGTGTTATCCGCTCAGGTCCTGAAGAAGCAAGGCTATGATGCAGCTTGTGATATATGGAGTCTGGGAGTTCTCCTTTATACCATGCTTACAGGGTACATTAACTAAATAAAAAAAATGTATTAATATTCCAAATGTTGCAAATCTTCTAAGAAATTGGATGATTTAGCATGATTTAGCTCAAATACAATATTCATGTCAGTTTCAAAACTCACCACTCTTGTCCATCCTTCAGGTTCACTCCATTTGCTAATGGGCCGGAAGATACACCGGAAGAAATTCTGGCTCGGATTGGCAGTGGGAAATTTTCCCTGACTGGTGGATACTGGAATTCTGTATCAATTGAGGCAAAGGTTGCAGGCTCTCTTTTTGTTTAACACACTTCTTAGCCAAATGTAAATGTTCTATCTCTGTTTGATCTATGATCTTTACACTTCTTTGTTGACAGGACCTGGTATCAAAGATGCTTCACGTTGACCCTCATAAGAGATTGACCGCTGCTCAAGTTCTTCGTCACCGATGGATAATCAACAAGGACCAGCTACCCAAATACCAACTCAACCGCCAGGACGCCCCTCATCTAGTGAAGGTTTGCATTGTGATAATAGTTTCAAATGTGAAACTAACAATATCAGAAACACAATTATGGTTTCCCTGTCAGCCCAACAGCCCTTTTGCATTATAATACTTAATGCTTGTGTTTGACTTTATATTCTTATTAATATTTTGCCCTTTTATCTCAGGGAGCGATGGCGGCCACCTATTCAGCCCTAAACAGAAATGTTTCTCCCGTACTGGAGCCGGTGGGTTGCTCCACACTTGCTCAGCGCCGTGGTGCCAAAAAGCTGACCTCTACCGCCCTGTGACCATTCAGATCTAACCCCAAACTACAAATGGCACATACGTTTGTGAGATATCTGGCACTTCTAGCGTTGTCATGTAATGGCAGTCCATCATCGCTGCATCACCATGTAGAATATTATACAACTCTTGGGAGAATGTTAAATTCATGTACAATTGTTTTATGAAAATACTCTAGAAATTTACTTCATATGGGATTATATATGAATATAAAAGTATTTCTGTTGAGTCTGTGTGGAGATTATCATGCATTATGTTAAGAGACTGTGATACAGTTTGTTTTCTGTATTATGGTGATGTCATGTCTAGAGACTGCATGGAACTGTACTATTGCTAGCATCACCAATCATAGCTGTGCCCACCCTCTTCAAGACAGACCTCACATGCTGAAATGGCTTGCTCAAGCATTTCTTTTTAAGAGAAAGAGCAATCAGTTAGTGATGCCACTATATGCAACTTCAGATGGTTTAAACATGGCACAGTGTTGAAACCATTTGTGAAATCAAAGAGAACTATGCAAGTAAACTTACAATCCTTATTGTATGTCCCTAGAAACGTAGAGTGAATGTCACAAACCAAGTATTTCGTGTTAATATAGTGTTTTAATTGGGCAAAGTGGTCCAAAAACCCTTTGTCATGCACATGTGTCTTAAAGGGCATTTGATTTACAAAAAATGCAATCATATAGCGACCTCATTCTTGGAATCTTTTTCCTCTCCAGCAGACCAATATAATAGCTGTTTATCAGAACTAATATCAGACAAATTGTATGCTGTATCTTTTCTTAATGGCTATGGTAAAATTGTGTAGAAGGTGACTGTAGGTGGCTATATTAGAAAAGGGCAGGGTTTTTTTGTTTTGTTTTTCACTGGGAATGACCAATATACTGCTGTCTTACTCAAAGTGATTTGTAACACTCCTCTTTTTGTATTTCTTTGTTTATTCTCTCCATGAAATTAAAGGGAAATATGCAGGCTGTATCAACCAAGATTGCTCCAATTTTTTTAATCAGAATTTTAAAAACATTTCAGAATGTATTATTTTTATACTTGTTGATGAACTGTTCTCTATGTTTATGTATGTTTGTATGTGAGGCCACGTGTTTGGGGAGACTTGGGCCACATGCAGTGTTCTCTTGTACTGGAATTAATTTACAAGAATTAGTCAAACTTTTTTTTTTATTGTTGCTGCTGTATTTTTAATAGTCACGGTGCAAGTGAGAAATATGTCCTTGTGATCTCTCCTGGCCTCTATTGTATAACACAGGCCATACTTTTTTTCAGCACATTTGTGCTTGGGAGAGCAGTTTTTAATTCATGTATTAAAAAAATTATCAAGTTTAAACAAAATAAATATTGCAATACAGTTTTATGTTTTTCTTTGAATGACTCAACAGCATTAAAACTTTGTCCTCAATGAACACGATTTTTTTTACGCATTTTATTCCTAGCTCAATAAAATGATCTCTTTGATATTATAAATAAAGTTTTGTTGGAAAGTCATGCTTTGCGCAGTCGTAGATGGCTTTGAGCGGAAGTCTTCCGAAAGAGAGAGGGAGATTATTTGACGTCCTCCTCGAAATTCAACTTTATTTATTCAGCGACATCATTGAATAAAGACCGCAGTCTTTGTAATCCGAACATGCCAAAGAATAAAGGTAAGGGAAACAGAACACCCTTGATTGAGACAAACAGCTGTTAATGGAACTGATTTTAGCCTAGCTCTCGAGCTAACCACCCGGCCTTTGCGAGCAACGTGACCATATGAGCCTCACATGCGCTAAACTAGTTGCTGCTTGTCTAATGGTAGTCGCTGCTGGTTGAGCGCTAGTATATCATTAAGATACTTACACACTTGAGTTTAACCAGACAGTTTGTCTGTTTTTAAAGATGTTTACCCTTTCTGCGGGTTAACTTGCGTCATTACGCCGGTGTTGTGCCGAATTCTGATCCCTGCTAGATTATTATTACCCCCTGATTCCCCAGGTTTAGGATTAATTTAGGTGTGGTGGTTAGGATTAGGCAACCAGTTAGCGGCCTCAACGAGGGTGTAATAATTTGTCAGGGAGTTAAAATTCGGCACAACGCCTGTCTTTTGTGTGTATTGCCTTGTGTAATGACTGAATAATTGAGTCATAACTTATTCGTTAAAAATAAGTCGACCCAAACAAGTCGTTTTATCCTGCGTAACACGTGAATTTACATTGTAAAGCCTGACGATTTTTTTTTTTCAAATGGAACCGTTAATGAACCTTTGGACAAAATATTTGTTAAAAAATAAATTGCCATATGTGTTTAATGGTTTGTATTATATTTGATACATCAGGCTTTTATGGCCCATATAGTATGATATAGTGAGAATATGGAACGGAGGCCCATACCTAGCAAAAATATGCATTTGAGTGTAGTTGTTGTTATTTATATGGCCGAAAAGAAAGATGAAATTCTGACAGCTTGTAATGTAATAGTTGCAGCAGACTAAGATAAAATGTATACAAATATCAGTTGTCACTCTATGTTACCCAATAATATGTAAGAGGATATTTAAATGTTCAGTTTTATGATCAAAGCTATGTAGATTTATTGTTGGGGCAAGATACATAATGCAATACAATTATGGCTGAGATCATTGTATTGCAATATGATGTAAAATGATTAATCAAGGGAAATCATAATCAAGAAAATATAATGTATAAGCAAGTAAATACAAGTTGCTTCAGTCCAGTAAATATTCATAACAATTTAAAAGTTATTCTTACGTTAAATCATTAATGTACCACAACCTGAAGGTGAACATTTTTATACTAATAGGCCTTTTACTTGCAATATTTTTTATAAATGAAATGATCATTCAGAGGGCAGAAGGCATGTGTCGTTCATGTATCAAAAATGCAGAATACAGTAGGCTTTATAATGTGACTATTCAGAGAGAAAATTAACCACAACAGTTACAATGGCAAGGAAAAAAAACAATTTAGAACATGCACAGTATGCCACACATGAGTGTAAATAACTGTAGGTGTCTGTTGGTTTGTTGGCCAATGTTTTAGATTTTGGAAAAGGTGATAACCAGGATGAGAGAGGGAACTGACGAGATGATCTTATATCTGCTTTTTACAAACAATATAATTCAGAGTCTTCTTTTCTTCAGGTAAAGGAGGTAAGAATCGGCGGCGTGGTAAGAACGAGAACGAGTCAGAGAAGAGAGAACTGGTTTTCAAGGAGGATGGCCAGGGTAAGTAAATATCAACATGGGGGATATCGTTCAAATCCACTAATAGATTAGTTACGCCCTCTGTATATTTATGCAAATACATTTTCACTGCATAATTTTGTGTTCCTTTACTTTTTTATTTATTTTTTTGTCAAGATTTTGGGGTCAGTAAGACTTTTATGTTTTTTTTTTTTTTTTTTAAGAAATTAACACTTTAAGTAAGGATCAGTGTTTCTCAATTCCAGCCCCGTGACACTCTGGCTATGTCTGTATTAAATCAGATATATTTTAAAATGTTTTCATTTCCAACACTCTCGTCCACTCGCATTAGCATTTTCAAGCATTTTCCAAAAGTTTCACACTAAAACATTGGAAAACGCCTTAATCATCTTACTGCACTTGCAAAACATAATAAAAGATCACTGAGATGATAACAGGGGACCAGACATAAAGTTCTCATGCAATTCTTATGACATGATAATTTTTTTATCAAGATATCCCACTATTCACGCGTGGTTGCGCTTAATCAATGTATGGTCTAAAATGCAATGGCCCTCATGTTTTGGTGGATTACTGTTGATCAGTGGCCCTCCATAACTGGATTTGAGGAGTGTAGATGTAGTTTCGTTTAGGTTTATAGATCTCTCTCCTAAACAAGCTGATGGTCTGAATCAGGTTTTAGATAAGAGAAATACAACATCTGCACAGCAGTGGGTCGCCAGGACCAGAATTGAGAACCACTGCAAATCTTTTTACAGAGTTCGTACAAGGTGCTTGAAGTAGTTGAATTTGACTTTTTGAAATTTAAGTCCTGGAAAACCCTTAAAAACAGCCATATATATGAAGAGGTTGTTGAAAAGTGTTTGAATTATTGAAATACAATATATATATATTAAATTAGTGTTTAATTTATTATAAGGTGATGTTCAAAGTTAAAATCATTTCCTTGTTTACAACCTTGTCTCTTTCTAGAATGAATCAGCGGGTTTTTTTAACGAAAAATCTACTAACTCACTCTTAAAGTCAGTCCCTTGGCGCCACCTACTGGCTTAACTATGATAAATCCCCATTATCAACATACAGACTGTTTCTCAATATCAAGTATGACAACATTCTAATGTAAAACATGACTTATGGAACTGTAATAGCCATTATAATATATTTGTATTTAATATACATTATTAAATAAGTTGTATGTTATATTTAGGATACTTATATCTGTAATTTGAGTAAAAAAAAAAAAATCCTTAATTTATAAATATATTGTTTGATAAGTGCTGCTGATTGTAGCCCTTGAAAACCAAAAAAACTAGTGCTTGAATAGTCCTTGCGACCTGTAATTTAATTTTACAGAATCTGTACGAAGTTCGAACCCTGTTTAAATTTTTTTTATTAAATTATAGATTATAAATTTCTTCATTTTAAATAAATGCTGTTCTTTTAAACCCTATCCATCAACGAATCCTGAAGAAAAAAAAAAGATCTCAGTTTTCAACATTGATAATAATAAGAAAAGTTTCTAGAATGATTTCTGGTGGACCATGAGACACTGAAGACTGGAGTAATGGCTGCTGAAAATTACATTTTAAAATATATTAAAATAAATGATTTTAGTAATATTTCACAATATTACTGCTTTTGTATACTTTTTTGTTTTTGTTTTTTTTGGATCAATTCTTTCAAAAAAAGTCTTACTTACCCCAAACTTTTGAATGGTAGTTTTAGTTAAGCCAAAACCAAAGCCAAGATGATCTTCAGTTATATAAAATCTCCCAATGTCGTGTGCTAGAATATGCCCAGGTGATAAAGATGCTGGGAAATGGGCGGCTAGAGGCCATGTGCTTTGATGGGGTCAAGCGGCTTTGCCACATCCGAGGAAAGCTGCGGAAAAAGGTATGATAATGTTAATGACGACAGTCTCTTCTTTGTATTGGCTTTCATTGTCCCATGGGGAAATTTTGGTTCAGCATGTTTCAATACACATGCTGTTCACACATAAAAAATGTACACAAATATAAAAATCAGATCTGTGATCTGAAGTGATATTCTGTAGGCTTATGAATCGGAATGACTTTTTCAATGGCTGTATGGTTTAGATGCTTTCATATAATTTAAGTTTAATTTGACCTCTTATTTCTGCTTGCATAGAAGATTATTTAAAAAGGACAATGCTTACCTAACTTTTTTTTTATGGTGATCATTAGACTTTTTTCTAGGCCAAGTATTCAACACATTGTTTTATCTCCTTTAGGTTTGGATCAATGCATCTGACATAATCCTTGTTGGTCTTAGAGATTACCAGGTAGGTGGTGATCTTTTTTCTTTTCCCCGCGTAATTTTTATTTAATAGACATTTTATTATATTATTATTTGCAATTTTCATTTAGTTTATTTTCACAGGACAACAAAGCAGATGTCATTTTAAAATACAATGCAGATGAGGCTCGCAGTCTTAAAGCCTACGGAGAACTTCCAGAACATGGTAAGTCTCAAACTGGCATTAGTCATATTTTTGTCTTTTTTTTTTACTGTTTAGTGGTTTTAATGGAAATGTCATGGTACTAAAACAAATCACCCACCACGATTAAAAGTGCCAGATGATATAGTATACACAAGTAAAGCTCACATAGCACAAGTTTTATATCCTCAAGGATGATAGTGTGTTCTAAAGTTCAAAAGACTTTTGGCTGATCTCTTGTTGTCTTTCCTGCAGCTAAAATCAATGAAACGGACACATTTGGACCTGGAGATGATGATGAGATTCTGTTTGATGATATTGGTAATGACGATGAGGAAATTGATGACGTAAGTACACGATTCTTTTTTATCATGACAGGAGCAACGGTGTCTTATTTGTTCTAAATATCAAAGTGCTGGGATTAGTTTCTGTTGCCTGTATTAGTATGTTCACTGTACAACTTAGATACATTACTGTTCAAATGTTGGGTCAGCATTTTTTTCTTTCTAAAGAAACCAATACTTTTATTTAGAAAAGACACATTAAATCGAAGTAACCGTAGAAATGTTTATAGTTCAAATTGTAGTTCTGTTCTTCTGAATTTTCTAGAATCCAGATAAACTCCAAATTTTCTACAAAAATATTTAGCAGTTTTCAACATTGATAACAATAATAAATGTTTCTTGAGCACCAAATCAGCATATTAGAATGATTTCTGAAGGATCATGTGACACTGAAGACTGAAGTAATGATGCTGAAAAATCAGCTTTGCCATCAAAGGAATAAAATGCACTTTAAATATATTAATTTATACAAGTTATTTTAAATTGTAATAATATTTCACAGTTTTACTGTTTTAATGTATTTTTAATCAAATAAATGTAGCCTTTGTGAGCATACGAGACATCTTTCAGAAACCTTAAGAAATCTTTCTGACCCAAAATGTTTTAACAGTTGTGTAGAAGCATATTACAAGCATATTATGTTCTGTCATTGATCTATTAAAGGGTTAGTTCACCCAAAAATGAAATTTCAGTCATTAATTAGTTACTCACCCTCATGTTGTTCCAAACCCGTAAGACCTTCTTCATCTTCGGAACACAAATGAAGATAATTTTTATATATTTTTTTATCTTCATTTGTGTTCCGAAGATGAACAGAGGTCTTACAGGTTTGGAACGACATGAGGGTGAGTAATAAATGACAGAATTTTCATTTTTGGGTGAACTAACCCTTTAAATACAAACAGTAACTAAGTAAACATAATTTAAACTGTTTAGTGCTGTAGTGGATCCCTTTAGGCTGTTTATCTGCATAAAACAGCCTAAATCACAAGAACATCATACTGAAGTGTTTGGGGAAACCTATACCTTAATGTGTTTGTTTCTGCCCTCTTACACAGATCTGAGTCACAACTGCTGGTGGGCTGTACTGTTTACACTGAGAAGAGAAAACGCTTCCTTGTTTGGGAAAAATTGCAACTTGGGCGTAATTGATGCCCTATATCCTACTGCAAGCTCCCTCAGAGAAACACTCGGAGGCTTATTGCTCAACTCTATCTGTTTCTCTCTCTTTAGCACGTAATCTGACTACAAGTCTACTCCGAGCATTCTGACGGTCACATAAATCTCTTTCATTCACATTTAATGACAACAACAAAACTTAGACTGCATATTTTTGTTATGGTTTTAAAGTATTTATATTGTATTCCACTGTATGTGGTGGAATTTAAAATGCAAGGAAATGCAGAATCTACAATAAAAAGTCGAGCCTTTTATCTGTTTGGACTGAACTTTATTTCTTATATTGTATATTTGCTTTCTTTTTTTCTGTATTTTTATTTTTTCTCCATATACACTGTCTCTTCCCCATGGCATTTGCATGCATTTCTGCTGTGCCTGAAATAAAAATATATATTTTATTTTCGTTGTTGTTTTTCACCGTCAGTTTGTATGGAGTAGAAGCAGCAGTAACATAATTTGACCACTATTTGGCAGTAAATGCGGAAACTCTCATTATTTATTTTATCTTTTGAATGATACTGAATTTAATACAAACCCTTTAGCCATAAACTAGACGTTTACTAGTAGCATTAGTCCCGATAAATATTAGAGGTTTTCAAATTCGGTGTAAAAATGTAGTTTTTGCAGACATTAGTTTGGTCACGCAATTGTAGGTTTCCTGGATGTTTGGAGACGATCTTTTCAAGTGTTGTGCTCCCTCTATGTGCACATCGTTTTGTATGAGAAGTCGTACTGACCCATTTCATTTGGACTCGTTAGTGGCTGTCCTGCTGCCCCTCTGGCTGTTTCGGACTGCCACGTTTAATCCATATCACATGGACCGTCTCCACGTTACAACCGTTTGTTCACTACCCTAGGAGACCTAGTAATAACCTCAGATTTCCCTTATACCTGTGATGCAGTGTTTGGTCATTGAGTAAATGTTTCTTTTAACCAGTTTGGGCAATTTTCGAAGTGTAAATTAAGCTTTTCACGGTTAAAATTGTTAATCCTGGAAAATTGTTTTGTGTTTAGCTGTTCATACCTCACAGTGTATTAGTAATTATCCTGGGTTTTTATGTTTATTTCCAACAAAATATACATGTAACATTTCAAAAGATACAAATGTTTCATATATAATGCTGCTATAAAATATAATAAAATGTCTAATTCCATAGCATCATAAAATCATTAATAAGATTTTTAACATCTGGTATTGTTAAGGATAACATTCATATCAAAGAAGAAGAAAAAATAACAGAAGAGAGTATATGTGTATAATCAAAAGAAAAAAAGGAATTTAATTATTTGTAAATGTCCTTAGTTCTGATTGCTTTGCGGCTTGAAAGTCCTTGAGACGTTTCAAGGTAAATCTTCATGTCAGCTTTTAAATGGGTGATATTGGGTATTCATTCAGACCATTCACATAATGTTTATGTATGTATAACTTATCAAGTAGTATAAGATTTAACATAAAAATGTGACTCTTGTCTATATATTTTTTTGTTATCATAAAAAAAACATCTCTTTTCTCCAAGTTAATTTTAATTAGGCTATTATTCAAATATGTAGAATCTAAGCTACATTTGACCGTAACGTTCGAATTTGCATATTTTTGAGGTCAGTGGAATTGTTTGCTCGCGACGAAAAACAAAAATTAAATTATCATTTTTGCTGCTATATTGTTCATTGTTTTCTCTCTTTTCTCTGTGTATAGACCACACACACAAAACTGTATTTTAATTAAACTATTTTAATTTGTACTATTATTGCTTTCTTTAATTCTCCATAAGTAGCCTATACTAAAAATGAGTAATTTGAAAAGTTTGGGTTGTGAACATGTGGACGTGGGCAGTCGTTTCTCGAAGATCGAAATCAGTTCTTTGCCTCTATTTCACCGATGTCGATGACGTCACTCAGTGTTTCAGCACTACTGCGCTGTCCAGCCTCTCTATCCAGTGACAGTCTCTGTCCACACAAACGCTATTCGTATCCTCTTTACGGGACAGCTGGTAAGAAAACTCCCGGCCCGCCGCGCGAGACTAACTTTCATCTCAATCGATTCATCACTGCATAACAATCTGTGATAGCGCCACAGAGCGCATTCTGCTGAGATTGTGGAAAGCGGATCGGTTCCCGGTACCGCAGCGGCAGTCCAGGAAGGGGCTGGCTATGCTGTTTCTCTTGGCCTGAATTTTTGGGGATAGCGTTTTGCTGCGTCGTTGTCCGTGACATTGCGTTTGGGAGAGCCGCCGGTGGACCACGAAGATGGCGGAGAACGCTGTCAACACCGCGGTCAGTACAACGACAGGTGAGCGACTTGCTCAAAGGTAACATTCTGTCTGCCAATAATTCAGTAAGCGTACCTGCGGTGTTTTGTTAGCGTGGTATTGGATGAGTAGGACAATGATTCACTCATAGATATGTTTATGCTTATCTAGCATGATTACTAGCTTACAGTGTGGCGATGAAGAACAATGACTGACGTGCCCAGTTGAATGATTTCCTTTTCAAAATGCTTCTGTCTGATCTGGCCGACAAAACCCGCTAAAGCTTCTGATTTATTATGCTTTCACATCCCAACTGGCCTTGCTCCACTTCGGAATTATTCTTTCATTTAGTCCTATTACCTTTTGCTTTTTCAGATTTTTTGTTTTTTATACAATTGCCGGTGCGACTCGCTGCAGGTCTTTATTGTTTGTTTGTTTGTCATCCTCAGATGGGGCAAGTAGCCTAGCCCACATTATTTTTGTACTGCGTTGCATTTTCATGGCATGGGAGGCTCTCGAAAGTTGACGGGGCGAACAGCGCCCAACACTATAAAGTCAAAACTCTGATGAGATTAGAGCCGTTAAGACTAAAACCACGTCCATTTGCCAAATTAATTTAATGGAAAATCGATGAAGAGAGCTACATCCGGCTCAGGAGCTCGCTTCAGTAGACTATAGCTTTGAGTGAATGCGTGTGATTTAAGCAGCATCTGCAGAACTGTCCCTGTCCTACTGCCTGTTACTTTAGTGTCCTTAACCAAATCTGAATAGTGCACTTAGTGTGTGGCTGTGTGCACTAAGTATTTTGACAGATCACTCTTAAGTTTAAGATAATTATGTAGACTTACTACTGTATATACTATAAAGTTATGTAGACTTTAAGAACTGTTCAGTGTTCACAGAAAGGTTCTTTAGGGAACCTATAATAGTTATTCTATTGCATCGCTACGAAAACCCCCTTTTGGAACCTTTATTTTTAAGAGTTTACAACAGTTTGAGTTTTATCAGCCACATCTAAACATTTCGGTTCTATGATATAGTGTGTTATAAATGTGACAGAGACCAGCTAGTAGGAGCTGTGCAAGTAAACCTTACTCCTCTGGCCTCAAGAGGCACACTAGCGACTTGAAGCTAGAGCCTGCGATCTATAGCGCCCTTGTTAGCTTGCCCGCCTCTCATGCCGGCAACCTGGGTTCGAGGCCTGCACAGAGTAAGGGCCTTGAGGGGTTACATTGGTGCCGTGACCCGGAGGGGAGTGAGGTTTAGCTAGTAAGAGCTGTTGATAAACCTCACTCCCCTGGCCTCAAGAGCTAGCTAGAGATGATATATATACTGTATATATATATATATATATATATATATATATATATATATATATATTCATGGTCTTTAGTCGTGTAGTGCTAAGTAAAGACATCCAGAGAACCTACAAAATGATTTATTTATAATTATTTAAAATTATTATAAAACCCACAGTAGTTGTAGTGCAGTGTTGCTTTATTCATTGTTCTTTATGACATTGAGCTCACACATTCTCAGTCAGCTTTATGTGCACTCTCTGATTCTTATAGCAGAGCTTGTGTGTGTACTGGGAATATAGATTTAGAAGCAGAGAGAGAGAGAGAGAGAGAGAGAGAGAGAGAGGGAGAGAGGAAGGAGACAGCCAACAACGGACACCATCATGAGTGAGCAATTTATTTAAAAGAACCGTCATGCAGAGGAAGGAAAGAAGATAAACGGAACATAACTGAACTAAAAAGATTTCAATGCTGTCAACAAGGAAATGGAAAATAAAGTAGACAATTTAAGAACCATCTAGTAATTTTTAGAGGCCACTGTACTCTTCAGGTCACGAAATGTAATTTGGTTCTGTACTAAACTGCCTAATATATTGATATATTGTCCACTGACAATCGTCAGTGGATCTTTGTGGATAAATGATATAATGTCTGACTCTATTAAGTGTATGTGACTGTGAAATGACTGATTGTGTTTGCATTTAAATTTTGGGAATAGATGAAGCAGAAGTATCTAGGCCACAGCTTCAGATTTATAATCTAGTCCAGAAATAATCAATGGTCTCTTCTTTCTGCTAGACTCAGAACATAAACAAACTCTCTGTTTTCGCCTACCTCAATTTGTTCAACAGTAATTCTGTAATGCTCTGTCTGCCATTTTATATACTTATATTTTTGTGTCTTTATAACTCAAGTACAATATCTATGTTTAACAAGGCCAGCTATGTATGTCAAGGTCTACTCAAAACTGAAGCTTGCCGTTTCAATCAATTTTCACCACGATTGGTGTGTTCTCTATTTCTCTGCAGTTACTAAAGTCATGACATCACCTTTAACTCCGGAAAATAAATCTCAAAGCAATGGCCATGCCTCACCAACTTACCAGAAAACCAACCCAGGCAGCCCTTCTATGAAACAGAGTAAGACCCTCCTACACTTTTCCCAGTAACATTAAACATGAAATGTTTCGTTTTTGTGATGAATCAAGTAGAGTGCAGACAAGTTTAGGTAAGCCAAACTACCAGTTTTGTTAAAAAAAATAGCAGACAGGGTGGTAGAGGTGTTTGGAAAACCAGTTTGAGACAGGAAAGCATGGTAGGAAAGCAGAGGGAAAGGATCTCGATCCGGGAACTGCGCTATATGTCGGTGCGCTGCCCACAAGGCTATTGGCACAGATGGAAATAGTCAACATTTTTACAATTCTCTGCTGCTAGTGATGCAGAAGTTGTACACTGCAACTTTATTAAACTATTAAAGTCAGTTCTTGAATTCTCTGGGAATCAAACCCATGACTTTGGTGTTGCAGGCGCCATTCTGTATTTTTTAAGCTACAGGAATGCATTTATTATATTATATTATATTATATTATATTATATTATATTATATTATATTATATTATATTATATTATATTATATACTGTATGATTTTTGGACAGATATCATATTGTTGAAAAGAGGTTGATTGCAGAATTAACAATGGCTACTAATGAACTTTCACTGACACAGTTTTCTTCTTCATCCTCCTCATCCTTTATCTTCATCCTATCTAAAGATGACGCACTGACCCCACCCACTGTCACAGAAAAGAAAACTCAGACCAATGGGCACGCTTCACCTTCACGCCATTCGGCCAATACCAACGCATATGCAGGTAAACAATGTAAGTCCCACCTTTTCTGTTTGTGTTGAGTGGACATCTTCCAACTCATCTGGCTGTTTGTCTAAAAGCACAGGCAGTGTAAAACCTGTCTAAAGAGATAAAGTGTCTATTTTCCTTTGTTTTTATGTTTCCCTGTCACTCTGTCAAAGATTTGGAGGGCTATTTGAAGACAGATGATAGGATGAGGCTTGCCAAAGAGAGACGTGAGGAGAGGGAGAAGAGTTTGGGTAAGTGTGTCTGTTTATGTCTCTGTATGTGTGGGGGCAGTAAATTCAAATAAGTGACTCACAGGGCGATTTCAACTTTGGATGGGCCTTAATTTAAGGTTTTAATCTATGCATTTAGCAAATGCTTTTATTCAAAGCAACTTACATTGTATTGAAAGTATATATTTAGTATATATAAAGTATGACAGGACAGAAAAGTTTGTTTTTCTGAGGTAAGAGACTTTTTATTTTGTAACAAGTTACGGAAATAATTCTAGAATAATGACACTGACATATAGCCTGACAACATCTCATACTGAATCAGGACAATGTGATTTTCTCATCTGATGGTCTAGTAGGCTGATTGGGGAGAGACAGCTTGACCCAGCGTCTCTGTGTATTAGACAGTTACAGCGGATGAATGGTTTGATATTTAATGATGACTCCTGTCCTTTGTACAGTTGTTTGTAAGAAGTTTGTTAAGATGTATGAACTTGTCCACTACAAACCAAATCTACCTAAGGGTACAACTTAACCCTTAGTAACCTGTCCTGGTATCCAAACAACGCAATGCTAATTGCCAAAGATGTTTGTCTAGTGTATTGCATGTCTACATAGACCAACAATTGAAAAAATGGCGAATGTACACAAGAACATTCCCTGTGAGAAGCTGTCAGTAACGATGATGAGCTCTGAGTTGGATGGTGTTTTTTCATAACAAGCCAGAATGTAGTCAATAATTTCTCTCGCTCTTTCTCAGCTGCACGGGAGCAAGCTATAAAGGACAAGGAGAAGCGAGCACAGCTGCAGTATGAGAAGACGGTGGAAGAGCGATGGAAGCGGCTGGACGAGCAGAGACAGAAGGAGGAGCTTCGCAGGGCAGCCGTGGAGGAGAAGAGAAGACAGCAGCTAGAAGAGGAGAAGGTCAGAGATCTCTAGTCAAATCCACCAGTCCTAGGTTAACGAGTCCCTGGAATTATAGATACTGTTTTTCTTTTCATTTGAGAAGGACACAAGATAATTGTGCTCTTCTTCCCTTGACCTTTCGGATGCTATTTTCTCATACGGCATTGATATGCCAGATCTCAGGACAGTAATTTCAAACATCCCTTGTGATTCATCTCCAATAACAGCTATACAGCCTGTATTGTGAATAAATTTAGGGCTGCATTGTGATTAAAACCATTGAATTTAAGAAGAAGAAAAAAAGAAAGAATCATGACTTTTTATGTTGTGTGAATGACATTTTCAGCAAATGCACTGTATCTATGGCAATTAATTCCTGCCTTGCCATGTAATATCAGCCACCCACAGGGCAGACACTATTCTTATATATGTTATGAGCCTGCAAGTGTTTACTGGGTGTCGTGGCTTGTGATACTTCTCCAATCAGAGGGATTTGGCCAGATCAGGTCAGACTGTATTTTAATCCTTATCTCTCGCTGGGCTGTGGATTCATTATTCTTCTCAAACATGGCCTTCATCTGCCACACAGTCAGCTTTCACAACTATGTTCATTTTGGAAAAGCAGATCCTGTAAAGGAGTGGGCAAAGAAAGAAAGAGGAACAAGGTGGCATGCGGGGGAGGTGATGATGGTCTCAACAAATGTTGCTGGAACCATTTTCATAGATGCAAAGCAAACACAAATGAAAGCGTAAATAAGATGGGTGAAACTTGCTTTCTGAATAGTCATGTGAATATTTGAGTATACGACTTGCTGATCGTGTGGTGCTTATTTAGCGCCCTTTCTATGGAAGGGAATGAGTTCTAGTGCTAATCATTACAACCTGAAATCCTAGTAAAGAACTTAATGAGGGAAATTTAAAGTTAAGGTTATAGTTAGTATCTTAGTCAGTGATGTGCCATTCTTTAAAGATTTTTTAAAACGTTTTTGAAAGAAATGTTTTAAGCTCACCAAGGCTGCATTTATTTGATCCAAAATACAGTAAAAACAGTAATTTTGTGTTTGAATATATTTTAAAATGTAATTTATTCCTGTGACTGCAAAGTTGAATTTTCAGCATGGTTACTCCAGTCTTCAGTGTCACATGATCCTTCATAAATCCTTCTAATTTGGTGATAATTCTGATTCTGATTTGGTGCTCAAGAAATATTTGTAATTATTATCAATGTTGAAAACAGATGTACTGCATTTATAAAAAATTCTGTTATTAACAGAAAGTTCAATAGAGCAGCATTTTTTTAAAATAGAGATCTTTTATAACATTATAAATGTCTGTACTGTTACAATTGATCAATTTAATGCATCCTTACTGAATAAAAGTATTAGTTTCTTTAAAAAAATAAAACATCTTAGCCCAAACCTTTGAAGGGTGGTGCATATGAGGACTCATATGGAATTATGCGTATTCTTCTTTCAGTGCATATACTGTTCACAGAGTAGTTGTGCTAAAATTGTTGGTGTAAATATCCATTGGTGAAGTGAGTGTCTGGTGTTTCCTGTGCTGTAACGGCACACACAGGAGCGTCTGGAGGCTCTGATGAGGAGATCACATGAGCGCAGCCTGCAGCTGGAGAACAGGAATAAACGCTGGGTATGGGGTCCCAACGGCACCGCTCAAGGTGAGTGTAATGAACACACATGACATTGGATGAAGAAAAGGAGAGACTTGGTGGAGGGGAGTGAGTAGTGATGGAGTGAGAATGGAAGGAAGGCATGAAATGGTGGATTGAGACCACTCATGAAAATGCTTTTATTTTGCATTTTTCTAAATTCAATTGAATTTATTATTAAAATTTCCATCTTCATTTTATGTCATGAACGTTATTTATTTATTTTTACATAGTAGTTAAATACAAGATTATTGGCTTTAAATGTTTTTTTGTTATGTACATTTTTCACAGAGCAGTTGTATGTTAAGAAGCTGTTGTGCAGCTACAGTGCAGCGTCTTTGCATTTGCATGATTTTCGTCTGGGCTTTAGGACACAGTGTTTCTAGAGCTGAGCTCAGGTTTCATAATTCAGCTCATCAGAGAGGAAAGACAGGCAGGCATAAGTGAATCAGCACTTTCTGTGAGCTGAGCGCCATCCTTTTGGCTTGATTTAGATACAGGCTCATTAATTGGTTAAGAAATTGGTTATTGATTTGGAGCCTTAGATTTAATCATTTAAAAAGCTAGGGAAGTTCAAAAGGAAAAATGTGTGTTTGTGTAATATTTTTGAGGTCATTGTAGATTGTAAAAAAAAAAAAAAAAGTCAACATTATTAATTAATTAATTAAAAATTGAAAAGACATCTTAAATTAAAAAGTTACATTTATTAATTTAGTGTGTGCTTTTATCCACAGTGATATTTGAACGATTCATCTTAAGACACAATCATCCTAATTCCTGTTGCTTTATGTTTTTCCCTAGAAATTAATGCTTATTGAGAGCATTGAGATGATTTCAGGACTTGATCATAAAAGTGTGTTCTGATTTGATGATTGCAGTGTGTGTGTGTGTGTGTGTGTGTGAAGGACACAGGTTTTGAGTTTGAGTGTGTCTGAAGTCAGATCAGCCCTGCTCATTGTGTCTGGCTGCTGTGCTTGGAGAGCGCCAGAGGATGTGGTGAAAGTGTTTAGGTGTGTGTGCTAAGGTACACACACACACCACCCCAAAAACACACACTTCATCTAAGGGTGCCCAGTCTGTCCATAACGCTGTGCTGTTTCTGCTGTGCTCTGCCGTGACCCCATCGCCCAGGTGACTGGGAGAATGCCCCGCCTCCTCTCTCTGCTGCCCTCCCCCATGACCTCGCTGCCCCCTCTCCTACTGCCATCGAATCAGGCAACGGTATGAACCCTAAAGCTGGCCTTTTCTCACCACCTTCTGCCTCCTGTCCCCTCAGATTGACACCATTCTTCTAGTTTTTGGTTTCCATTCCAAAACTCTAAACCAGCCTGCTCTCCTTCCCTGGTTCCTGCTTGAGCACTTACGGGGCTAAAAGGGGTAAATGCTTGCATAATATCCAACTGGGACCCAGTTGCATTTATGTCTCAGACAAGAGACTGCCCATTAACGCTATGTAAAATTAGCTGCCTTGAAAATGTTTTTAGATCAAGAGCCAGCAAGATAAGGGGATGACAAGAGAAGGCTGCTTTCAAGTATGAAAATGTCCAAGATTTTTGTTTTGCTGAGCAATTCACATGCTGCTATACCTAATCTGAACGTACAGTGCCTTGTAAACATATTCAGGCCTTTAGCACCTTCTCTCAAACACTGAATTACAAACCCTTTATTTAAATTCAGTTTAATGTGATTTTTATTTTATTTTTAACCACTGAAAGCCAAAATTAGTTTAATTAGTGGTGCATGCTATGGCAAATACTAATGCCTGACTTATGATTTTCGCCTGCCGGGTGATAAAACAGGTAAAAGATAATCCTGTTACACTAAAGGAGGGACATGAGCCATATCTAAGGACCAGACTCCCACAAATATTTAGGAAAATTGCATATAACATTTCCATCTATTTTGAAAACAGTTTTAAGAAAACAAATAAATTTGATGCATATTTGCCAGTCATACATATGAAACGGTTAAGATTTTGCACTGGAAAAATCATGCCAAAGTTTAATTTTAACTATTGGCATCTAGTTGGTTTTATATATATATATATATATAAACATCCTTTCAAATTTTATTTATTCAAATAGCTTAGAACATGATCAGTTTATAATCAGTTTTCATAATCAGTTTTTCAACCATGGATCAAATATGGCTAGCTAAGGAACAACAAACTATATTCAACTATAGTTAAAATATATGAGATTGAAATAAATTGGATTTATTGATGATAAATATATAAACTTGGTCATTGTGTATTTAAAATGCATTCAGTTTGCATGCAAGGGTCAGAAATTGTATTGCAAATCGAATGCATAAATCTTACATTTAAAATTTAGGCCTAAATATTTTTAAGTGTATCACACTTGGGGATGTTTTTGTTTTTTACTTGTGTCAATACAAAACCACATAGAAATCACCCCCCAAAAAATCTAGGAATTGCATAGCAACATGCTAGCAAGTAGCAACCACATAGCAACACCCTGGCAACCACCTAGGCAATCCTAGCATCATGACAGCATGTTTTGCACAGGCCAGAACCACTTGCAATGTAAAAATACCCTTTAAGCAAATAGAGCCTCGTGAAAATCGCATCCATCTGATAATCTGTGGCACTATTTCAATATGGTGGTAAGCTAAATTGGTGCTTTGAAATAAAAAACAAAACAAAACAAAACAGAGAATGGGAGAATTGTTGATTTGTGAGTCTGAATTCTTTAGCATGGCACTGTATATTTATTGTGCACTTGCTCTGCTCAGTACTTGGTTGGTGAAAGTCAAAGCAAATCTGAATGTCAGTGTGCTGCTGTGTCTTCTTGTGAGTTTTGTATGATTGTGACTGTACATTTTTTACTAACAACTTAATTTGTGTGAACCAGTACTTTAATCACAGCTATGGTTATTTCAGTGTTGAAGTGTTGCGTGTGCATGTATGTCTGTACATGGGTAGTTTTTCTTTCTATTTGGATGGTCACATAGAGTTAACTACACACACACACACACACACACACACACACACACACACACACACACACATGCACTAATTGCCCTTCATCGTCATGTTTTCTATATATCCTAATTAGGTTTGTTAGGAAGGATGCAATAAACTATCTGAATTACCTTAAAACAGTAGTTCACATGAAATGGGTTTTCTGCCATTAATTGTTCAACCTCATATCAAGGTCAATCTAAATCTGTGGAGCTGTATGCTTCTGTCTCTTTAACATAAAGTTTTTAATGCATGTTAAAAAAAAGAGGCTTTGGACACACCTATCCAAATACATCCCTCCATCTCTCCATTCATATTAATGTTATGTCAGTCCCACCCACCCAATTCATCCCTACCTTTTTCCCCTTCATTCTCTGCATTCCTCCATCCCTCTCTCTGTCAGCCCGTCATGATCATCTGAATTCTATGGACAAACAAAAAGTGAATCGCCTCCTCACACACACACACTCCTCACTGGCTCGCTGTAACAGTGCTGCAGAGATGCATCTGTCCTGCCTGCGCTGCAAAGGTAACACACAGACACAGACACACACACACACACACTCCGCAACAGGTGTATTGTGTTGTGAAAGCTTGGAGCTGAATTACATCTGTGTTCATTTGTGCCCCACTGAATGTTTTTGTTTTGTTTGTTTGTTTCAAATAACCAAAGAGTGTGTATGTGTGTGTACATGTGGCTTACTAGGTGTTTAATGTCAGTTTACGCTGTGTAGACAAAAATGGTAATATTGATAGATCTATTCTGACTGAGAAATGCTCCTATGTCTCTCCTATTCAGTGCCCCCCAGTCCTCACAGGTCACCTTACCGAGGGTCACCGAGCCGCCGCAGAAACAATCCTGTGCCAGCAGAAGAGTCCATTGGAGCTGTCAGTGCCCCCGACACCCCCAAGGTCAGGACATACAGTATCTGTTACAAACTCAAAAGAAGCTCATGTTTTTAGCTAGTCATACTGTCCATACAGAGATGCAAATACAGGCAATAAAACACTTTTATCCTTCTATTATATTTGCATTATTGCATTATTGCACTATTGCATTATTTTCATTATCACTATCTATTTTTATGTTCATTTTAATTCATTTGATTTTTAACATTCTAATGACAATTTGGAAAAAAAATGGAGGAAAATGTGCCCTATGGTATCACAATAGAAAATAGAATAGAAAATTATTATTTCTTTATTTTTTTTTAATTACTCCTCTGATTAAATGGATTTATTATTAAATGTCTCATTCATTAATGCAGAATTAACATTTGGTGATATTTCATCAATATTTTGTAAAAATGAATCTACTGTTTTTTAAAAAACATTAATACAAGGACACATTTAATTGATCAAAAGTGACAGTAAAGACATTTATAATGTTACAAAAGATTTCCATTTCAAATACTGTAAATGCTGTTCTTTTGAACTCCATCATTAAATAATCTTGAAAAAAATGTCAGGTTTTCACAAAAATATTAAGCAGCACAACTGTTTTCAGCATTGATAATAACAATATTATTATTTTTTTACCTAAGCATCAAATCCTCATATTTCTGAAGGATCATGTGACACTGAAGACTGGAGTAATGATGCTGAAAATTCAGCTTTAACATCACAGGAATAAATTACATTTCAAAATATATATTCAAATAGAAAACAATTACTTGAAACTGTAGAAATATTTCATAATATTTATGTTTTTACTGAATATTTGATCAAATAAATGCAGCCTTGGCGTGCATAAGAGACTTCTCCAAAAAAAAAAAGAAGAAATCTTAACTTTTGAAACAAAGTTGATCTTTGAATAAAAACACCAAATTAACTTATAAAAAAGTAAAAATACCATCAGAAATATAAGGTTGATATTCTGGAAAAACTTAGAGAGGAAATCGATAGTCAAGTGGGTTAAAACAGCACATTATTGGTTACTTTAAAGACCCCTTTGATTTCACCAATGGAATTTTTTGATAGTGTTTGTGAAAAATGACAAAGCGAAGGAAACTGGTATGTTGCCATTTGGCAGCTGTGTACCATAGAGTGTTATGTGTTATTTGTGTTTGTTGCAGAAGGAGAGATTGCGTAGAGAGAGGAGGACTGGCTCTCCGGTCACAGGTTCACCAGTGAGGCGAGCGAAATCTCCTGCTGATGTTACCCAGCGCTCTGCCTCACCTGCCACACCCAAGTAACGTACACACACTTATTTATATATATTATATAGGATGCTAGGGCAGTGATCTCCAATTAAAGGTTGTATCAGCGATTGTGGGTGACGTCACTTCTGTTTGTGTTTGAAGCGAGATCCCAAACAAACCAAGTTAGCTCGCCCCTCCCTCCCGTTTCGTGCATCATGAAAAAAAAAGATCATGCACACATATAACAAACGTAACTCACACACTAAATCCCTACAATCTGATATTCGCTAGAGCTATCCAAGTTTAGTCGAGCTTCACTCATATTTTTTAAAGAAGGATATTTTCACACACAGTTCACATCTGGAAAAAGTCAGCACTAGAAGCTACTCACCTGTCCAGAAGAAACAGTGCAACCTCAGCGTCCGATTTAACATTTTTCAAATCTTTAAGCTCTCTCCACCATTCAAAAGCCTTCCCAATTATTATTCGTTTCTTTAACGAATAACGACGGTTTTCGCCCTAATCCTCCTTCTCTTCTTGGGGATTGCCTCTTCCATGTTCACTGTATCTGGTCCGTTGACCAAGTTGATTCAGACGCGCTGGCTTCTTCTTCAGCTCTGACTTCGAGTACAGGCGCCGTGCACGAGCGCAAAAACAAACAAAACCCGCCCCCTGTCGGTGATTGGTTGGAACACTGTTTATTTTGGTTTTGAGTGGTGGTTGTACCCATTTGTTTTTGTGTGCAGATCTCAGAGCCTAGGCTGCCTACAGAGACGCGGTTTTTTTGACAGCCTGCTTATGGGGCGGGCAGCTAGCGGATCGTTAGGAAAGATTAGATGAATGTGATCATTTATGTTTGGGGCTGAAATCGCTGATACAACCTTTAATTACATTTTTATTCAGTACTCTGCTGACTATAAGTATCTGAATCAGCTGTTTGTTTGTATGGTTGAAGGTTAGTGCCTAAGAATCGTACTCAGTCACCATGTACAGTGCGGCAGTATCCACCCTCCCCTATGAAACACAGACCCGCCACACCAGTCTGTGACAACAACAGGAAGACACAAGACAAAAATGCTGAGGACATCAAAAGTCAGGATCCGAAGGAGGGCCCTAACAATGAAAGTTTGGATAAGGCACCAAAAATGGAGACGTCTGTTTCCGGCACACCTCCTCCAGAAAGAAGAACAATAAAGATAGAAAATCACACTAATGGGGCAAAGGAGAAGAAAAGTGTTTTGGAAAACCAACAAAAAATGAATGACAAGATGGAGACCCCTGAGAAAAACCATCCCAAGTCAAACGGTAATGATGCGACTGCAAGCAAGTGTGCAGGTGGGTCTGAAACCTTTAACACAATATGACCTACTGCTTCAGTACACTAGTGCAGGCTCACTCAAGTCTTTTTTTGTGGCTTTTCATATGAAGTTTATTTATTATATGTTACATGTGCTACTTTTTGTGTTTTGTTTTTTATTTGAGTTGCAATATGTGCTGTTTTGGCACCATTGACTGGATTACCATTCATTTGTTAAATGAATAATCTTATCTTTTGGTGTGCATTGGTCAGTTCAGTTTAAATTAATTGAAGACAAATAAAAAAATACAAAAAATACTGTTCAATTAAAATAAACTAATTAAGATAAAACAGAGGCTAAAAAAATAATTAAGTGAGAGGAAGTAGTATAACATTCATTTGTAAAGCTTTTAATTAACTGGATTATAAAAAATAGCCATTAATTACTACATGATTGTGTAATATACATTTTTGGGTTAAATTTAAAGGAAAAAAAGAATGATATCATGATATATACTGTTGCTGTGATATAAGATTTTGGTCATACTGGATACCACACATGGTCTCATTAGTATAGAAGAATTACTATAGTATCTAAATTAGGAGTTTGTCCCTGGAAAAAGGGCCTAAAGAGATCCTGTTTTGTGGTCCCTGAGCTTTCCAAAGTTGAGTAGTTTTGGACTAGTGTCTCGCTTGTTGAAACTCATTTTAACTGCAATGATATGTCTAATTTGTATTTATGCTGTTCTCATTCACAGTGGCTTTAAATTGTGAAAATGGTTTTATTCTTGCTTTCACTCTGACAGATCCTTCACCGGTGAACTCTGTTGGCAAGGTGGTTGCTGGAACGACAGATGCTGAGGAGGCGTCTCGTCTGCTTGCAGAACGCAGGCGTCTGGCCAGACTGCTGAAGGAACAGGAGGAGAAACAACGCAGGGAAATGGAGGAGCAGGAAAAGTATGCGTCTGTGTGACTGATGCTGTATTTGTATATGGTCAGTGCTTGTTGAACGTTACTCAGACATTTAGGGCCCTATCATACACCTGGCGCAATGCAGCGTCAGGCGTGACGCAAGTGTTTTTTGCTAGTTTCAGCCCAACGCAGTTATCATTTTCACGCCCTGCGCTGCGTTGTTTCAAATAGCAAATGCATTTGCACCCATTTGTGCGCCCATGGGCATGCTGGTCTGAAGACGAGGTGTGTTCAGGCGCATTGCTATTTTGAGGCAACTGAAATAAACAGCGCCACTGACCAACTGAAACCTGGTCTAAAGTCAATGGCGCAATATTTGTTTTGTTATTTAAAGAGCGCGTTAGTAATGTGCGTCTATAGGCGGGTCCACAACGCGCCTACATTCTGCTTATTACACACACAGGGATGCACAGCTGCACACAAACATGCCAAATATTAAAAATAAAAGGATTACAATGTAAAAGATTATTATTGTGTACATACAGATATGGTGGAATCCGGCTTGCCCAGGCGTGGATGGTCTGCTCACGCACTTTAACCTCCTGCACGAGCAGATCCGGTTCCTCTCTGGAGAAGCGTTCAGTCTTTCCGTTTGCAAAATAGCAATCCGCCATGGTTCGAGCATAACTGGCTTTTAAAGGGAATGAGAGATGAGGCTCTGGTTGGTTTATTGCACGTTACGCCCAAAACACACCCATTACTTATTAAGAGAAAAGGGACAACCCTTCTAGACCATGCGACGGGCGCGCCGACCATTTTTCCCGTCGTTAAACTAGCAAAAATGGATTCGGACTTGCCCTAAGTGCACTTGCACCGTGTGCTTTAGACCATGTGCTTTGAACGTTAAAATAGGGCCCTGAGTATGCGTTGCATAACAATGTTATCAAATGCACTACAAATTTGTGGGGGTTTTGTATGTTTTTCAATTCAATTCAAATCAAATTTATTTATAAAGTACTTTAAAAATCACAAAGTACCAAAGTGCTAAACAATTATAAGAAACTGAAAGATATCTTATAAAAAGCGGGAATTCAAATTGAAAAGAAAAAATGAGTTAAATACTTTGCCAGTGTGATGTTTGAATGTCGCTTGAATACAGTACAGGAGTGAGGTCTTGGTGGTGCTAGAGTGACGTTTCCTCATGAGACTGTGTTGGTCTGTGTTTGATTTTCAGGCTAAAGAGTGAGCAACTCAAGAAGAGGCAGCTGGAGGAAAGAGCTCGACAGGAAGACAAGACTCGTCAAGCAGAGGAGGAGAAATGTAGACAAGAGCAGCAACAGAAGAAGAGAGAGCAGGAGGAGAAAAAACAGAAAGAGAAGGAGCTCCAGGCCCAGATGGAGAAAGAGGTCAGACGATTTAGAGTGAAATTACTCTTTTCAGTCACTGGACAAAAAAAGCACTTGCTTGTAGTTAGATTCCAAACTTCTGAAGAATGCAAAATCCTGTTTGCAATTGCATTTTCAAAACCAAAAACAAACATTATATCCATCCATCCATCCATCCACCCACGCATAATCTTTTCAGTTGTGTCTGTGTTCAATAGAAAGAAGAGGCAGAGATTCGTGCTCAGAAGGACGCTGAGCGTCAGCGGCAGGAGAGAGAACATTTCAAACAGCAGGAGGAACAGGAGAGACAACAGCGAAAAAAGGTAGTACAACCAGCAGCAAGCCACAGTAAGCAGTTTTGCAAAGAGCTGTATACTACACAACCCAGTAAAAGAGCAGATGCCGTGCATTTGGTAGAAGGAAAGATTACACCACATAGAAATAAACTGTAAACACCAAACCTCACTGACCATTTCATTCTAGTCGGTGAACGTGATTTCACCAAGTACAACATTTACTCCATTCACTCTTATTTCTTGTATTTTGCAATAGGAGTCAACATTAGAAAGTGCTTAAATGTTCTTGATATCTGCTTAAATTCTTTGCAGAGAATAGAGGAAATAATGAAGAGAACCAGAAAGAGTGACGGCGAGATGAAGGTATCTGTGAGAAACAGTCTATCCATCAATCTTAAATTTACTACTGTTTAGCGTGACATCTAAGCTGAATACAGTATACTGTATGTACTCTACTGTAGAGCAGGAACGTGTGACTTTTAATCAATTAGGTAAAGCATTGTACAGCTACCTACATGGGTTACCATCCATATGGATGTGATATGAATAGCCCTTTTTCAAGTAGAGAAAGTAGAGCGGAAATGATTGCTCTGAAAGTTAAAGTAACAGAATGACCTAATATTCACACAGAGAGAGGATAGCCCAGAGCCCCTATCTCCTGTCTACCACCCTGTTTCTCCACCAGGTAGGACTCAACCCTGCTCTCTCTCACACTCACTCTCACACACCAACATTATTAAAACCTATGTTAATAACTACATTTTTAATTATGATAAAAAGTGGGTGTTGTTTCTATTAGGCTATCCATAGAAATGTGTTACCCATGTATGTGGTTTCCTTGTTTTGTGAATGCAGACTGTTCTAGCGTATATACCTTAATGTGTCAGGCAGGCCTGCTGGTATTTTTCCATCACTGCAGTATCTACAGCAATGTCAGGAGAGGGCAGCAGGGGATCATATTCTCTGTCATAGGTTGTGTTCAAGGTGATCTATTCAAAGACTGCACAGACTAAATTTAGTCTGCTCTGTTTTACATTGCAGGCATCTGTGTGGTTCTGTGACTTTGGTTAAAGGTTTAAATATTTTTCCCCCCCATTAAATTAATCAAGTGTCAGTAAATATTTTTAAATTGTTACAAAAATCTTTCATTTCAAATAAATACTGTTCATTTGAACTTTCTATTACTTAAAGCATCCAGAAAAAGTGTATCAGTTTCCACAAAAAATATTAAGCAGCTCAACTGTTTTCAGCTGTGATAATAATAATAAAAAATGTTTCTTGAGCAGCATATCAGCAAATTAGAATGATTTCTTTTTTTTATTTAGTTCAATTACAGATAAGTACAATGCTAAATGTACAAGACAAATATATGGCATTGTGGTACAGTTCATATGTAAAACAGAGAATAACAACAACTAAAATATAAGTTAATAATTTTGTATTCTTTTTATAAGCTTTTTGTTTTGTGATATCATGTTTGAAAGGGTTTCAAAGTATATTGTGAGATCAGTATTATAAAAGGTAATATATGAGGGTTTCTTTTTAGTTATTTTTGTCATATGTATATAAAACTTTGCCAAAATAATTAAAAGATTAATAATATAATTTAGTTTTTCAGTAAAAAGTCATGAGGTTCTAAATTAAGAGTTCTGTTTACTAGATTCTGAAGGATCATGTGACACTGAAGACTGGAGTAATGATGCTGAAAATTCAGCTTTGCCATCGCAGGAATAAATAAACTCCTAAAATATATTAAAATGGAAAACAGGTATTTAAAAGTGTAATATTATTTCATTATATTTCTGTTTTCTCTGTATTTTCGATCAAAGACTCTTTCAAAAACATTAAAAGTCCTATCAAATATGTATATTTTATGTATGTTTTTCCCCACCTCCCTTTAAAAGTGTGCCTATGACGCTTACGGCCACAGCCATTACACAAAAGAGGGACATCATAACAAAGCTCCTTTCAATAGGGGAATTTATTATCAAATAGAAAATAAACATTATTGTGGAAGGAACGGGGATAACAAAAGAGAGCGCTACAGAACCGCCGCCCAAACATGGCAACGAGGCTTCTTATATCCCTCACTCACTCACACACAGGTGCAGGAAATCAGTTCCTACTAAAACAAGCACACACACAACAAGAACACTTCCTAAAGGACTGACAAATCATTACACAAAACAAATCAATCAAAAATACATGCACATGTAACAATTACATTAGTATCTTGCTGGTTTACTAACATGAGAGTGCTTTCCTGTCTATTGCAGACTAATACTAATATCAGGCTAAAAATATGATTCATTATTATAATAGTTTCCAACACCTCTTTTCTTCTCAGGTGGTAACCATTTGACCTCAGGTGCTGAGGTCAAATCTCAGGATAACATCATGCAGACAACCTCTGTGAATGGCCAGACTTACAAACTGGAGAGTGAAGGGAAAAGACCAGAGAATGGCTGTACGAATAAACAGATGAAGTCATGCTCAAATCCCTCCTTGAACGGCCAAGTAAACATCAACCATACTGCAGTGAAAACAGAAGAGAAAGGGAAGGTAAGTGAAGAAAATGCCAAGACTATTAGACAAAAGAGTGAACCGGTGAAGACCCAAAGTTTACAAGTGAAAGAAGAGGTAAAGCGAGAAGACACATCCACAGCAACAGTGCAGGTAACCCCGCTGAAGAGCTCGCCTAAAAACACAGTAGCAAATATTACGAGTGTGTTGACTACAGACAGCAAACCCAAAGTTTCCACCCAAGTCAAAGTACCTGCAAATATGCCCACTCGCAGCTTACAGGAAAACAGCCTGACCAATGGAAAAAGCCAAACTATCACTCAGTTGGCCAAACAAGAGGCCAGTAACCAAGTGAAAACACCTGTAACTGTGCAAATGAATGGACAGGCCACAGCTCAGGGACCCAAGAAGGATATCACTGTGAAGAAATCAGACATCCCTCATGCCAATGGACAGGGGACCTCAACGGTAACTGTCCCACAAGCAAAGACTCTCACTCAGACTGGTGGACATATGATAACACAGGTGAAATCAAAGGATGGAGGGAAAGACCACCCGCCCTCTTCCTTGACCCCATTGCCAGAGTCAAAACCGCCTCTGCCTCTTATATATCTGGACACTTTGGAAGGGAAGAGTGGAGCGGCAGAGGACTCTGCAGATGAAGTGCAGTACATGGAGGTTAGGTGAGTTTGACACAATTACTGTGTCAACAATCCCTGTACACTGGACTGCCCTATACACTGACCAGGTAGGAACTGCATCACAGAAAAACAAAAGGTTAAAAAATGAGAAAGAATAGAATAATCTATGTCCACTTTGTGATTTTTATTTACACACAATAATAATACTAAATCTGAAGCAGCCTAAAAAAACAAAACAGCAAACACGTAAACAAAACATACAAGCATAAGAATGAAGGAGATGAATAGTACACAATACGTTATTTATGTTAAATACTTTATTCATATTAATATATATATATATATATATATATATATATATATATATATATATATATATATATATATATATATATATATATTGAGTCTTTTTTGATAAAATATTGTTTCAAAACAAATTCCAATGTGAAAATATCATTTGTGATATGTGAGCCCTTTTTTTATAGTTGATATCTTTGGTATCCATTTATTTGTTTCTGCTTTTTTACATACAGCTGACATTATTCTGACTAAAACATTTGGGAGTATGAAGCACCTTAAAATATTACTAGGAATATTGGCATCTAATGTTTTTGTGTTTTTAAATTCTATGTTTATTTTGTGTGTTCTCAGCCCCGTCTCGAAGGAGGAGTTAATCTCCATCCCAGAATTTTCCCCACTGAACTCTCCCCAGCAGAATGGAATGAGTAACATGCGTGCTCTAGAGGACCTGTTGGATCTGACGGGGCAATTAGCTTATCCCAGACTGTCTCCTGCTGCCAGCCTGGGCGACTTCAACAAGAATCTAATAGAAGGGGTCTGTAGCCCTGGATCTGACTCTAAACTCATCCCTAACAACCCTTCAGCCTCTGACAAACACCATGTACAATAAGGTACAAAATCGGTTAAAATAATTTGTGTACTCATGCATACAAATAGACTGTAAGCAAGAACAGATATTCAGTGCCATTCAAATGTTTGGGGTTGTTATGATTTTTTTAATGTTTATTTTTTTTAACATCATTACTTCAGTTTTTAGTGTTACATGATCCTTCAGAATCCTTATCAATATTGAAAACAGTTGTGCTGCTTAATATTTTTGTGGAAATTGTGATGCATTTGTTTTTGGATTTTTTGATGAATAGAAAGTTAAATAGAACAGCATTTATTTGACATTATAAAAGTATTCACTGTCACCTTTGTCAAATTTGGTCAATCTTGCTGAATAGTTTCTTTCTTTAAAAAAAAAAAAAAATCTTGCTGACCCAAACCCAAAAATATAGATACACCCTTATAAACATGATATAAATTTCTGCTCATTTATCAGGTAGCGGGACAGACTACATTGGTGCATCTGACTGCAAAGGGATAATTGCTCATCTCTTTCAACAGAAAAGGAAAGAGTGGAAATGAAGATGCAAAGAAGGGAGAAACTGCTGGGCATGAGTGTGATTTTCATCTAGTTTCAATGTTGTCCTCATTAAAAATGATTTCCTTCTGCCTTTAATCTTTACAGCACAAAAAACAAGTGTATTGAAACCCTGGTTCAATATTACGGACAGAATTTAACTCAAGCGCGAAGTGTTCACTAAATATGCGTGTTGTGTGTATGTTTATATACAGTATATAATTGGCCACAATTGCTGGTAAGAGGGTTTGGACAATACTTTGAAGGTATCTTGGTCTCTCAGGCCAGAGTTCAACATTTCCCAATAACATTGTCATCACTGGATAGAGACAGAACACTGATTGGTTACTCTTACATTTTAGGAATCATAAATGTATGAAGTAATAAATAGTGTGTAATATTAACTCTTTGTAGTTAGAAATACATGATAAAAATGTTTCTTTGTCAGTCGACTCTTTCTCATTGGTAACAGTATTATTATGAAATGTTTTGTTGAGTAATTGCTGTGTATTTCAAGCTCAACTAACATCTCCTGCATTGCATCGCATAACCTGCATTGTATTGAACCCCCAGTTTGCTATTGAATGCTTGTAACACAGGACATTAGTACATTAGACAAATATGACCATCGACAAATACAGCATGTATATAAAAAGTAAAGGCAGTAAGCCCATTTTAAAGCCCTAGTTTACCAGTAATGAACTCAATATTAGTGTCATATTCTTCCTCCGGTGTCATCACTGTGCTTAACAATGTAGTTTCAGTTCTTTTGACAAATGGAAACCAGTTATATTGGAGTCCTGACTTTATTCCTTAACATCGAAGAAACAAAGTGTTGTGGTCCAAACCAAAAAACCATTGATGTGCTTTTACTTGCCTAAACACTTCAATAGACTATGGGTATTTCAGGTATACATGTCTGGAGTGGGTGGGTATGAGAGTTAACAGCTTTGTTGTTTAATTGTTCTATATAGTGTGGATTCACAAAAAAAGCTTACTTGAAATACTGTATGATTAGCCTGCAGGGAACTTCTAAACTTCTCCAAGTGTCTCTTCAATCTCTAAATACAGTACAGCAGTGGCTTCAAGTTGTGATTACTGTAGATGATGTGCATGGTGGCATGAGCATCAAGCCATAATTATATGCCTAGAAACCAATAAACTGTCTTTACCAGATCACGTGTCTCCTAAGATGTTTTTTTGTTCTAGTATTTAATATCTTTTAACCCCAAGAATGAGTATTTATTAAAGAAAAAATAAATAATCGAATAAAATAGTGTATGACCATTTCAGGATTTTATGCATACTAATAATTAATAGTAATTATGGAGACCTATTTTTTAGGCACACTTTGAACAAGACAATATATTATATTTTGTTATGTAATAAATGCAATGATAAGATGATCATCTTTCATAGGGTAAAATCTTCCCAATAAGATAGCAACACCCTATACAGGTAGACCAGTTTCCATACTGTATATTCTCTTTAATGTACATCAAGTAAAGTACATGCTAAATCTGTGACACATCGTTAATTACCACAGAAAATAACTACTTTACGAACAGCATATCACAAATGCTGTCAATTAAACTGTATTTAACCCAGAATGTTCCTTTAAAACAGAGGACTTTTTAGATAAGAGCTTCAGACTAGGAGGCACAAACAGTTAAAGCTCTCATCTGAAATGAAGTTAATATGGGGAAAAAAAACCCTTAAAATTAAGAAAACTCAAGAATATATTATATATAAAATGTAGATTCATATCTGGAATGCAGCAAAATCATGCAGGAAACAAGCTATGAAACCTTTGAGAATTTATTTTTTTTCTTTCCACAATCAATGTATATTTCAGAATATGATAAATTGAACAGTTTTTAAACCAAAGAAATGAAATATACAAATTAAAGTGAACAAAAAACATCAAAAGTCCATGAACACGATTAGCATGCATACCATATTTTTCTTAACTAGTTCCTCTGGTCAGTTCTGTATGCTGTATGTTTCAGTCACATTCAGTCTTCAATTTATTTTTAACAACAGGCAGAGAAAAAAAAAAAGCATGTCAAACAGTTTGTCAAAAAGATAAAGATATGATAAATTCTTATACGGCTGTGTACATTTTAATTTCCCTATTGGCTAAGTTGCCTGTACAACTGAATAATCAAGAGCTGGATTTCAGCGTCACCAGTATTAATGTCTATTGCCTTCAGAAAGAAATCCAGAGCCTCCTGCTTTCTCCCCTCTGCCAAACTCTGTTTCCCAGACAGTACCAACGACTCATACGTGTTCTCAGAGGCTTTAGCAGCAGTCACGTCACTGCTTGTGGAGCTAACAGGAAGAATGTGCGTTTCCATAGGGAATGTTTTAGGGGCACACTGGTCCATCATTTCACTAGAGTCTAGCTCAACATCAGCAGTGGATTCAAGAAGGGCGCTGTGCCATTCATTGTCTCCTCTTGACTCCACACTCTCTTCCACCTCCTCAAATTCCTCGTCACTTTTAGACTCTTCTGTGTTTAAAGTCTCTCCACTGGGCTCCTCTTCTTCCACCACAGACTCATCTTCATGCGTTTCACTGGCTTCAGATATCTGATAGGATTCAGTTTCACCTTTACTGGGGTCCTCCTCTTCCTCCCCTGACTCATCTGCATGACTTTCATTTGCTATAGATTTCTCATAGGATTCTGTTTTATCTCCACTGGGCGGCTCCTCTTCCTCCACTGACTCATCTGCATGACTTTCATTTGCTTCAGATATCTCATAGGATTTGGTTTCACCTTTACTGGGGTCCTCCTCTTCCTCCACTGATTCATCTGCATGACTTTCATTTGCTTCAGTTGTCTCATAGGATTTGGATTTATCTTCACTGGGCTCTGCTGACTCTTCATCAGATTCATTCTCCAGCATGGACACAACGAAGGACCTTCTCGATGCCACAGAAGTGTTCAAGCTGCGGCGGAGTCGAGCTCTGTCAGTCAAAGTGGATTTTGGTGTGGAAGAGCCCAACCTGCTAAGGCCATCAGCTAATGGACTGCTAGTTAAACATGGCTTCTCGGATTCATCCTCCTCTTCTTCTTCTTCAGTGTCAGAGATGACCTGCCTTTTCTTTCTACGAACAGAATGCAAAAGGGAGTCGTCCGCAGATGTGTCCGGAGCAGAACGGATCCTCAAAAGAGATTCATGCTTGCTGACTTCACCGTTACAGTTACTGACTTCAGCATTGTTATGGTTGCAGAACTCACTGTTGTTATAGGTACTGATTTCACTTTTGTTTTGTTTACCATCCTGTCTGCTGTCATAGATACTTGCTTCTTCCAGTCTTTCTCCACTGATGTCCATCTGAAGTTGAAACTCAGGACTTTCCTCTGCTACCGACGACTCCACTTCACAAACTTCTTCTTCAACGGAGAACATTTCTGCACTGTCCTCTAACTGCAGGTTGAAGTTTCCCTGAAGCATTTCCACCTCTGCTTTAAAAGACTCTCCCGCTGTGGCCTCATGTCGGGAAGGGGGTGAAGAGAGAACCGTTGAATGTGGCTTGTCTGCCTGATCCTCTCTATTATCAAGAGCATCAGATGCTACAGAAAGTTCTTCCAACTTTGAAAACTGGTGAGAAGAACTTGAGAAGCTGTGCTGTGAGTATTGATGCTCAGATGCTGCATTACCGTACAACTTGTCAGCCTCATCTGAACTGTCATCCAGCGTGACCACATGGCGAGCTATCTTGTCGGCATCAGGGCTAACCTCAGTCTTTAGAACATGAACATTTCTTTCTCCACCAGAACGAGGAGACTCCTTTTCCACTTGCACTTCTTCACCTACAAATTCCACTTCTTCACCTACAAATTCCACTTCTTCACCTACAAATTCCACTTCTTCACCCACAACTTCCACCACTTCCTCAACTGGCAGAGAGTTCTGCTCATCTACCTCCAATTCTGCCTCATCGAAACTGTAATGAGTCAGATCCACCGTCACTGGCTCGTTTTTGATACGAGGAGGAGCCGGCCGGTCTCTACCAGCAGATTTCGGTTGCCCTGTTTGCCTGAGCCAAGCCGGTTCGGTGTTCTGGGCCACGCTGTCCATGAGCTGGCCGTGAAGTTCTGATTCTGCCTGCATGAGCTCTTGTGCTTTCTGGACACGCGTTTGTATGTAGTGATGGGACTCTGCATCCTCAGGATTGTCTTCATCGGCTGCCGCCTCTTTAGAGAACATGAGGTCATGGTCGGAGATGCCAAACATCTCCATGCTGTGAAGGCGAGCGATGTGCTGGTCCAGGTTGGTGTCAGAGCGGCGGTTTTGTGCGTGCATCGCCTGAAGCTGCTGCTGAGTGGAGGAAGAACGTGTGTCTTCGAGTTTAAACAGTTCACGTAGCTCCTGCTTGCTGAAGTATCGGAACGGGTTCTTCTTATCTCCGGTTGTCTGCCGGATGAGAGAGTCTTTAAACACCTGCAGATATAGAAACACAGGGAGGGAAAAAACTGTTACAGGTACTGTTTTACTGACATCAGAATAGCAGAAAACTAGCTTTTAGTTCTCATTACTACATGACATAAAATCAATTGCTTGCCAAAAGCTGAATTGTTGTACTTAACGAAAAATTATGCCTGGAAGCTGCATCAACACTTAACTACAATAAACCAAACAACTTTAAAAAGTGAATATTGGGAAAACATTTATTTGGAGACATTAGGCAATGCTTGTTAGTTTGTAGTTTTTGTGCATCCGTTTTAGTGTGATTCAAACGGTTCTACTTCTTTTTGCCTGGATATATCCAAGCAGCAGCAATATGAAAAATAATGTTTATCATATCGCATTTCAAATTACAATCACAATACATGATGATGAAATAATTGCAAAAGCATTTCTTGGCCAAATCATGTAGCCCTGAATCTTTTTTTAACCCTGAAAACCAGATAGTGAAGTGAAGGTCCTAAAGTTAAAAAATTTATTTTACCTGTCTGCGGTAGATCTTCTCCTCCACAGTGCCACAGGTGATGAGTCGGTAGATGAGGACATTTTCAGTTTGGCCAATTCGATAGGCGCGATCCACAGCTTGAGCATCTGTCGCAGGGTTCCAGCTGGGGTCAAAGATCACAACACGGTTTGCTGCTGTTAACGTGATCCCGACTCCACCCACCTGAGTGGTGAGGAGGAAGATTGTGTAGCGTTTGTCTGTCTGGAACAGCATGATACGCTTCTCCCTTTCTGCCAGTTGTGTCACTGTGCCATCCAAGCGCAGCAGGCGAAAGTTTTTGTTACGCAGGACACGCTCCATGATGTCTAACATCTTCCTTGACTGTGAGAAGATTAGGGTCCGATGCCCCTCTTCACGGAGACATTCCATTAGAGACACAAGAAACTGCAGCTTTCCTGACTCTCTAACCAAAGTTTCATCTGAAATGTAGTCGATCTGACTCACAGCCGACTCGCTCTCAATGTCTGGATGGGTGGAGTCAAAGGAGGAACCTTGCTCCAGGCCTAGTTGAGCCACGGCTCGATTCGAGAGGAGTCTGGGATGGTCACAGAGCTTCTTCAAAACGGTGAGCTCTGCCAGCGGCGACCTGGTAGTCATCATCAACTCCTTAATATGGTCCAGCGAGATGAACTGGTTATAAATGTCCTCCTGGACCGAACTGAGGTACGTCCACACAATGAGGTCGTTTTTTCGTGTCAGCGATGGCATCTCGGCACCTTCGCTGGCGTTTGGACATTTGTTCTCTTGATCTTCCTCGTCTCGATAGCCTTCTTTACGTTTTTGCTTTTTGTGTTGAACATCTGCCTTGGTCCGCCTGTGAAAGTAAGGTTTGATGATGTCCATCAAGTTCTGAGAAATCTTCAACCCAAGAGCTTTCTCCCCAGGCGTGGCGTCTTTCTCCCTTGCACGTGTGATTGGATTCTCATACTCGGTTTTGAATGTTTTAGAGGTTCCCAGCAGCGACCCCTGGCAAGCGAAGTCAAACAGTGCCCACATCTCTCGTAGGTTATTCTGTACAGGAGTGCCCGTAAGTAGCACACGGTGTCTAGCAGGTATGGCGTGAGCACTTTTAGCCGTTTTAGTGGATGAGGTTTTGATTTTGTGGGCCTCGTCCAGGATGACATAGTCCCATTTGAACTCACGCTGGTCATATGATGCAAGATGCTCATAGTTGTTGATGAGCATCTGGTAGGTGGTAATGATAACTCCTCCTTTGCGTTGGATTCGCTCCAGATTCCTGTTCCGCTCAGCTTTGCTTGAGCCGTGAAACTCTTTCACCCTCATTCCGGGGGTCCACTTGGCAAACTCACGCACCCAGTTCTTTATGAGCGAGGTTGGCATGACTAACAGGGTATGATTGGCCAGCTCTGCATCATACATCCCTGACAAAAATGAAATTACCTGAATGGTCTTTCCGAGGCCCATGTCGTCGGCCAAGATTCCCCCTTTCCTTCCATCTCGGTGGAGACTGTACAGGAACGCCACACCCTCTTTCTGATGGTCATACAATTTGTCGTATAGCCCTTTATAAAGTTTCAATCCACTGTCATTCACGTCCACAAATTCTTCATCCTCTTCATCTTCCTCTTCATCTCTCTGAATAAGATCCTGTATGGCCTGGACCCGTTTCTTAAGCTTGTCACTCGGCTGCAGCTGGTAAGCCAGCTGAAACAGCTCCAGGGCACGAGGCAGCTCACCACGCATGGCAGCTTCCTTCCCCTCCTGCCGGTACCTGCAAAAATAATACAAGAACTGTTACACAGGAACACTAAATACACTCAAATACTAATATCAAGCACACTAAAATGTGCTTTTTGTCAAACGCAAAGTCATTCTGCAAGCTGAAATTTTCTTTTTAAATGTTAATTACAAATTTGTTAATCAATACCCTAGTCAGTCAGAGCCAGAGGTGACTGTACATGTGAAGTTGACAGTTAACAGTTGGAAAAAAAAAAGGTTTTATATCAGGTAGTCAGATTAGTTTTAAATTAAATTTACACTACTCATTATATACGAAATGTATTGGCCAAAACAATATGTTTGTATGTTACCTTATACATTTAGCTTCGTTTTACAATTGCTATGCTAAAAAGTCTATAACAGATTCTATTGACAACTTACCCCAAGTAACAAAAAGTCAACATATTCAATGACCTGTATCTTTTTTTCAATACAATTTAGGATAAAATGTATAATTACTTTTCTGTAGCCACAAATTTGAGCAAACCTGTGCTAAGGTGTATTCACTAAAAAGGTGACAGCTAGCCGGGTCTCCTAGGCTATAGGTATTCATTTTGTGTGGGAGGGTATACTAAATAAATATCTACATCACATCTTTAGTATGATAAAACAAAACAAAAAAAATATAAACTGTAACAAATTCTGTGGTTGTAAGGTATAATTTCACATGACATCAAATCAATATGGGTAGCAAAATACATATTCTGGCTGACCAGTGACACTGTCACCCGAGATTAGAACTTTATATTAACAGCAGTGATGGACAATTGCATAAGCATGGTGTTTGAGTACCTGTTGAATGTGTCCATCTTTTCCGTGTCCAAAGACAGATATCTGCAATAAGAGAAAACACACAATCAAAGCATGTTCTACATGCTAACTTACTTACATGCAACAACAATTTTACGTCGTAATCAGTTCTAATGTATTGATAAAAACTGCAAGATCTACATGGTATTATTTGATGACTCACCCTTCTAACTTGTTCGTGAGTTCTTCAACTTTATTGCTTTGCATATTTGCACTTATTTTTTTACGGATGTTGATTGAAAAACGGCATGTGTCTCACCACCTCGATTGCGGAAGCGGCTTTGAGTTTGAACAAATGTTTTGATGTTCGCGCGCAACTCTCCCCCAATCGCTTGCTTCACTACCGCGCATGCGCAGAGTGTTTACTCATTTGAAGCAGTGGGGTCCGTGTACGTTTTGATAGTTTGTTTTCCAATTTGAAACGAAATAAGCAGAAACGAGAAAAGGGGCCTTTATTCGTTTTCTCGTTTTTCAAAAAAAAACGAAAAAACGAGATTTCGGCTTGATTTTTCGTTTTTTAGTTCACAGGCAAAAAACGAATAAATTACTTCAAAATTCGTTTTGCACATGTGGGCGGTCATGAGACGCCCCTTTCAGCCGATTGGTCAAGCAAATCTGAGCATGTGACGTCATCAGTAATTCCCCAAGTCTTTTCAACAAAATAATAGTCCTATGGCTCTGCGTACCGCTTCTTAAACTGTACAGGGCTGTGCAACTTAACGCGTTTCACAGGAATATTTATTTCAGAAATATTAAATATTAATCTGCACCCAGCCGGTTTTATTTAGCTGTGCAGAGTTAAATCTGTGTAGTGCTGCACTAGACCGCGCAGAGCGGGTGAAGCACAGACCAATGTTCTGTCAAGTGTAAATACCTTTTTTACAGTCTATGGTAAATACGCAGCAGTCATAATAACTCTTCTTTTAGACAATACGCTCAGTTTTGGACAAGGGGTGGTCATTGCAAATACTGTAATGCAAAACTGCTGATGGTGGTGGTGGGTACCGATGATAGTAAATTAAAATGTAACTAATCATAGCCGCGAGAGTGAGACAGCGAGATGATTGACAGGACGATAGCGGAGGAAAAAACTCAAGATAGCCTAACATGTGTTAGTAAAAAAATACTTATTTGTTTAATATAAGTGAGTTTGTATTTGAAAACAACAACAACAACAAAGAAACAATCAAATAACAGTGTGGACCACAAGCTGTGCGTTCATTTTAAAGGGACATTTCCAAATATCTTATATTTATTTGTTATGATCAGTGTTGGGCAAGTTACTTTAAAAAAGTAATTACTTACAGTTACTAGTCACTACTTCCAAAAAGTAACTAAATTAGTTACTCAGTTACAAATTATAAAACTAACAAGTTAATTCAGAAAGTAACTATTGCCTTACTTTCAAGTACATTTTTAAATGCTCAAATGTAACCCCACCTCCACCCCTCTTTAACGGAACTTAAAATACATGTGCATGTTCAATTATTAACGATAAACCTGAATATTATAATGAAATGGACACTTAATTCAATACATTATTAACAGAAACAATGTACACAAATCTAAACTATTTTAATGTTGCCGTGGGACAAAGTGAGACTAGCCTCCAATCAAATGCCATGTAGATATTATGTTTATATAGTGGATCATACAAATAACACAATAGATGTTTTGAGACATTTGATATCTATTGCCCCTCAACAGACCACAACTGGGCAAAATTAAATTATGCTTGTTAAGCACCAAAAATAAATAACAAATATATACACTCTTTGTAGTAGCCTACAAATAAAACAAAACAAAAAAATGTTTATTACTTTATTACTCCTTAATAAAGGAGTCATTAGAAAAATATCAGTACATGTGTTTTATATTTAATATGAGGGAAATACACATGTGTTTTATATTTAATATGAGGGAAATACACATGCGTTTTATATTTAATATGAGTGAAATACACATGTGGGACGTGACACAATTTTTTTTTTACTTTTTGGTGGCAAAATATGTTTTAGTAATTCTGTGATTTACAATGCGCAATACTACCCACCGGATGAAGAAGGGTTGGCTCTCCACAGAACATAAAATACTCATTTTATTTCATTTTTCGTGTTCGCATTTATGAGGAAAAAACAATGTTACGGACGTGACAGTTCTCCGTTACGGACGCGACCGCTCTGAAAGCGACTTTAAAACGTTCACAAACAGACCTCAAACAGAAAGCACAAAGCCTTTCTTTAAAGTGAATTTCGTTTTGTATTAATTGTATCTTAATTTTAATCAATGTTTCATCAACCAATTACCTGGATTTAATAAATAAGAAGTAAATATAGCAGACAATAGATAATCACGACCAGGAGGCGCCGGCGCGTGAACTGCAGCTCGTCTCATAAATTAACCGAAACTCAGCGTATAAGGTAGCGTACTTGCCTCACAGACCTGAGAAATATATCTATATTGAAATGTCTACTTTTAAACAGGACAATTCAAAACGAAAGAAAACAGACTCTCTGCTTATGAAATGTGCATTTCTCTCTGGCGCACTCACTACTGCGAAGATTGCGAGTCAGCATCGTCAACTTCATCTTTGCAGCCGACACTGACACAAAAAAACACTTGCTTATTAATACACAATTAAAATGTCTTCTTGCTGTATTTGACATATTCATAATCATTTCTTTTGCCGATTCTTTGTGACAGCTTTTATGTGCTTTATTGGCAGCATATGTTTTCCCTGGACTCTACGGCAGGGGTCACCCTCAGCACCCCTACTTCCCGCAGTACCAACTAATGTACAGTATGCTGTGTTGCATACAGAGTTTAAACTTTTTAATTTATTTTCCTCTTAATCACTTTAAAGTGTGATGAAAATAAACGTTTCTTAAAGAGTGTTGTATCACTCTATTAGCACCCTTATGTCTATGTTGTATACTGTAATAGACATTGTCCAGCGAAATTGGGTTTTTGTAAGAAAAATGTTGTAAGCAAATGTAGAATTGTTTTTTTTTTAAACCTGTAAATGTCATCACTTTCTTAATATTTAATCAACACAAATTGCAGTCTGGTGAAATCTGTATCTGACATGGAATTTAGATGTATTTACACAGCTTTATGCAGCTCAAATGTGGCACAGTAGTGCATTTACATATCAATTTCAATTGCATACTAAGAGACTATTAAATGCCACAGTGAAAAAGATGAAGTTACATGTAACAATACTTTCAATATGAAAGACCGCCAGTAGGTGGCGCCAAGTCAGCCATAAGCCAATTACATAATTATATCATGAAAATACGATACATTAACTCAGTTGCATTGGTCTCAGTTTCTTTAAATTTGGTGGCATACTGTCGGCCCATCATAATCATGGCTGTATAATCAAAAAATAAAAATGAGAAACATGCATGCGTCAATAAAATGTATTGCATCAAAACCACAGGAGCTTATGCAATTAGTAGGCTACCATGAACTCTATACCCATAAATAAAGTAATGTGTAGCATATGTATATTTACCGAGGCACTTCATAAACCCAAATGAAAATCTTAATTGATCTTGCTAGAGTTCATGCTTAGAACTGTTTAGCTTTCTAATTGGGTTTATGAAGTGCCTCGGTATATAGGGCCTATAGCCTACAATAAAATAGTAAGCTACTATAAAAAACTCCAGCGTTGTGGGCCTATTAAACTTTTATTAACAAAACGATTAAGGCGGAATTCATAAAACAACAATGTTATATACTTTCTAGTTATTTCGGATCGAACCACACAGACACCAGATATAACTTCCATCCGTCCTTTATCTCTCCTTTGTACGTGATGACGTCGATGACGTCACATCAATACACAACATCCCCCCTCTACTTGAATATGAACTTACCCAAATTAAACATTCACATTTTCTTACAGATTAAGACCATTCAGAACATTCAAAGTACATGTAACACTGTACATCTTGATAGAACATCAGCAATGCTTTCTGAACAGATGCATCGCACCACAACATAACTCTTAATCTGATTTTTACTTGTTTTCCTTCTTACATAGCCTAACCTTTATCTATCACTCAACAACATAGTCTCTAAACCTTTCAGGCAATTTGATTTGTCTCTGGGGTCTGCAAGGTTTAGGAATCTGTTCCTCTCTCTGAAATGTTTCACAGTTCCCTTTGCCTTCCTCCGCACTTCCCTTTTGCTCCTTATCATTACTTGGCTCCTGAGCACATATCACTTCACCATCCAATGTTGGTGTTTCCGCAGACAGAAACTTCTTGACAAATGTTGTATTCCGTGCATACTTTGCTCCAGTGGGTGACTGAACAACAACGCTGTTACCTTCTCTGCGTACAACCTTGTGAGGAGTGCTGTGAAATGTTGTTGTGAATTTGTCTGTTTTATCCTGTTTCACAAGCACTTGATCTCCAACCGCTATGCCTGATGTCTTAGCACCTCGTCTGTGGTCTGTGTATATCTTGGCTTTTCCTTTCTGCTCCGCGTCTTTGTCTCGAGCTTCAAGGTCACTATGTGGAGTTGTGATGTCTGGTAACTTCCCTCTGATCTTCCTCTGAAAAAGAAGTTCCGCTGGGCTTTTGCCCGTTGTGGCGTGTTGTATGGACCTGTAGATAGTCACATATTTGCGTAGCTCTCTTTTCCAATCCTGGCCCTCAGCATGGGCAATCCGTACTCGTTTCATCAGTGATGCGTTTTGTCTTTCCACTTCTCCATTTGCTTGTGCCCACTTTGGAGTTGTTCTGAATGGTGTATTCCGTTCTCCTGACAAAAAGCCTGAAACTGATTGGATTTGAATTGTGGGCCACAATCTGACCTGATTGTTAAGGGAAGTCCGTGCCGACTGAAAATGTCTTCCAAACGATCAATCACTTTTTCTGCTGTTGTTGACTTGAGGATTGCATATTCATAGTACCTGCTGTAATAGTCGACAACAACCAGAATCGAATGTCCATCCGGTAAAGGACCAAGTAAATCTGTGGCTAAGTTTTGCCATGGCCCTTCAGGCATCACTGTGGGCGACAGTGGTTCAGGAACATCTGGTTTCGCTACCAACTGACAACCATGACATGTCCTCACAAGTCTTTCTGCGGCCCTGTCCATTCCGGGCCACCAAACCTTTGTTCTCAGGTGTTGTTTTGTTCCTACCACACCAAGATGACCCTCATGTGCCAACTGTAATGCTCTTCCTCGCAGCGACTGTGGCAAGACAATTCTTGTTCCTCTGAGTATTATTTGGCCAATGACACATAGCTCACCTGCAATATGTCTGTATGCAGGACAGTCATCAAAACAACCTGTTTGAATAGCAGTCCTCAGTCTCTGTAATTCCACATCATTTGCTGAGATCTGCTCGACTTCCTTGGTGGTCAGGGCGCTGGGTGTGGCGCAAACTGCTATAAACCGCACATATTCCTCTGCTTTATGTGTGTGCATCTCACCTTTGGCTGATGGGCCCAGCAGACGTGACAGAGGATCTGCGATGTTGTGTGTTCCAGGTATGTGAATCACTCGGAAATCATAAGGCTGTAATCTCAAGACCCACCTTTCGATTCGTGCGCATGGTTTTGAGCGAGGGCTATAAATTGCTTCCAATGCTTTGTGGTCTGTGACGAGATCAAACTTCCGACCATAAACGTAAGGGTGCAATCGTTCACACGCCCAGACCAGAGCAAGTGCTTCGCGCTCTGTTTGCGAATACCTTTGTTCGCACTCTGTCAAGCTCCTGCTCACATAGCAGACAGGAACCATTCCTTCACTTTGGTCCTGAACTAGTACTGCTCCAACACCCTTTGGTCCAGCATCAGCAATAACTTTAGTTGGTGCGTCCTTGTCAAAGTAAGCCAGTGTTGTGGCCTCGGCCAATTTATCTTTGAGAGTTTTGAAAGCTTTCTTCTGATCAGTTCCAAAATGAAATTTGGTGTCTTTTTTTGTTAGTCTGCGCAGAGGTTCTGAGATGCTCGCAAACTGAGGTATGAAGCGGCTACTATAGCCAGCTAAACCGAGAAAGCTTCTCACCTCTGAGACGTTTTCAGGCTCTCTTGCCTCCACAACTGCTCTCACCCTCTCTGCCGTCGGGCCTATGCCTTTCACTGACAACAGCATGCCCATAAACACCAATTTGTCCATGTTAAACTGGCACTTCTCTACATTCAGAGTCAAGCCGCAGCTTTCCAGTCTCTTTAGTACTGCATGCATTCTTTTCTCATGAGCCTCTTTGTCAGGTGCATGGATGATGATGTCGTCTGATATGTTCTCTACTCCTTCGATGCCAGCTAGAACAGTGGCTATTTCGTGCTGGTACTGCTCACTTGCTGATGACACTCCAAACACCAGTCTTTTGAACCTATATATGCCATTATGAACGGCGAACGTGGTGATGTCTCTTGATTCTGGGGTCAATTCCAGCTGATGGTACCCCCATTTCAGGTCTAGTTTGCTGAAAACGACCGACCCATTCATACCTTGCAACAGTTCATCCACTGTGGGGATCGGGAACCGCCCACGAATGATTGCAGTGTTTGCTTGTCTCATGTCCAAACACATCCTTATTTCCCCATTCGCTTTGGGTACAATGACAACTGGGTTTACCCAAGGGGTTGCTCCATTGACTTTTTCGATAATGTCCATGTGGAGCAGCTCATTTATTTTTTTCTCAACAGCCTCTCTGAGGTGGAATGGGACACGCCTAAGGGGCTGTGCAACTGGTGTCACTGTGCTGTCTATGTGCAGACTAATTTGTTTTGTGTTTAGTTTGCCTACTCCACAGAACAATTTGGGGTACTTCTGTCGTATCATGGAGTTCACATCACTCACCACAGCAACATTAGCTCCGATCTTCAGCACTCCTAATTTAACTGCTGTGTCTTTTCCGAGCAGTGGCTCCCCTCTCCCGCAAATAACTGTAAACTCAGCTGTTGTGCCGCGTTTTCCGATTCCGACCTCACACCAGAAAATTCCTTTCACTGGTAAGGGTTCACTTGCTGAGTATGCATACAGTTTTTTGTCCGATTTGGCAGAGCTGCACTTGATCTTTTTTTTCTTTCAGCATTTCCCACGTTCCTTCATCCACTATGTTGCTTGTTGCTCCTGAGTCAACTAACATGGGTAGTCTGACACCTCCAACTGAAAATGTTATTCTGTCCATGTTGCTTTCTTCTCTTACAACAAATGCAAAGTCTTGATTTTTCACATCTGATTCAACTCTTTTCACTGTCTGTCTTACACTTTCCTTTGTTTTACACATTTTTGCAAAATGATCTCTTCCATTGCACTTTCTGCATGATTTTCCACGTGCGGGACATTTATAATCTTTTGCAAAATGACCTGTCTGTCCGCATCTGTAGCAGGATTTGTTTGAATCAGCACTACTTTTACTATATTGCATTCGTTTTTTCTGATCTCTCACTCCTTTTCTGGACACAAGACTCACCGTCTCTTTCTCTTCAGTGTCTGGAGAAATGTGCAACGCCGCCATCTGCAGTTCAACACGTTCGCACTGCGCTGCGATTTCTAGAGTGCGAGCAAGTGTCAAAGCCGTTCCTTCCTCCAGCAGTTTCCTACGCACGTATTCAGAGCTGCACCGACTCAGAACAGCATCCCTAATTTGATTGTCTTTATCAGCTCCAAAATCACAATCTTTTGCCGCTTGCCTTAAACATGTGGTAAACTGTTGCACGGTCTGTCCCGTTTTCTGCTTTAGCTGATAAAACGACTGTCTTGCAAACGCCGTGTTTACCTGAGGCACAAAGTATGCGTTCAGTGCTGTTACTGCCTGCACGTAACCAGTTGGCCCTCCTGTGTCAGCGAGTGTGGAGAAAATATCCTGGACATCTGTCCCAGCGTGATGTAAGAGCAAGGCTCGCCTTCTTTGCTTTGTAGCGTCAGGTGCATCGTCAGTCAGGATCAAACCCTTTCCATCGGCAAAAAGTTCGAATGCATTTAACCATCTTGTCCATCGCGGACCCAAGGTGGCTGGATCACTGTAGCAGTCGAACTTAGGAACAGTACCGTCCATCTTTAACGCGTGCTGTATCAGACTTCAGTTAACTGAGATAAACTAGTCGGCGTGACGCACCTCTAACTCACTTTCAGATTCAACTAACGAGTGAGTCCTTGTTGTAGCATCCTCGTCGCCAATGTTATATACTTTCTAGTTATTTCGGATCGAACCACACAGACACCAGATATAACTTCCATCCGTCCTTTATCTCTCCTTTGTACGTGATGACGTCGATGACGTCACATCAATACACAACAAACAACATTATAACAAAATAAATAAGAGATAGGCCTATTTGGAAATGTCCCTTTAAAATGAACGCTCAGTTTGTGGTTCACGCTGTTATTTGATTGTTTCTTTGTTGTTGTTGTTTTCAGATACAAACTCACTTATATATTAAAGAAATAAATATTTTTTTACTAACACATGTTAGGCTATCTTGAGTTTTTTCCTCCGCTATCGTCCTGTCAATCATCTCGCTGTCTCACTCTCGCGGCTATGATTAGTTACATTTTAATTTACTATCATCGGTACCCACCACCACCATCAGCAGTTTTGCATTACAGTATTTGCAATGACCACCCCTTGTCCAAAACTGAGCGTATTGTCAGAAAGAAGAGTTATTATGACTGCTGCGTATTTACCATAGACTGTAAAAAAGGTATTTACACTTGACAGAACATTGGTCTGTGCTTCACCCGCTCTGCGCGGTCTAGTGCAGCACTACACAGATTTAACTCTGCACAGCTAAATAAAACCGGCTGGGTGCAGATTAATATTTAATATTTCTGAAATAAATATTCCTGTGAAACGCGTTAAGTTGCACAGCCCTGTACAGTTTAAGAAGCGGTACGCAGAGCCATAGGACTATTATTTTGTTGAAAAGACTTGGGGAATTACTGATGACGTCACATGCTCAGATTTGCTTGACCAATCGGCTGAAAGGGGCGTCTCATGACCGCCCACATGTGCAAAACGAATTTTGAAGTAATTTATTCGTTTTTTGCCTGTGAACTAAAAAACGAAAAATCAAGCCGAAATCTCGTTTTTTCGTTTTTTTGAAAAAACGAGAAAACGAATAAAGGCCGGCCCGTTTTCTCGTTTCTGCTTATTTCGTTTCAAATTGGAAAACAAACTATCAAAACGTACACGGACCCAGTGGCAACTGTGACACTGACTAGACTAGACTTTCAAATTGTAGCGTTCGTGCTTACAAGTCTAGCTGTCCTCCTTTGTCTAAAAACGCCCTAAAACAACTCCGAATACCGTTTTTTTAAATGCAAATATAAAAATCTAGTTAGCCTACATTTATTACTTACAAAAACACATCTTCCAGTTCCATCGTAAATAGTTAACACTAGAATTGTGGTACAATTTGAACTTCGTAGTGACCGCAACTGATACTGATCATATAGGATCATAACCTACCTCAATCAGAACTCTTATAACAACCCCTGCTGCAGCCATTAGAGGGCAGTAAGTAAGTATGCTACAGACTACTGATCGTTAACGTCAACAAATAGTAAATCTACATAATAATTTCTCAGCAGTTGCTTGAGACGAGTGGCAGTCAGTAGGGAGCATGAGACCGAAAACAGCCTGGATCTATCCTCTGTCTTCATAATTAGCTTATCCAACATTGTGCCCTAAACGTGTGTTTCAAAGATTTAAAAAAATGTCAATTTTAGAAATTCAACAAATAAGCTTCCTCTAGTATCAAAAAGCAATAAGTTTGGCCAATAAAAGTTGAGATTAGCTGAACTCACAGGATTGAAAGCAGTGCTTTTGAAGCGAAAATAATAGTTTTTATAAAGTTATCTAAGGAATTGCTGGTATGGTTCTGTCTGTTTCTGTCACTGAGTCATACACTTCCTCATTTTCCAAATAGAGCTGTGAGCGCGCGCGTGTACGTTTATAAATGCCTTGTAATGCAGTAGGGCTTGGCACAGATTTGACTGCACACAGGTAACTTATTCTCTTTTTTTATCGGTAACACTTTACAATAAGGTTCATTAGTTAACTACATTAGTTAACATTAACTAAGAATGAGCAATACTTCTTCAGCATTTGTTAATCTTTGCTAATGTTAATTTCAACATTTACTAATACTTTATTAAAATCTTGTTAACATTAGTTAATGCACTGTGAACTAACATGAACAAACAATGAACAGCTGGATTTGTATTAACTAACGTTAACAAAGATTAACAAAAACAGTAACAAATGTATTGCTCATGGTTAGTTCATGTTAGTTAATACATTAACTAATGTTTAATAAATTAACCTTATTGTAAAGTGTTACCCTTTTATCTGTTACTAACATTATAAAATGTAGCACAATTTTATCAGATATCACTATAAATAATGATAGTAGTGAGGATGATTACATATCATAATCCTAGATCTTTTAATATGAATGTGTTGTTTTGAGATTGGATAGGTGTGTTTTTTTTTTACATAAAATGTTTCTTAAACACTAGCTCTTAAGTGAACCATTCAGTGCTTTTACTCCTCTGGTTGAGACATTTTACCAATATCTGATATCAAACTAAAACTAATCTTTATTCCTCTAATATTCACATTAAAGTTTGAGTGTATATTTCTGCACGTGTGCATTTTTGTAAACAGTTAAATGTAGGTAGAATGTTTTTGTTATGACCTCAGGTTTTTGTGTATTTGTGTGCGTGTGCTTTTTATTGTGTGTGTTTTTGCACACAAGCGGAAATGGTCGAAGCGGGAAAAAAGTATTAGCTATTATCTTGGTTTCATGAAGAACACCAATCTGAGCTTACTTCCCATACTTAACCACAGTGAAGAAGAGCATTATTGTGTGCACTAAAAGGACTATTGTTACTTCTGATGTCTTTCAAAGGTTGTATGTTTCTTTATGTCTGAGCTGGGGAACTTTTAGAAATGCTGTGCATCAGGTTAGGTTGCTTCATTGTGTGTGTTACAGTAAATTTGGGTGAGGCGGAAGAGATGTTTTTCTATTTCTGTAATTAATGTCATAGCCTTACATCAGGGTTGATAGTATCAGGGTTATAGGTCATACAGTAGGCCTATGCGCTAAGCGTTGTCCAGATTGTTGTTTTTTCAGAGTCATTTATGTAAATTGGGCTGGAAATATTCCTTATTACAACTCAAAACTAATGATAAAAATGATTATCCTGAATCATATAATGAGGACAACCAGACATCTTATTTTTTAGAGACCCTTCATTTTATTTAGTTTTATTTTTCATTATGTCAAGACTCAAGATGTTTTGAAACTGTGCCAGGAAAAACCTGATTGTCCTGTATTTTATAGATATTTCCAATATGTTAAAGAAGCCACATGTTATTCATATGTTCTTCATAGTTTTTTTTTGTTGGTTTATGGACTTGTTTTGATAATTAATTGATTAATGTGTTCTGCATCCTTCAAAGGTACACACACCACAATCCCAGAACATGGCTTCAAAGGTAAATTTTGTGTCTATGACAGTGTGTATATTGTTCTGTCTATGTGACAGTTGGTTAAATAGCCATTCTATTGGGCCTGTATCTTAGAGAAGTTCATCATAGTACATCTTTAGTTTTTGTCTAATAAATATTATTTTCTACAACAAAGTTCTTGCTAAATATATATTACAGTTCAAAAGTTTGGTGCTGGTAAGATCTTTTTTAATGTTAAAAAAAAGTGTCTTATGCTCATCAAGGCTGTCAATGTAATTTATTCCTGGCAAAGCTGAATTTTCAGCATCATTCCTGCAGTCTTCAGTGTCACATGATCCTTCAGAAATCATTGTAATATTGCTGATTTTGTGTTCAAGAAACATTTTGTGTTTGTTTTTTATTATCAATGTTGAAAACAGTTGTGCTGCTTAATATTTTTGTGGAAACCGTGATACATGTTTCACATGATAGAAAAATGAACGTCAATAATAGAACATCAAAAGAACAGCATTTTAAAAAGAATTTATTTGTAAAATTATTAAAATCTTTCATGTCACTTTTGATAAAAATATTTTCCTATTATAGAATTTTCCTATTCTTACTGACCCCAAAATTTTAAACAATGGTGTTTTATTTATCATTTTCATCAACGGTTGTTTGTCTTCCAACAGGAGGATCTATTGCGAGACATGCAGAAGTGTTTCATCAACCTGAAAGTTGAAGAGGACAAAAAAGAGACAGTCACTCAAAGAGAGCGGTGTGTGCATAAAGTGCAAACATTTTTTTTTAATTTTTTTTATTCTGTTGTGTGGATAATTTTATTTTGTTTTGTGGGTCTACTTGTGCCTGCAGTGGAAGAGAAATGAGAATTAGTCTGTTGTATTACAGTTTTTCTCGATTGTTTAAACACTATAACCAGGCTTTTGAACTAAAATTTCAAAACTATAATGCCATTTATCAAAAAGCACACCCATTTCACTGAACTATGAACACTATTCCACTGTTTTGACACATTAGTCAGATTTGTTGAACTGTTACAGCAAAACTCTACACACAAATCCCTTCATTTCTCATTGCCTACACCACATGGTCATTTAGAAAGCACTAGCATTCAATATTGTTCACTCAAGTCAGCTCAGCTTCAGCTCAGTTAGCACACAATTACCCAGGTGAAAACACTAAGAGTCAAAATTGAACACACATCAGTCAGATCCTTCAATAGATAGATAAAAGGTTATACAATCTTTTATAAAAGATAAAAATTGGTTTACTGAGTTTTGGAACAATGGATCCACAGAGAAATTAAGCAATAGGTCGAGGAGGGAGAGGAAGAGGAGGAGGAGGAGGAGGAGGAGGAAGAGGAGGAGGAAGAGGAGGAAGGAGAGGAGGGAGAGGAGGAGGAGGAGGAGGAGAAGGAGGAAGAGGAGGAAGAGGAGGAAGAGGCGGAGGAGGAGGAGGGAGAGGAGGAGGAGGAGGAGAAGGAGGAAGAGGAGGAAGAGGCGGAGGAGGAGGAGGAGGAGGAGGAAGAGGCGGAGGAGGAGGAGGAGGAGAAGGAGGAGGAAGGGCAAGAAGACAAGCAGTCTCGGATGAAATTCAAGCCAATTTAGTTGGCCATGTCCTTGTCCATGGTATGACTATGAGGGAGGCTGGGCAACGAGTACAGACAAATCTGAGTCGCTTCACCGTCGCCTCCATCATCAGAACCTTCAGGGAGGTGTCGTGGCAAACACATTTCTATCACTGAATAAGAGACAAACATTTCCAGTTGTCTTTGATGAGGTTTATGTTCTTGCAAGAAAAGGCCAGCAGTCGTACAGTCACACAGAGTGTGTGTGACAGTGAAGGGAGGGCATCCTTTCTCCTTTAGTCTTGACTCCCAGAATGTTATCTTTCTAGGCCAATGATGGTATTTCAACCATATGTGGAACATTCTTAGACTTGTTCATCATATTGTATCCTTGAGTGGAGGCACATACCAACACTCTTTACCATTCCAATACAATTCCATATTTGAATAAGGTTTGTGTGTGCTCTTTTACTGTCATATGATGCTCACACACATCTTACGTAAGAGTAGGAGAGAGTAAAATAAAATAGGGGGCCTTGGGGTGCTGGGGGGGGGGGGGGGCAACATGCACAAGCAACATGACTTACCAGTTTTGGAAATGTTGTTTTGAATTTATAGCACCAGTGTGTAAGACTATGTTGTAGTGTGTGTATTTTTGAGGGCTTGTGTGTCCTGTCTGAGGGCAAAGTTTGGTTTTTCAGCAAGAGTGAATGGTTTTGAGTGTAGAGCTTCATTTTGACCTGAAAATAGGATGTTTGGGGAATTGGGTGAGACGTTATGGATTTGTGTTTACTGTTTTGAGAATACGAGGCATAGTTTCAAGAAATGTGTTTAAGCAATCGAGAAAAACTGTAATACAGCGTTTGTTTATCTTAGTGAGGACAGTATTGATATCCGATGTACAGAGTTTCCTGATTTCTCAGAGGATTTCCGTCAGATTATTAAAGCTGGCTGGCTGGAGAAAACTCCCCCAAAAGGGTAAGAAAGAATTGTGACTTAAGTGTCTTTTACGAGTTTATAACAAAGCCTCTTTTCTGAAATTTGTGGTTTTATTTATATTTATAATCATTATATTAATGTATGTTTTATAATAGTTGTGTTTGTAATTTCAGTGGCAAGATTTACCAGCGTCGATGGGTGCAGCTGGATTCAGAATATTTGAGATATTTTCAATACATCAAGGTAAAATATATGAATAAATCAATCAGTCAGTTTTTTTTCTTCTCTATCCATACATACATCCATTCTGTAATCTCGTGAGTAAATATTTTGCAATATCCTCCTGGTAATTAAAATCTTGAATAACAATAAGATCCTTCCAATCAGAATAAATATATAGATTTCCTCGTTCTCCAGACACATTCCTTTCCTTCCAGAATAACTATAAAAAGTCCAGTCTTGTTTTATTTAAGGAAGTTAAGTATTTATTGTACAAACAAGCTAGAAAATTATCGGAATGGAGAGAGGGGATGATGATAATTACTAAATGATGACACACACTAAAACCGAGAGGAAAGGTGGAATGTATTTCTGCCTGGTTTCGGTCACAATGATTAAATCTAGACTTAAATTTTCTGGAATTTAGAAAGTTTATCAATTGCCTGATGTTTTTAGAAACCTTAGTCAAGTCACCTTTATTTATATAGCGATTTTTACAATACAGATTGTTTCGAAGCAGCTTTAGTGATAACAGGAAAATAATGCAACACAGTTTGTTTCTGCTGTAGATCTAGAAGAAAATAGCGTCATAGTCCATCTTAAGTTGAGTGATGGTTCATTTTTGTTAATTAATTTAGTTAATTTATACACTGAATTTATAAACGCGACACTTTTGTTTTTGCCCCCATTTTTCATGAGCTGAACTCAAAGATCGAAGACTTTTTCTATGTACACAAAAGGCCTATTTCTCTATTTTGACCGATACTGATTATCTGATAATGTTTTGTTTAACTAAATAAAAAACAAAAACACACTATAAACTAAAATATAATTTAAAATACTACAGCTGAATTTAGGCACCACCACATTATAATGTACAATATTATATTTAGTGAGCAATAGATGGCGCCAAAGGCAAATTAATAGTAAAAAATAAGGGGAACATTTCAATCTGTGAAACAACATTTGAATTGAATCTCAATAAATTTGACTCAAGTGTAATACAGGGTGTTAAAGAATTTCTCTTTCTCGTTGTGTGACAGGAGGTGTACTCTAAAAAGATGGTGTCTCTGGAATCTGTTGATAAGGTGGTCAGTGTCGGAGATTTACGATTTGAGGTCCACAGTCAGAGCCGGACTTTCCTGTTTCGAGCAGAAAGCACTCGTGTGTATTTGTCAATGTTTTCTTCTGACCACCTTGCAGAATGTCTCTGACACATCTTTGTTTTTATATTCAGACTGTGAATGATTTTCATACATTTATATTGTATGTGTATTTTCACAGAGGAAAGAAATGACTGGGTGGGTTGCTTTGAAAAGATTCTGAGTGATCGCAAAAATAGTCTGGGGCCCCGGAATCTGTTCTTTAAGAACGGTAGTGTGAATATTTGTTTCGAGGGCAACCTGGAGATGTTGTCACCACGCACCAAAGTCTACATGCTTATCAGCAGGGACAAACTGTTCCTCTTCAGAAGCCACGAGGTGTGAGTCTGAATGTGAATAATTGTCTTTCTAAATGTTTTGGGGGGTTTATTTGATACATTAGTTGTGTTTGTGTTTTGTATATAGGAATATATTCAGGGTGTAGGCATCACTGACATAGACATGCGAATGGCCAATGTGAGAGAAGGAGAAAACAAGTGCTCTTTCACGCTCACCACTCCATACAGAGCATTCAGGTAAACGCTGCAACTTTTCACTTTTTGCACACAAAACTGGAAAGAATTTGTTCAGTTATTTTTGTATTATTTATATACTACTATAGTATTTATTAATATTTTGAATTAGCTTTTATTTTTATATTTTCAGTTTAAAAAAATGATATATTTGTATCAGGCCCAGCGCCACGGAGCATGATTTGAACCTAGGGTGAACCTCCAACCACAATTGTTTTAGTGAGATTTATTCAAAACTGGTTTTAAGAATTTTTAATGGAACAATGATTAGGAATATTGTTTTTCCAGTGTTTACCATTCAGAGAACATGGTTTTATTTTGAGAGGAACAGTTTCATATTTTTATTCCCCGAAGTTTCTTCAAACAAATTTACTGAAGAATGGATGTCGCAAACAATGTGCTTTAAATAAGAAGATGGCATTTTGTATGGACATGACATTAATCAGTGTTTTTTACTTGATTAAGCCAAATAGACCATAAACTCATTGATGAAACTGTAAACTCCCTACATCAATTAAAATTGCTTTAACTTCATTTGTATGCTTCTCTCTCTCCATTTGTAGTTTTGTGGTGAAGTCAGTGAGTGAGAAGCAGAAATGGTGCGAGTTACTTAATGAGTGTGTGAGTCGCTCTCTGTCATGTGATGGAGTGTGTGAGAGCATTTGGCGTGTGCCATCAAACCGTTTGTGTGCGGACTGCAGCTCTTCGATGCCAGAGTGGGCGTCAATCAACCTGTGTGTTCTGCTGTGTGAAAAATGTGCAGGTACACACACATATTAACAAATGACAGCAGCAGCTATGTACTGTATATGTCTGCTCATAAATGTGTCCACATTTGTGTGATAACAGGGGTACACAGAAGCCTGGGCCAGAACATGTCAAAGGTTCGCAGTCTGAAGTTGGATGAACGAGTGTGGACTGATGACCTCATCAGGGTACAATGAATGTGATGCATCCAGTCTACTGTATATTCTGCCTCAGTTACATCTGAGAGTAATATTGATGCTTTGCAGTTAGAGTTTTGCCGTTCTCTTTCTGGATGATGTCTGATAATCTTATTTTTCATTGCCAGGTTTTTCTGCTGCTGGGTAACGGCAAAGCTAATCAGTTCTGGGGAGCGAATATTCCCCAAAGTGAAAGTCTCAGTGCAAACGCTAACAGCGAGCAACGTCTCCAACACATAACCGCAAAATACAAGAATGGAAAATATCGCAAATACCACATACTCTTTGGTCAACAGGAGGCGCTCAACAGAGTTAGTCAATTCTATCTAAATGCCAAATAAATGACACTAAATTCACATTGAATGAATGTTCTGCTCTCTCATGTCTGGTTTTTCTGGGTTTCTTAGGCTCTGTGTTCAGCGGTGCAGTTTGCTGATTTGTTGGATACTCTCTCGCTGCTGAATTGTGGGGCGGATATCAAGTGCAACACTGGTATCCCAGAATTCCCTTCTCCACTGTCTCTGGCAAAACATAGTGGTCAAACGGTACAAGCGGAGCTACTTATGCAGAACTTGAACTCAGGTGCACAAATACATACAAAAATCTAATGTATATGTGTTTAGATACACAGGTTCAGAAGTTTCATGGGTTCAGCTTTTATGTCTAAACTCATCTTGCTTTGTTCTTCACCAGAGTCTTTTACGCCAGTGGTTAAAGATGTGTCCATTCGATCCTATTCCGGCTACCTTTTTAAGATTGCCTCTTCAGCTCGGCCAATCACAGACCACAAAACCAAAGCAGGTGTGTGGAGCCCTCGTAGTTTCATTGGTTTAGTAAATTGGTGTATGATGACTGGCCAGTAAATCTCAAGGATACTAAGCCTTGTGTGCTGGTGAGGATGTGTTTGTCTTCCAAAATTAGACTAAAGTTAAACTTTCATATCATGAAAAGTCATGAATTAACATTTATAATTACATTTTAATTATATTAACTTTTATATTGTTTTAGGACATTTTCAAATGCAATAGCTTACTGTAGGCTTTAGTAATCTACAAGTTTTCATGTGTGTGTGTGTGTGTGTGTGTGTGTGTGTGTGTGTGTGTGTGTGCATGTGTGTGTGTGTGTGAACCTTTTGTGTGACTATTGTAGATTTCTCTCAGCGTTGGTGTTGTCTTGGTGATGGAATGTTTAGCTACTTTAAGAGTGAACAGAGCCACAACAAGTGTGGTGGCATGAAGACCAGTGAAATCATCTGCCTCTCTGTCAACAACCCAGGAAAACATTGGTAATAAACCATGACCTTCAACCTTAATTGAGTTTACTTTTACCACATGAATCCCTTTGTGCGCTATATTTATCATGTTCTCTCTAATTGGCTGGCAGCTATGAGCACACCTTTGAGTTGTACTCTGAGGAGGGGAAAGTCTACCTGTTTGGAACCGATGATGGCAGCATTGCCAAGAACTGGATTCGGGCTATTGCCATGGTGATCAAATTATTTCTTTATTTCAGGTTTTTTTTTTTAACCATAAACACATTTTTTTACCACTTGTTTGAAAATACCATATTGTGAGGACAAACAAGAGCTGTAGATTAGGGGGTTTCAAACTGGACCAAAAGGTATTAATACTTTTATTCAGCATGGGCACAATAAATTAACAAGGGATTGTTCACCCAAAATTTAAAAATCTGTCATCATTTACTCACCCTAAAGATGTTCCAAACCTGTATGAACTTCTTTCTTCTGCTAAACACAAAAGAAGATATGTTGGTTACCAAACGACCAATTGATGGGCCCCATACTATGGAAGTCAGTGGGGCCCATTGAATATGGTTACCCATATTCTTCAAAATATCATCTTTTGTGTTCAGCAGAAAAAAGAAATTCAGGCTACGGGGTTGGAACAACTTGAGGGTGAGTAAATGATGACAGCATTTTAATTTTTGGGTGAACTATCCCTTTAAGCCCTAAAGCCATTAATAATGTTACAAAAGATTTCTATTTCCCATTTATTAAAGAATCCTGAAAAAAGTATAACAGTTTCCACAAAAATATTAAGCAGAACAACTGTTTTCATCATTAAGTAATAATAAGACAAGTTTATTTTCCATCACAGGAATAAATTACATTTTAAAATATTTTTAATAGAATTGCAATAATATTTCACAACATTATACTGTTATATATTATGCTATTATACTACACAATATTAATGATGTTTTTACTGTATTATTATCAAATAAATGCAGCCTTTGTGAGCGTAAGAGACTTCTTTCACAAACATAATATCTACCGTAATAGTTTTTTATTTCTAAATGTTCATCTCTACTTCCTTCCTGCAGCCTTCCATGCATTGTTCTGTAAAGCTGCTTTATATTATGCAAATATCATTATGAAATAAAATGGTTATCTTATATTCTAATACGTTGGGAAAGGAGACAAATAAACTGATCCACTTCCTTCTTATTTAGGCTATGCTGCCTCCTGCACTGTTTGATGTGTGTGGAACCTGTGATCGTCTGGGTCGCCTGCGCTGCACAGAGGGCAGCCATGGCATTGGTTGGTTTTGCCTGAGCGGCTTCAAACTGCATGTGTTACTGGAAGACAACGTACAAACAATCGACCTGCGCAAGCTGGTCACGCTCAGTGAGTTACAGCACACAGTTATAGCAGAATCATGTGCCAATCTGAGACAAGATGAAATCTATATTTACTATGTTTATATATGAATGCGTGTGTGTATGTAGCTCTCTCTGACAGTGATGGCTCCTTGGCGATGGTGTGGCGGGGTGGACCCCTGCATTTGCTAGCTGACCGCAGGCCTCATTTTGTGGGCTGGCAGACCTACATTCAGCAGAAATCCGGTGCTGGAGATCAGCCGCTATCCCAGCAGCAACTCACTGAGCTGGGTGTCCCTGTGACTATTGACCGCTGCCTGGACCATGTAACACGTTATGGTATACAAACACACATTCACATTACAGAAGAAAGCACAAACATTCTGTTATAGAAATGAAAAATTATTTTAAATATGACAAAACAAGTATTAAAATAAGCTAAAACATATTTCTAGTTATGCTAAGCTCTAAAGTATTTAATTGGGTGGAAATTGTGAGTGGGTGAGCCTTAAAGTCAAAAAGGTTGAGATACACTAGTCTATTGTTCTTTGTCTATTGAAGTCAACATAAAACAGAAGTTGTGCTAGTCTTTTCTTCCCTATTGTGATGTATATTCGAGTGGAACGGCTTCTTGAACAAGAAAAATGAAGGACAGGCTTGATTTTGACAATCGGACCACCATTGTGGTTTGTGGTATCTGCAATCTCAAATGAGGAAGAGGGAAGAGAAGAGATATAGCTGCAAGAGGAAAGGGAAGATTTAAAGGGCACATGGATTTAAAAATAAATAAATAATGATGTGCACGGATAAATCATTTATAAATATACTGCTATATTCCATAAAAAATAAGATACAGATACAATTATTTTTCTTCATGCTGTCACCAAGTAAATCACACTCCTAAAAGTAGGAAAATAGAATTGGTTAAAATAAATGGCAATATTTGGTGTACTCAAAACACAAACATAATGTCACATTTTTTTATTTTTAGGACTGTTGTCATCAGGAATCTACCGAGAGAGTGGCATTAATTCTCATGTGACCAAACTGCTGGAGAGATTTAAAAATGATGCACGGAGTGTAACGTGGTGTGAGTCTGAGTATTCTGTGCATGTTGTGGCTAACACGCTAAAACGATTTCTCAGGGAGGTCAAAGACGGACTGTTAAACGGACAAGAGAACAGCGACAGCTGGCTTAGAGCTGCAGGTGAAGAAAAATTGGAGTAATGTAAGATGAGATGTTTAAAACTGCTTAGAAAGTGGGAGTTGCCCAACACTACTGTAAGCAAGTAACTTTTTTTTAACACCCTGCAGGTCTGGAGAACAGAAGTGAGAAGATTAATAGATACAAGATTCTCCTCTCAAACCTCCCAGATGTTAACAGAGAAACACTCAGAGTCCTCATACACCATCTGGTTTGGTATATTATATGACCTGCTCAGCTGTCTAAAAGCTACAAAGTACTAACCAAATCACTATAAAACAATAGTTTACTTTCTGATAACTTCTAAGCATCCCAGACTAGATAGGATAGATAGTGTTTAATATGCTTTAAAAAAAAATTCTGTGACTACGACTGGTTGATTTGAATTGGTCATAAGGAATGTAGTTGGATATGTGGTTATTGTTAGTAGTACATCCAAGAACTTTACCTGAAATGTGAATTTCTGCTTTGTCAGTGTTCAGCACCTGTCTGATGAGAATCAGATGACTGTACGAAACCTTGGTATCATGTTCGGTCCATCACTTTTTCAGAGAGATGGAAAAGATACCACAGCATTTCAGGTGGTGGAGGAATTGATCCAAAACTATTGTAGCATTTTTAACGTGAGTCTGTCTTTAATGTTGGTACTTATCACATTAGTTAGTTACATTGATGATTGTTCAGTTCAGTTCTGCTTAATCAATGAAAAAAAGACAGAAGTGATGGTTTTTGGAGGCACCACTGGGACCCCCCACCCCACGCACACTTTTTCAACTGCTAGAGGTCCAAAAGTTACACAGTGTGGCTTTAAATGTATATTGAAATTTGATTCACACACTGACATAGAGATCAACTGATGCACTTATCAATTAAATATTAATTAGGAATATTTTGAATATGGTGTTAATAACCTGAAGAAATGATGACTGAGATGAAGCTTCTTTCACAGGTCTCAGAGTCTGACCTTCAGAGGCAGCTAAACATGACGTCTGTCATCCTGAATAAACACAAGTCCCAGGTCAGAGTTCACAGGACACATGGGCATTATTATGTTAAGGACATTTTTAAATGCTGTTAATAATGAGTTGTAAAATCTGTGTGTCTGTGTAAAGAACTCCTCATGTTGATTTGATGGCGAAACTGAATAAAGTATTTGATGAATTATTAGAATAATTGTATTTCCGAGATATTTGACATTAATTGCTGACTTGATTATATTTCAGAAGTCTTTGAGTCGAACTCCATCCAGCACCATTTGTGCTGTTTACCTGGAGAAGAAAGAGGAGGTTGCAGGGGTTCTCGTTCAGGTGGACATTTAATCCTAACTTAAATTTTTGTAATTATGTACTTTACCTGTGTGGACTACACCTGTTTGTTCCAGATCAGTGTAGAAGTTTTATGTGTGTGTACTCTTTGTGTTAGGTTGCGGCGGATATGACCGTATTCAAGTTGGTTTCTGTGGTGCTGGAGCTTAAAGGAATTCAGCAAGCCAATGAAGAGTTCTGGAGCTGCTATGAGGTTCTAGAGAAAGAGGACATGGGTGAGATTTGATCCTATTGAAAGTGGCACTGATCAATGACATGAAAATAAGAATGACCTTTCTGTTTTTTAATATTTTAGTTGTTTTTCTGATTGATTGATTCATTTTAGTGCCATGTTGATTTGCTTTAGTTTACTGCTTTAGTTCTATGCTAAGAGGCAAAAAATACTGGTTTCAAATTCAAATATGACACCTAAATGATTTTAGATAAACTTGGCCATGAAACAGCCCATTAAAGCTGCAGTCCGTATCTTTTCCTCTTTGTCGCCATCTCTCTGTTCGAAATCATGTAACTGCAGTGATTCGCGTAATTATTATCTTTACGTGGGTTGTAAATCGGCATGAAACAGCGCGGATGAACACAGAGGCGAGTGCTGCTGTCAGTCACCGCGCTGTGTGGATACTGTCATACAGAATCACAGATTCACTTTTTGAAAGTTTGACCAACATAAGAATTTTCATAAGAAAATGTCTTCTGAACAAGTTAGTAAAATCCATTTTTGTTCTGACCAACTAAGGGGGAAAAAGCATTCGACATGATAAGCTTTGTTAGATTTAATCAACGGGATTTACAGCAACCGTGCAAATTATAGCCTACTTTGTTATCAAATTGTTCATGTTAACAACATCAGCATTGCGTGACAAATGTTAAATTTAATGTGTTTTATGGTTAGCAGCTACCTGCGTAGTTCAGAATTCATATTCTCCATAATAGCAAAACGAGAAAGGCACAACAAAGGAAACTCCATAACTGTGTGAATTAAGAAAACGTACTGTTACACGATTGAACTATTGAAATGTCTTAACTTACTTGTTCAGCAGAAAAAAGCCGTCTCCTCTTCCGTTTTGAACCCCTTCAAAACACGGAGTTCACGCACTTTTCAAAAGCCCCGCCGATGTTTAAATCCTTGTGTTCGCATGAGACGGTTTCTTTCTCTTTCTCTAGCCACCTTAAATCCGAAGTACGAAGTCTTTTGGGTTTTATAACTGCTGAATCTCCAGTTGACACTGATGATTGTTGTTTGGATCTTTCTGGATGCCATAAGTTTAATTATGTAAAGTGCTGCGAGAAAAGCCTATACATCTAAACATCTCGTCACGCTCAGTATAGCCGGCTAGCCGAAACTCCTTCTTTATGTGTACGGGTGTGACGTCATGACGCAAAGATATGCTCGAATTTCCCGCGGAAACCCACCAGTACCACTGGAATTAAAATCATTATTACAAGCTAACCGTTTTGAATCTAGCTATGGCAAGCAGATAGTTTTGACCACTGGCAGAATAAGTTTTTTTTAATAATAATTATTTTGGATTATTTTTAACTTAAAAAAGTTACGGACTGGAGCTTTAAACAATTAACTGCTTTTTGTCAAGTGCAATAGGGAACAATGACAGAAGCTTTAATTCATCTAACATTCTTGGTTTAATTTAAAAGTGCATTTTAACATCATAGTAGTTGTTTAATTTTTAATCTATTATTCTGTTGTACCAAAACACGGTGTCGTGTTCAAAATGTACTTGAGCTTTCTCTTTTGGACATGGCTCTGAATGTGGTAACTTGACTTTGATGTACTTTGTGGTGATTAAGGGATTTTACTTTATTTTATAATAGCGAGAACACTGCATTACCAGGAAAGAGTCTTGCCACTCTATTTCTCACTTGGTCGTCACTGCCACCTGTTGATTAAGAGGAATCAATACATCATCAGCATCATGAGGTACCTGGGTATGTCTTGTCACACAAACACCAATGCATAGTGTCTTTGAAAATCTATTTTATTCATCATAGATGATGAGAAGGGTGAAAAAAACCCAGTGTGATACATCACAAGATATTCCAAAAATATTGAAAAAATATTAAAATACACATTTAAATTCTTGTTTACAATGTTAATTTATCTGTTTGCGTTCAGAAATAGTTTTCATTTATTTAATATCCGATATTGTAGCTTCTGAGATGCTTTTTAAGTATACATTTTAATTTTGCTATGAGATTCATATTTTGGCTCAATGTTTCTGTCTACTAAACTTATATATACTTTAGCAATATACTTTTTTGCTCAAAACGTTAATAAGGTCACAAGAAACATTTTTTTTCTAGACTCCAAATCAAGTGTGTCCTAAGTTTTTTACTGGTAGTGTAGTGTACATAATATAGTGCAATAAAGAATGCACAACAATTAAGTGAATAAGAAACTACATCCTGAGTAATAGCCTAGTGCATTAACATTGTTTAAGTTGTTTATGGAGCAGTGCAGAAGTTGTTTGCTAATGTGTGTGTGTGTGTGGCTAAACGGCTAGCAAAGTACTGTGCTCTGTCTGCTATTATAGGCAGCCGTCATATCTGGCGGAGACGGTGCTACTTGTATCCATAACAACTGAGTGACGCTAAATATTGTGAAGATCTGCTGTATGCCACTGGTCCTTGATTATGTGCATGCATTTGACTGCATCTATAGTATTTGTGTCCCTGTAAATCATTTCTTTTAAGTGGACTTAAATAAATAGTTAAAATGTGTGTGTGTTTGTGCGCGCAGAGAATAAGGTGAATCTATGTAAGAGTGGGCCATTGCGTGTCTGTGAGGTTAAAGGTGAAAGTAGCAGAAACTTCCACCTTCGTCATTGTGAGCTTTCTGGCAACACCTTCAGACTACACAAGGAACTACAGGTGTGTGTAAAAGTGTAAACATTCATACTGTATGGTTACACACCAGCTGCATTAAGCATAAGAAATTCATAAACATATCTGAAGCAATAAATACACTTGCAGACTGCATGAGTGAAAAACTAAAGAGAATGAATTGATCTTTAATCTCTGAAGGCTTCTGTTCTTTTAGGGTTCTCAGTGCGAGAGAGAATATCCTGCCAAAGAGCTCAAGCTCTATCATGGTTGCCGGAGCAAACTGCATCCACCCACCCCGTAATAAACCGAGAGCACCTTAACACAACATCTACTCCAGAGCTTATCTCACTTATCTCACAATTATAAACTCATGTACTGAGATGCAGTTTGTGTTGTGTAGTAAATTCTTTAATTTTCTTTACAGATGGGGACTAATGCTGATTCATGACAAGCAGCAGTGGTGAGTCTATAGCAGATTTTTATTTAGTCTTCCTCAATATTGAACATTCAGTTGCATATGGACCTCGAACATTTCCATCAAAAGTATTTAGCAGACATGTCAACATGGCAACAATCTAATTCTATCTTAAATCTTAATCTAATTTATGGAGCCCCTAAAGGGAGATGGTGGACGAAAAAATATGGGATGGGAGGAAAAAATATTTTTCAGAGCTTTTGCGTTCTCTCGCAAAACTTTTGTGTTTTTCATGCTTCTGTCAATTTTGAGATTTTTGGCTTTTCATAGTGTTTTTTCAGAATAGTGGAAAGAAAACATCCAAAATACACTTTTAACTGTATCTTTTAGACCACTTTATCTATTTGCATCTGTGGATTTCAATTACAGTATCTTTAAAAGGCTGTTTTCTCAAAATAATTGTTTCCTCCTACATTGAGCCGGAAATCTCCACTTCAGTAGTACCAAACTTTACAGTTTTATTCTTATCTATATTCTGAAGGTTTTTAAAAACGGGGTTTGAACACATGTAATTTTCATATAACATTTTATTCCTAAAAGAATTGTGATTTTTTTTTTGGTTTGTAGAGTGATAAATAGAGATCCCAAAATTCGCTCTGTAAAAGCCTTTGACTCTAATATATCAATTTTTTTTAACCTGACTTGTTCCAATGACCAATGACCAGATTTTTGCTAGAAATGTATGCAAATTAGTGCATATTTAATTAAAGAACGCCTCATTTGCATATTTAAACATAACATTTCAGTAAACTTGTTATACATTTTTTTTTGTGCAATTATCAATGTAATCAATCAACTGAAGTATGGTGATATATATCAGTTATCTTTTTGACCCTATTCACCTGGGGTGCCTTAAGTATAAAGAAATATGGTCAGTGCTTATTTCATGGAGTTCAGTACAGTAAAGTTATATATTCACAGATTCGAACTTCCCGGATCAATAACTTGTGATCTAACCATTGCTAAAAAGACAAATGACACCTTTTTCCAATCATAGTAACGTAGATAATGAGCTACAACCTAATTTTCCTCAAAACGAGCATTATAATATAATAAAAGTAAGTGTGAATTGTGGTGAGCAGGACGGCCGAGGGACGTGAGAGAACCTCGCGAGGCCGGTGGTGCGATTGCTAATGAGCAGCACCTGTGAAGCACACCGGTCTCGCATCTCTCACGGAGGAGCGGAAGCATAAAGGGGGAGCGACGAAGTGTATGAGCGAGAGAGGAGCAGGCCTGTTCCTCTCTCGCGTATACACTTCGTCGCTCCCCCTTTATGCTTCCGCTCCTCCGTGAGAGATGCGAGACCGGATGAATATGAATGTGTTCATATTGTGAATGAACTTAATGAACGTGGAAAGTCTTTCAGTAAAAAATATATTTGCAAATGCATTACTTTGTTAAAAAAATCTAGTTGTTTTGATATTTTTCTTTATTCTATTAAAACCATTAAATCCCTTTAACTCTGTAATTGCTTTAATTAAATATCACTAGTATATTTGTGTCTCTACAAAAAAAAAAGACCCTACAAAAAATGTTTTCCCTAATGTTCCAAAGCTTACAGCCTTGTAACAATGTACTCATTCTCAGTAAGAACATCATAAAATCATTTATAATATATAGTTTTGCACTATTTTTTGGACATCCTTGTTCTGACCTGTTTTGTTATAATAAACAATGAGTAGTTACTAGTTGACCAGTTAGACAATTTATTTTACTAGTTGGCTACATCCTTGAACATTTAAATTCTACCACATCTCCATGTCCCTGCTCACCTGACTTTTTTCTCTGGATCTTTTTTCTTTAAGGTATCTGTGCTGTGAGAATGAGGATGAGTTGACTGAGTGGACAGCCACATTTTACAGCATCCAGGTATAACCTCTGGCACACAAAGTCTTATTTGTCCGAGTTCTAGTTAAATATACATAAGAAAAAATGAAATATGCAGAACAATATGCATTTAAAAATGTGACACATTATTATTGAACCAACTAAAAGGTTTTTAATTTCTTATTCATAGTACAATGGTGACATCTGGCCCTCCTGGTGAAATAACTTCAATGCAGCTGATGGGTTGGATAACAGCAATTTATTCTGATGGAAGAAACTAAAAAAAAGAAAAGAAAAGAAAAATGAAACATCACATAAAAGCGTTTCTAAACAGACTGTGCCCATCTCAGATTCTGAATTATTACTAGCAGCACACTGATCTCTTGCATTATGAGTAATGTGACAATGATAAAATTCCTGTATCTTTGATTCCTGTATTTTTGGCATCAATTGACAAAAAAATACTGTACCTCAATTCTGAATCGTATGTATGCTGAGTTAAATACATAATGTTTTAAACAAAATTTCCAGTGTAGATTAAACAAATGTTAAAAATATGAACAAAAGTCCTATTGGTTTGGAACAACATGAGGATGAGTAAATGACAAAATTTTCAATTTTGGGGGAACTATACCTCCAAGCTCTGCCGTTTCTGAGAAACCTGCCATTTTGTTATAAGAAGAAACAATGAAATCTTTCCTTGACGGTTTTGAGAAGACGTGTTGTGACCATTTTGATCACGAGGTGTTAAAAACTGTGTGTAGGCTACATTCATGCATATGCCAGGAACTTTTATCTGAAAGACATTGCATTAATGCTATATATTTAGCATTCCTTTAAAGTGAGCTACAGGAACACCGTAGGTAAGTATAGCTGAAGCTGGTGTGCTCACCATCCTACTTCTGTCACCACAGGAACTCACTCCTACTTCCTTGATATGCATATACATATTTGATCTGGTATCTGAAATTCAGCTCTCCAGAGACACAAGACCAATGGCAGGACTAATGAAACTAAATGTTTTTTTTTTCTTTTCTTTTTTTCTTGTGTTAACTGGATTCTTGACAACTGGGTATGTAATTACTCCTTTGTAATTTGCTTTTGGTTTTTTGATCGCAATAAACTAAAGCATATCTGGAGTAAAGTCATTTTGAGTTGAGATAAAATATTCATATTAGTATTTTATTTTTTAAAAACTTTTTCTTTACTCCGAGTACACATTTTATGAGTTTACACTACAGTAGTGTGGTTTCTTTCAACCGAATCCAATGCTAAGTTGTTTTCTTGAAAGATGTACACTCACCTAAAGGATTATTAGGAACACCATACTAATACTGTGTTTGACCCCCTTTCGCCTTCAGAACTGCCTTAATTCTACGTTGCATTGCATTGCATGCATCTAAATGCATTGATTCAACAAGGTGCTGAAAGCATTCTTTAGAATGCTTGGCCCATATTGATAGGATAGCATCTTGCAGTTGATGGAGATTTGTGGGATGCACATCCAGGCCACGAAGCTCCCTGTCACGTTACAGTTACAAAAAGTGGAGAGGAGGACTCAAGTGCAGCAACGGATGATTTATTAACAAAAGAAAACAAAACCCAAAGCAAAAACCCACAAGGGGGAAAACACAATAAATGAGACATTAAACAAAACTGAACTTGAAGAACAAACACTGACTCTGAACACAAAGACCATCACACGGACTCTGGGAAAACATATGACAGGGATCCGACAAAGATTGCAAACAAGAGGAGACTTAAAAAGGGAACAAATCAAGAGGGAACAGGTGGAAGAACTCAAACACTAATCAGGTAACAAGGGGGAGGGATCAAACAATAACGAGAGCACATGGCCCAACATAACAAAGACACCCAAGTGCAATACAAGACAGGATAGACACGTGACATTACCCCCTCCCTACGGAGCGGCTACCAGATGCTCCATCAGGCGGGACGGGAGGGACAGACCAGGGCGGGACGGGAGGGACAGACCAGGGTGGGACGGGAGGGGCAAAGCGTTTAGTCCATCGGACGGCCAGGGCGACGCAGACAGTCCATCGGGCGGCCAGGGCGAAGCAGACGACCCATCGGGCGGCCATGGCGGTGAAGACCCCTCGGGCGGCCAGGACGGTGAAGACCCCTCGGGCGGCCAGGGCGGTGAAGACCCCTCGGGCGGCCAGGGCGGTGAAGACCCATCGGGCGGCCAGGGCGGTGAAGACCCCTCGGGCGGCCAGGGCGGTGAAGACCCCTCGGGCGGCCAGGGCGGAGACGACCACCCGGGCGGCCAGGGCGGAGACGATTACTCGGGCGACCACGGCACAGGAACAGAAACTGGCTCAGGAACAGCAACCGGCTCAGGAGCAGACACCGGCTCAGGAGCAGACACCGCCTCAGGAGCAGACACTGGCACTGGCTCCGGCTCTGGAGCAGAAACTGGCACTGGCTCCGGCTCTGGAGCAGACACTGGTACTGGCTCCGGCTCTGGAGCAGACACTGGCACTGGCTCTGGAGCAGACACTGGCACTGGCTCTGGTTCTGGAACAGACACTGACACTGGCTCCGGCTCTGGAACAGACACTGGCACTGGCTCCGGCTCTGGAACAGACACTGGCACTGGCTCCGGCTCTGGAGCAGACACTGGCACTGGCACCGGCTCAGGAACAGGCTCTGGCTCAGGAACAGCCAGCAGAACAGCAACGGCCACTAGGACAGACACAAACACAGAAACAAACATTGGCTCCGGCTCAGGAACAGCAGACACTGGCTCCAGCTCAGGAACAGCAGACACTGGCTCCGGGTCAGGAACAGCAGACACTGGCTCCGGCTCAGGAACAGCAGACACTGGCTCCGGCTCAGGAACAGCAGACACTGGCTCCGGCTCAGGAACAGCAGACACTGGCTCCGGCTCAGGAACAGCAGACACTGGCTCCGGCTCAGGAACAGCGGACACTGGCTCCGGCTCAGGAACAGCGGACACTAGCTCTGCCTCCGGTTCTGGAACAGCAGAGACTGGCATCTCCAAGATCCGAGCCAGACGCTCCAGATAGTCCGTCACAACCTTGGTGGCCACGCCAAAGGGGATCTCTGGCTCTGTCCCAGACTGGACAGACGGAACGTGATCAGTCTCTCGCTGGGCAGACGTGACGTGACCCGTCTCTCGCTGGGCAGGCGTGACATGAACAGTCTCTCGCTGGGCAGGCGTGACGTGACCAGTCTCTCGCTGTGCAGACAGGACGTGAACAGTCTCTCGCTGGGTGGACGTGACGTGAACAGTGTCTCGCTGGGCAGACAGGACGTGAACAGTCTCTCGCTGGACCGACGTGACGTGAACAGTCTCTCGCTGTGCAGATGGGCGTTTCCTCCTTTTCCGTCCGTGACGGCGAGAAGTAGGCTCTAAGCTGTCCCTCACTGGCCCAGGATCGAAGGGGGGCCAGGATGGAGAGTGGTGTTGAACCTCTTCTCGACCCTCTCCTCCTCCTCTACGACATCCACGGGTCCCCGAGAACCTGGCCAGACGCTCTGACTCCTCCCTTTGATGAACCATAAAAGCGAGGGCCTGAAAAATATTCATTCTGCCGGATTCGTTAGAGGACGGAGTCATTCCGTCATGAAAGATAGTGGAAAACTGGGTCGATCCAAATGTAGCGATTGTGTAGTCTGGACAATCCAAGTCATCTTCATCCATGCAAACGTCATCATCCATCCAGTCAAAATCATCGTCATCCATGCTGCTGAGTCCTCAAATGGTCGGATCGTTCTGTCACGTTACAGTTACAAAAAGTGGAGAGGAGGACTCAAGTGCAGCAACGGATGATTTATTAACAAAACAAAACAAAACACAAAGCAAAAACCCACAAGGGGGAAAACACAATAAATGAGACATTAAACAAAACTGAACTTGAAGAACAAACACTGACTCTGAACACGAAGACCATCACACGGACTCTGGGAAAACATATGACAGCGATCCGACAAAGATTGCAAACAAGAGGAGACTTAAAAAGGGAACAAATCAAGAGGGAACAGGTGGAAGAACTCAAACACTAATCAGGTAACAAGGGGGAGGGATCAAACAATAATGAGAGCACATGGCCCAACATAACAAAGACACCCAAGTGCAATACAAGACAGGACAGACACGTGACACTCTCGTTCCACCACATCCCAAAGATGCTCTATTGGGTTGAGATCTGGTGACTGTGGGGGCCATTTTAGTACAGTGAACTCATTGTCATGTTCAAGAAACCAATTTGAAATGATTCAAGCTTTGTGACATGGTGCATCATCCTGCTGGAAGTAGCCATCAGAGGATGGACATGGTCAGAAACAATGCTCAGGTAGGCCGTGGCATTTAAACGATGCCCAATTGGCACTAAGGGGCCTAAAGTGTGCCAAGAAAACGTCTCAGGTTACGACTGTAACCTTTGTTCCCTGAGAACAGGGGACGAGACAATACGTCATTCGACGCTATGGGGAACGCCTCAGGCGTGACAGGTGTCTGAAATCACTATCAAATCACGTCAATCACATTGACCGGCGACAGCCCGTGAATCATTAACGTGAATGATTAACGTGCGACCTGGAAGTATATAAGGGCGCCTTGCAAACATGACAAATCACCTTATCGTCTGAAGGGACTGTACGGCAGGCGGGCCCCGAGGCATGGCAGGGAGACGTATTGTCTCGTTCCCTGTTCTCAGGGAACAAAGGTTACAGTCGTAACCTGAGACGTTCCCTTTCGAAGGGAACTCAACAATACGTCATTCGACGCTATGGGGAACGAAATACCCACTCCGCCATGCTGAGGGGAGTGCATGCCCAAAGGCAGTGACAACTGTCAGAACCAGCAATTTCAAATGAAACGCTAGAACCACTCACCGTCAGGTCACACTGGGCTGTCAGTGACAGCATTCCCTACGGTCATAGCCCAAGCTATAAGCCTAGCAGGAAAACCTCCATAAACATGGTTAAATGAAAGGCCTAACTGGGCCTGCTCAAAGGCCTAGGACCACAACTTCAATTAGAAGGGGTCCCTTCTAGGGAATGTGGCTAGGGAACCCGAAGGAACCCCAGCCAGTCACTATTCAGGGGAACGTACTCACCCCGAAGTGCCACCAGGACGGCCTGACCTGGCGTCAGAGCATAGACACTTAGTCTGGCCACTTCCTGTCTGTCCGAAGACAGAGCCTTTGGACACTTGCCTTAGGTAAGGCATCCAACCCGAGGGACTGCGAAGCTGGCAGTGAACCATTCGGCCCGGATCTCAGAGACGGGATATCCCGGAGAGTATGACTCAGCAAGTGCTTTCCAACCCTTACCAGCGAGGGGAGTTTCTCTACTCGATCCATGGATCTACCCAGTGCTTGTGTTTCAAACACTGAGGAGGCCTGTGATGGCCTAAGGGCTGATCTAACTGGGAGGCCTCACGAGAGGCCTACGACCGTCTGACCAGACTCAGGAGTCCGCGTGCTCATAGTGACCCTCTGTGAGGGGAGCACATGGTCCGCCTGGTAGGCAAACCAGGCTGTAGGCAGGAAAGAGGTTCCGGGAGGGAACCAGTAGCAGAGAATGAACACTTTAGTCGAGCCAGGGCGCAAGCTCGCCTTCAGCAGCTGCCTGATAAGGCCAGCTGAAATGATAGCAAGAGGCCACTAGCTTCCTGAACCCAGCACCGCTAGGAAACCACGTACAGGGAGGCCTGGAGAGACCTACAACCTGATAACCACAGCATGTGGGGACCCTCAAGGAGGCCTGGAGAGGCCTACTACCTGATAACCACAGTATGTGGGGACCCTCAGAGAGGCCTGGAGAGGCCTACAACCTAATAACCACAGCATGTGGGGACCCTCAGGGAGGCCTGGAGAGGCCTACTACCTGATAACCACAATCCGTGGGAACTCACCGTCAGAGAGGCCTGGTGAGGCCTACTACCTGACCGTTCTCATTCAAGGAGGCCTGGAGAAGCCTACTACCTGATAATCACAGCATGTGGGAACTCACCTTCAGGGAGGCCTGGTGAGGCCTACTACCTGACAGCCAATGTAGGTGGAAATTTGCCTTCAGTGCGGCCGGGTGAGGCCTACTACCTGATAGCAACAGTATGTGGTCACCTACAGGGAGGCCTAGAGAGGCCTACTACCCGATAACGATAGTACGTGGGGAACTCACCCTCAGGGAGGCCTGGTGAGGCCTACTACCTGATAATCACAGCATGTGGGAACTCGTCTTCAGGGAGGCCTGGTGAGGCCTACTACCTGACAGCCATAATATCTGGGAGCTTTTTCTGCTACCCGATAGAAAGTCAGGCTAGCTGTTCAGTTGTCTGTCCTTGGGCTTGTCTCCAGGGAGGCCTGGTGAGGCCTACTACCTGATAGCCAATGTAGGTGGGGATTCGCCTTCAGGGAGGCCGGGTTTGAGGCATATTACCTGATAACCATCTTAAGTGGGAATTCACCTTCAGGGAGGCCTGAGGGGCCTACTACCTGATAGCAACTGGTAGCTGAGTCCGGGTGACAGTTCCAAGGCGGCCTGCTAAGGCCAGCCAGCTGGGGACTCGCCTATCAGGGAGGCCTGGTTGGGCCTACTAGCTGATAGCAAGTCAATTCTGCTACAAAGGAACACTGTTGGGAACCATACTACACCAATGTAACTATTGGGCCCACCCACAGGAGGCCTAGTACGGCTAGCTACCTGTAGCGGCATTAAAGTATGTCCCACAATGTTGGGACTCACCTCCGAGGAGGCCTGTTTAAGGCCTACTACCCACCGGTGAGTCAACTGCCCGAACCACCAAGGCCAACCAATTCTCTCGTGAAGTAGCCTATAGCGCCCTCTTGGGGGCTTCTCATACAAGGAGGCCTGCTGAGGCCTACTACCTGATGGCGCAGCCTTCGTTGGCAGATAAGCTGTTTACACAGCGCCTACAGTATCCTGGTGCCTAATCCCATTGCCCACGGCAGTGTACTCAGCAAGAGAGCTTAGCACCCTTAAACAAGGGGAGTACAACATACGCCACTCTGCCTCAACGGAGGCCCCAGTTAGTCAGGGGCCTACCATCTCTGCATGGGCGTCAGCTCAGGGCAATGCTCTGGCTACAGGGGAGCGTACTTCGACCAAAGAAGAAGTGAAGGCTTACTTCATACTCAACCCGAGCCATAGTGTTGCGAGGTAGGATAAACAGAACTGGGAGTGAAGTACTCAGACCTACCCTGAATCACAGGGGAATACTCACACCTCACCCTGAGGTCACCAGGGGGCGGGCCTGCCAGCGGCTCTATGGGTGACCGAAATGTATCTGTGCCCAACCTAGGGGAGTGGGGCTTGAATGAACGCCAACCACCTACAACCCAACGCTCGAGCAGTAGCTCAGCGAGGTAAGTGAAGCCCATACTGGCGGCCTAAATTCGTAGGCCAGTTCTGCACGGCAAGGTCGGGCAGGAGACTCAGTCTTCTTCGTGAAGCGAAAGATGGCCTAACCCTGCTCAAAAGGACTTATATACCACGGAGGCCTAACTGAGGCCTACCATGTCCCTATAAACCATCCTCTGCACCACGCTGCATTACTCTAGTCACCCCAGAATGCAGAGAAGGGGGCGGGCCTTGGCCTAACGACTCCCATGGGAGGAGGCTGATTATACAGGGATGCCAAAAACCTACATTCAAAAAGTGAAGGGTTAGAGGAAGAAATGCTAATTTTAGCAGAGCACCTCTAATATCCCTGGCACAGCCTAGGCCAGCTACAGAGGCGGCCCTGGTGAGGGCCAACCTGTAAGCATAGATCTATCTGAGGGCTCAGAGGAGCCACAGCCTACTAAAGAATATAGTCTGTATTATTCCATACAAAGGGCTGCAGAACGCTCAACCTAATGAAAACTCAACAGAGCTCAAGGGGCGAAATACTCAGAAAAGTCAAAACGGTCCCATGGGCCGGACATAAGATCTATCTGAAGCTCTAGCGTCAGTCAACACTCTAAGTAAAACATTCTATCAGAGAGAGACCAACTACTCTACCCTGAGGTGGCTAATAGCCCGAAGGCTAACATAGTTATCGTTCTGGCCACCTAATGGGGAACTTCAGGGCCCTGATAATCCAAAAAAGTTCTCTTACCTTATTACCTTGACATGGCCCCATAACTCTATACAGGGAACGAGGTCTGTAAAGAGAAACATATTATTTTTTAATCACAAAAAATACTCTTTGAAAGACCAGCAGCTCACCTGCGGCGTGCGAAGTGAAGACTCACCAGACAGTTCTTCATGAACATGGGGTCTACCACCTTTACATACCTGAAAGAGGCACTCTCACTAACCAAGCCGAGGCGGGCCATCAGAACATTGTTCTAACCATGAGCCCAGCCTCAGGCCTGATGTAAGAAGCGCCTGGGGAGTCGGGGAAGAGAGGAAAGGGCTAAGATATAATCACGCCCTCAGGGAAGATGATCCAGACGCAACGTGCGTTTGTGCCGGATCACCTCCCTCAGATCCCTCTTCTTGCGGGAGTCGTGCCTCCTCTGCGACCTACTACTCCACGGAGGAGGCGCACGAGAGGTGACACTGGCTCTCTGGCCTCATCTAAGGTCCTCGGACCATGATAGGCCAGGCCCTCCCATCTGTCTGGGCGTGGACACGGATCTCAGCGGTATGTATGTCCTGGATACAGCTGAGCGTGCCTTCGCCTCTCTGAACTTTCCAACCACCGCCAACACAGAGGTGCCGAAAAGCTCTGAGGGCGAAACCAGCGAATCGAGGAGAAAGCCTTTCTCTTTCTTCCCGATGTTGGCCAGGTTCAACCACAAATGTCTCTCCGTGGCCAGTATCGTCGCCATCCCGGAGAGCTATATATATATATATATACAAATTTTTTCATTTGCGGCGCAGCTCAGAAACCGCCTCAGGGGCCCACCCCCTGGCCGAGATCCCCCAGCAGATCGGCCTGGTGTACCTGCAACACCGCCATGATGTGCAGGCTAGCACCGGCCTGACCCGCTGACATGTATGCTCTGCCATTCAACTGGCAGGGTTTGAGCTCTCAGTGCACCCTCTTCACAAATGCTTTGCTGCATACCTCGGTTGTAACGAGTGGTTATTTCAGTCAAAGTTGCTCTTCTATCAGCTTGAATCAGTCAGCCCATTCTCCTCTGACCTCTAGCATCAACAAGGCATTTTCGCCCACAGGACTGCCGCATACTGGATGTTTTTCCCTTTTTACACCATTCTTTGTAAACCCTAGAAATGGTTGTGTGTGAAAATCCCAGTAACTGAGCAGATTGTGAAATACTCAGACCGGCCCGTCTGGCACCAACAACCATGCCACGCTCAAAATTGCTTAAATCACCTTTCTTTCCCATTCTGACATTCAGTTTGGAGTTCAGGAGATTGTCTTGACCAGACCACACCCCTAAATGCATTGAAGCAACTGCCATGTGATTGGTTGATTAGATAATTGCATTAATGAGAAATTGAAATGAGAAATCTTGGATTAAAATAATCATAACTGGATTTTAAAGTACGTTCACTTGTACAAATAAAGTTTTGCTTTGGGCAACACAGTCCAAAACAAAGCCATGCAGGCTAACTAGGTTTGTAAAGAAACTCGACAGAAAGGGATCAATGCCACCGTATTGTCCAGGGACTACGGATGTAAATTAGCCCTGTGGCTATAATCCGGCATGTTTACGTCTGTTTTTGTTGTTTCAATACAGATGTTCATTAATGTGCATTGTCCCTACCAAATAACTAAATAAATAACTAAATAAACCGTGGATTAATCTCAATGAATGGTTTATATGAGAATAGATGCAGTGCACCATCTTAAAATGCACCTGCTGTTTTGTTGCTCAAACCTCATCCTTAAAACTGTGTTTAGCTGGCTAGAATCTGACATTGTACAATTTCCTTCCAGCCTCTAGCATTTTTAATAACTCAGTTTTGAACAACTATTGTTGTTTCAAATTTCTCTTTCACTGGCAATGTAAAGTTGTTTTCAACTCAAATTACAGATTGGACAGCTTCACAGTACTGATTAAGATGTTAAATGCTATTTGTCTAAAATACTGGTTCTTGTAAAATTGTATATTATATTTTTAGATTTCAGTGTTGCATTTGATACTGCAACCACAATATACTCCATGATAGAATGGAAAAATGGACTCTCTGTGATGGTGCATAGAGTGTTCAGATCATATTTACAGGGCAGGGGTTATTTTGTGAACATAATCAATTATAATTCTCACTGGACTCCCATGACAAACGGATTTACACAAGGTTCAATAATTGTGCTATACTGTCTGATTTGTACTGTATATGCTTCCACCAGGCGAAATTAATCAAAACAGCAATATTGCTTATTATAGTCAAGTCACCTTTATTAATATAGTGCTTTTTACAATACAGATTGTTTCAAAGCAGCTTTACAGTGATAGCAGGAAAATAATGCAACAAAGTTTGTTTCTGCGGTATTAGCATCACAATCCAGCTTAACCCTTGTGCATCCTTATGGACATTTTTGTCTTTTTCAGTTTTGTTTTTTTGATCACTTTGCCCGTGTTAATGCTAACTGCATAAAATTTGGCACAGGTGTGTATTTTTATTGGAATTTTACAATTTCCCCGCCATTTCCTTTAAAAAAATCTATTTTTCACTAGGTACACAAAATAGTTCCTCTCAGCGCCTTTAGGACAAAAATGTCCGCATTGAAACCCATTCAAACTGCAATTTTTAATCCCAGGGCCATTTAACTATGAAATAATGCAATCTTAGTTAAGAGGCTTCAAAATTAAAAATGTTATTTTTTTTTATTAGATGGTGCCATTTTTTCAGGTTTGGCATATAAAGCAAATACTTGCTTTATTCCTGTTTTCTGCTTCTGCATATTATAGAGACAAACAATTATATAAATTATGCAACAATATTTGTGTGGGTGTGCTGGTATGGATACCTGAGTGTGGTTTGAATGGGTGTAATAAAAAAAAAAAAAATGTGTGTGTGTTTGTAATATTTGAGAGAGAAAAATTCAACTGCAAATCTAAAATCCAATCACAGTGTGCAGCAGTGGAGTTTTGCTGGCCTCCAATGGGGAAAATCTGTTACTGCGCCCAAACAAAATCTTACCGAAAGCTCATTTTGTGAGATATCATCCTCAAATTTGGAACACAACTTGTTTAGATTTATGGCTTTGAATTTCTATCAGTTTTAGAGTTCAACATGTTTCATAAAATATATATTTTATATAAAATAATGATCATAATGTTCTTAAATCATTTTCATGACCTTAAACCTCTATTATTAGGGCCCAAGCCTTGAAAAGGCGAAGGCCCTATTGTTTTCCTTAGGATTATTTTTTTTCTTCCTATTATTATTATTTTTCTTACGACTATTTGGGCACTTTTGGGGCTCTTAACGTGCTCGAAAACTCTTGAAACTTTGCACACGGGTCAGAAACCGCGGCCATCAGGGCCGGGCTGAAGCTGGTACCCGGGCGTGGCAGGGGGGCTCGACAGCGCCCCCTGGAACGGGGTCCGAAAACTTGGTCCATAAATCAAACACGCTTGCATGTAATAATATGAAACTAGGTACACATTTAGATCTCATCAGGACGAACAACTTTCATACTCTTACTTTTTACCCCAGCCCAACAGGAAGTCGTCTATTAAGGGTTGTTTGGAAAACGCATGCAATGGAATTTAACCCTCTGGGGACCAGAGTGTTTTTGGGGCCCTTTGGATGTTTTGACATGCACTGACATTTGTGCTTTTTTCAGTTATTTATAAACATGTTAATGGCAAAGGTGTAAATTCACTCTATATATCACAAACGGGGCTACCATAATATGTGAGCAACATGTATGTACATATTTGTTTTTTTAAGAGAATAATGTTTATGCGTGGTTATTGAAAAAAATAAAAATGAAAGTTGCTGAAATAAAACCACAAAACACATACTAAATATGTGTCCACAAGACTTTTGACTAATGGATGTTGTTGTCGCTTCGAGTTCTGGCTTCAAAATGATGTGAAAATCATCCTGCCTGATCGTTCACATAACACAATAACATTCATTTATACTTTGTATGACAGTTTTTTGGTCAGAAGAGGTTTATGCGTGGGAGTGGTAATGGCCTATCAATATTAATGAGATTCAGACCAGGGGTGTGACAGACACTCTCCCAATGGCTAATGGCCCATCAAGTGAGGCAGCCTGAACAAAGAATGAGAGGAGATTCAAAGGTTTTCAATCTGTTTTATTGTAATTCCTCTATGTGGAGAAACTAAATGTTCTAAATTTGCTCCAAGCAAATCAAATGTGAGTAAAATAAATAAATAATCAGTCGGCTATAAACAAAGCAATTGTGAGCGATAAATAAACAAAACTAAAGGCAGGTATCTCACAGTAAATGCATATACCCCATTGATGCGGGCTCTAAGCAAATCAACTGTGAGTAAAATAAACAAAACTAAAGACAGGTATCTCACAGTAAATGCTTATGCCCCATTGATGCGGGCTCTAAGCAAATCAAATGTGAGTAAAATAACAAAAGTAAAGGCAGATCGCTATCCTCGCAGACCATGCCTGCTATGCTAGTGGGCTAAGGCTAGTAGCGGAAGTTCGGAAAGGTGGATTTAAGTAGTGAAATCAAAGCAATCCAATTGTTTTGAGAATACAGTTACATGTCTTGGTGCCATTTTTGAAAACAGTTCCTGTTCAACTGAAGACACAAGTGAACATTACATGCCTGGCATTTCCAAGGAGGAGTGTGTGTGTCAGCAGGTCTCAGTTGTGGTCCAGGTTCCTGTGCTGGCAGGAATCTCAGAGTCTGTGGAACCAGATCAATGTCAGTCTCTGTTTTCCATGACAGAGTGGACTGCTTGTTGCTTGTTTGAATGTTTGTCTTGGCCCTCTTTGCAACAGGTGTCTGATGATCACCATCATCTTTATAGCTGTAAAACAAACAAACAACTGTGAGCATGTTTATTACACAAAAAAACTGTATTTCAATCACTAAAAGTAATATTGCCCAGACAAAACCGGAATATGTAAACAGAATTATACTAATATCTGAAAGAAAGGGAATACGTGTACTTACTTGTCATTTTCAATTGTTCTCAAAACTGAACGACACCGGTTGCGTGCCCTCCTCCCAGTGTGAGTTGCAGGTGAAGGTGAGAGTGATGCTACCACATTCCTATAAAAATAATAATATTAATAAAGGTTTAACAAAGTACTATGCCAGCACATGCATAACTGATGGACAATCAGCATGTTGATAAAATAACAAAAAATAAGCTTTTATATTAACATTACCAATCACTAATTGTAATATTAGCATGCATAACAACAACACAATTTTTGCAAAGCCACACAGGCACATATGCATATTGTATCGTCACTAAGTCCTATATAAACAAAATTGAACTAACATCTGTAAAATAGTGGGTATATGTACTTACTCTTTCTGATTTCCGTCTGTGTTGTTGCGTGCCCTCCTAGTGCGAGTTCCAGTTGATGGTGAGAGTGAGCAAGCTACATTCCTTTCAAAAAAAGTTGAAAACTTATTATCATAATTTACAGAGTAGGCCTACTATTCCAGCACATGCATAACTGATAGGCATTAGCATGCTGATAAATAAAACATATGTAACATTATCAACCAACCTCCAAATATAAATAAATATATTATCACTAAGTAGACTATATAAACAAAATTGAACTAACATCTGTAAAATAGTGGGTAAATATCTACTTACTCTTTCTGATTTTCGACTGTGTTGCGCGCCCTCCGAGTGGCAGGTGAAGGTAGTGATGCTGCAACTACATTCCTTTAAAAAAAGTTGAAAACTATTATTACATAAATATTTCAAAGAATAGTACCATTGGCCTATAGTATGAATAACTGATGTGAAAAATGGTAGACGCATGCTGTATATGCGTGTCAATGTGCCATTACCGGAGATAGCACTAACATTAAACATTAACACATTTGTGCACTTCATCAACCGGGCATATTTACACATTTCAGCACATTTACAACAGATATTTGCGAGGCAATGCAAGCACACGCTTAGTTGATGATAATGAGGCAGCATAAACACTATAGCCTAGTCAAAATATAATCTAAACATAGATAATATTTTTTAAATATCATTTTACATATCATACAGCATTTAGCCTATAGGCTAGACAATTTAAATGTAAGTAAAACCTGCCTATTAAGATATATTTTAAATTTCAATACTCTAAATAGGCTACTGGATGGCAAGTCTGGAAATAGTCCAACCAGTAAAATATGTACATGTTTATATAAAATAGCTTGTCAACTAATGTAAGTTCAACTAAAAGACTTACTCATCCGAAATTGTATCCATGGCTGGATCAAGACGCTCTTCAAAATACAAACGCTCATCGTCGGAGTCCCGCTCTTCTTCTGAGGAAAATGTGAACTCTTCGTCACTGTCCAGGACGAGCTGAAGAGCTGAAGAGCTTCCGCGCCGGTGTATCGTGTCATCTTCCAAATGCGCAGGAAAGTGAGTGAATCTTATTATGAAACTTGCTGCTTTTAAGGCATTTGCCTGGGGGCGTTTCTATTTTGCATATGGCCTCAACACCTTAGGCTTGTTTGAGATGCGCCTTGCCTCGCCTGAAATGTAGTCGAGAGTAGGCGGCTGCAGTGAGAGGAGGAGTGAAAAAAGCGCAGGCAAGCCGGACAGATCGCTCTTCTCGCAGTGGATCTGACACCTGTGAGATCAAAGGCGGATATCGCGGGATTCACGGGATTCACACTCGTGCACGGTGTTGCTAATAAACTGGATGTATTTTAAGTTTTGTTGCTTGAATATGAAAATAAATATAATGAACAAGACACTCAAAGTACTTATTTAATTCCATTTTAAATAGGCCTATATGTTTATGAATCTTTTTTTTTCTTTACAGATATGTGTTTTTATTTTTAATTAAAAAAAAAAAATTACATCAAATAGATCGCACTGTCTGAGAGTTTGGGGATATCCACACATAATCTATACACATAAAACATGATATCAGAGTTTTAAAATCAAACATTTTAAAAGAGAACAATACATCACGGTTGTTTAAACCAATGAGCATTAAGCTGTGTCGTCAGCAAGTCGTTTCCCATCATGCTTTTGATCAGCGCAGTCGGTGGAGAGCAACTGCGCGCGACTGCAGAATCCGACACGTGCGCCTTGCGGTCGCGAGACTTTTTTGACTCACGTCAGCATGACATCAGAGCAAGGCGGACCGCACTCGGACACATTTCTAACCGGCATGCATCTCGCGCTGATCACCGGTGATCGGTTCTGCGCAGATTTTGCTCATCTCAAACAAGCCTACTATCTTATGAATAGCGCGCTCTGCGAGTGGGTGTGAACAAATTAACGAGAATGAGCTGAGACCGGAGAAACTGTACTTCTCTTTAGTTTTATACAGTTTACATTGCAGGAGAATATTTGTTTTAAATGTGAATTGTTTTATTTAAAAGTAGAAATTTAAAGCGTTCTTTAGAGGTATGTTTCATGTTTGTGTGATAAGTATTGACTGAGTTTCCGTTAATTTTCCAGACATGTTTCAGAAAGATTTTTGCGGAGACAGAGTGAGCTGAAAGCGCACCCTGTTTATTTTATTTATTTAAAATAAAACACACGGTTTTGATGTTAATGTGAGTGTACACAAAAAAAGAAGACCCTCTATAGTTTATAATCATGTATTGATTTTATTTATATGACCATAAATGACGGAGTATTTTAAGTCTATGTTGCTGCTATGTGAAAAAAAAACAGCAAAACGCGCGGGCGCGTTTCTGTCCCAGAGGGTAAAGTACTCCTCCTAGAGAATTTATCCAAATGCCACGAAACTCGGTCAGCGTAAAGTCAAGACATTGAGGATGAAAATTTGGCTGGGGATTTTTGATATCTCGAGCGGTTTGGCTGTGGCAAGGAAACGAAATTATGGCGAGAAACGTGAAACAGGAAGTGTGTTATAACTTCTGCATAAATTAACTAATCTTGATGAAACTTCAGAAGTGTGTTCGTTGTAAGAGGCCGATCACATGGATGTGACTATTGTGACTCAAAGTTATAGCGCCACCAACTGGCAGCAGGAAGTGTGTCACTTTCGAAATGCTTTTAAATCACCCTCTTATTTTTACCTGATTTGCTTCAAATTTTATGTGTATAATGTAAACACACGGCAGATGTATACCTGTGAAAGGATTATTGATATCTTAGATACTGTTGCCATGGCAACGCATCAAACTTTAATATTCTTTTTTGATGCTTTTGAGACTCTTAACATATTTGAAATTGCATGAAACTTGACAGACACATCACATTTATTAGCCAGTAGACACGTGCAAAGTTTCAGAAACGAGTGTGGTGAGGGGCTCAGTAACGCCACCTTTTGACAAAAAAGTGGGGGGTTAGTTTCATCTACAGTTAAAAAAATCTGTATTTATATAGTTCTCCTCAAGCCGGACAACTTTCTAATTTACAGTCATTAGCTCCGACCAACAGGAACTCAGATATTTTGGTTTGAATGTGGAAAAAATCTCAGAATTTTGCCAGTCTCTCAGTGTCTGTGTGTGAGCGAGAGGAGGGGGCTTGTCAGGTTTATTTTAACTCTTTCTTTGTTGTGTGCGAATTCTCTGGCATTTTTGGGGGCCTTAACATGCTCGAAAACTCTTGAAACTTTGCACACAGGTCAGAACCCACGGCCATCAGGGCCGGGCTGAAGCTGGTACCCGGGCGTGGCAGGGGGGCTCAACAGCGCCCCCTTGAACGGGGTCTGAAAACTTGATCCATATATCAAACACGCTTGCATGAATTAATATGAAACTCGGTACACTTAAAAATCTCATCAGGCCAAACAACTTTCGTGCTCTAAATTTCACGCCAGCCCAACAGGAAGTCGGCTATTATGGGTTGTTTGGTAAACGCATGCTTTGTAATTTGATGTATTCCTCCTAGGAAATTCATTCAATCACCACCAAACTCGGTGTGCATAAAGGCAAGACATTGAGGATGCTAAATTGCGGACGGATTTTTGATATCTCGAACGGTTTGGCCGTGGCGAAGAAATTAATTTTATGACTAAAAAAGGACACATAAAGTGTGTGTGTGTCTGTGTGGGGAGGGGAGGGGGCAGCGCTCCCCGCTGAGTCTCAAGATGGAAAGCACTGCGTTCGTACTTCGTACTTTTCGTGAACGTACGAGGAGCATGACACCTTTTCGAACACCAATATACTATAAACCAGAATTATGTTGTGTTTGGTCTATGAAAAAAAAAACGTTAGTTGTGTAAAGGATGAGTATTAAAAAAGTTTTTTATAATTTAAATAATACTTTATCCATTTGTTGTGTCAAATGATTAACAATATAAATTGAACAAAGCTTTAAACAAAATGGCACACTTCATATAACTTTCAATCTTGTGTACATATTTCATGTGTCCATTAAGTCCATGAGACCGTAGGGTGTCTCATTTTTCATTTTAGGTTTCAGAAGGTTGCTCACGCATACTTTGTGTTTGATATGTGCCCTCAATGCACACTTTTGCAGAGCCCACACCAATGCAAGCTCTACAGGACACATCTTCTCAACAGTCAAAGCGGGGTTACGTTATTGCCCGTCATGCACAGTAACCCTAAAGGTACCGGGGTCGCGGTGCCACCGGCTTTAAAAAAAAAAAAAAAAAAAAAAAAATATATATATATAGCTGCCAGCAGCGATGAAGGGCCAAAGCCGGCGGCACCGGGGTTGCGGTGCCACCGGCTTGGGCCCGTCATCGCTGCTCGCAGCTATATTTATATATATTTTAAAAATGTTTTCTTTATGGATTGTTTTATGCACCATTCTATAAGTCTATAGGTATGCTTAGGCTGCTGAGGAAAACTTAATTACACAAATGAAAATTATAATTTAATTAACTGTGACTGTACAAGTACTGTATGCGGTTAAATCTCAAATTAATTCATATATCATAAGAGAGACATAATAGGGTGCCATATGTCACTTTAGAGTGATTTATGGCCCCAATAAAAGTCCAATCCCCCACAGCCCCCACCCCTCCCTCCCACTTCGGGTTATACACCTGGACCGTGGGAAATTTTCCCACGCTACCCCCTCCCCTTCCTTCCACTTAGAGATAATTGGAGGGGAGGGGTGGAGAGGGGGTAAAAGGGAAAGCATGTGGCTTACATTAACTGTTGGGTAACACTTTAGAATACTGTATCTTACTTACTGCATAACTAATAAGGAATTATTGAAGAACCAGTAGGTGATTCTTCATTAACTACTTATTCACTGCTGTTAACTACTAAGGAAGATGTGTTAACTAATCAGTATGTAATAGAATTTTATGATTGTGTTAAGTTACAGTTAGTTAATCAATAACTAATTAATTCTGTCATACCTCCTGAAGAACTACTACTAATCATCTACTAATTAAGGTTCAAGAAAAATAACTAAGAAGTAACTAATGAACAGTCATACAAAACTAACCTCAGATTAGTTTTTATATTTTATATACAGTACTGTGTGTGTCTGTTTTCCTCAGCATAGAATGCCATTGAGTAAATTCATGTATTTTAGGCAACAACTGAGGGGAACTGAAAATTAATAAATAATTATTAGATAATTCTTCAGGAATTATTTATAACCTGGAACAGTATTCTAAAGTGAAAATACAGGGAACCCATTAGTAATCAATAAAGAATTATCAAATAGTTATCCAGGAATTAGGCTACTTATAACCTGAAACAGTATTCTAAAGTGAACATATAGGGAACTTATTAGTAATTAATAAATAATTATTAGATAATTCTTCAGGAATTACTTATAACCTGAAACAGTATTCTAAAGTGAAAATATAGGGAACCCATAATAAAGAATTATCAAATAGTTATCCAGGAATTAGGCTACTTATAACCTGAAACAGTATTCTAAAGTGAAAATATAGGGAACTTATTAGTAATTAATAAAGAATTATTAGATAATTCTTCAGGAATTATAACCTGAAACAGTATTCTAAAGTGAAAATATAGGGATCCCATTAGTAATTAATAAAGAATTACCACATACTTCTGACTCAAATAAAACTTACTGTAAAAAAACACACTATTAAAGGGATACTCCACCGTTTTTTCATATTAAACTATGTTATTCCCTTAACTAAGACGAGTTGATACATACCTCTCTATTGCAGTACACAAGATCCAGGGGGCGGAGTTGGATCCAGATCTAAGGGGTGGGGATGGGTAGGATTAGGGGTGGGGTCAGGGATCAGGGGGTGGAGATGGGTGGGATTAGGGGTTGGGTTAGGGATCAGGGGGTGGAGATGGGTGGGGTTAGGGATCAGGGGGTGGAGAAACTGTGACTGCCTACATCAAAAATTGCACTGATGATGTGACAGTCACCAAGACCATCACCACACGTGCAAACCAGAAGCCATGGATGACAACAAAGGTTCGTGGGCTGCTAAAGACCAGAGATGAAGCGTTCAGATCAGGAGATAAAGCAGCCCTCAAAAGAGCAAGATCCAACTTGTCCTGTGGCATTAAAAATGCAAAACGGTCATATGCTCAAAAAATCAACAAACACTTCTCCGACAGTAGAGACAAACGGAGCCTGTGGCATGCCATTAAGACCATCACTGACTACAAGCCTCTGCCACAGGCCTGTGATGATGATACATCCCTCCCCGATGCACTCAACTACTTTTATTCACGGTTTGACATGCAGAATGACATACTTGCACAAAGACTGCCCATACCGCCCAACGACCGGGCGCTCTGTCTGTCTCCAGCCGACTTAAGGAAGTCCATATCTAGGATTAACCCACGCAAGGCTGCAGGTCCCGACAACATACCTGGTCGTGTTCTGAGAGACTGTGCTGCACAGCTGACAGATGTGCTTACAGATATCTTTAACACCTCGCTGCACCAGGCAGTCGTCCCCACATGTCTCAAATCCACAACAATCATTCCGGTACCAAAGAAATCACCTGTGTCCTGCCTAAATGACTCCGCCCCCTGATCCCTAACCCCACCCCTAATCCCACCCATCTCCACCCCCTGATCCCTAACCCCACCCCTAATCCCACCCATCTCCACCCCCTGACCCCTAACCCCACCCCTAATCCCACCCATCTCCACCCCCTGAATCTTTAGAATACTGAAGAATTCACTTTAGAATACTGTTAGGGATCAGGCGTTTCCATCACGCAAAAAAGACCGACTCAGCTAGGTAGGCTAACTGACATCGCGTACTTGTATGTTGCCTTGCATAAAATAAAATGATTTACAGCACAGTAATGATTTTATAGATTAAAGGTGCTCTATGTAACTTTTCTACTAAAATGAATCCTTTTTTTATTGCCTGTGTGTGAAGGGGTTGTAATCACACATTAAAATGATCCACTTGTCGAGTTTTGCTATTACCTCTGAAGGCCAGTATTCCTATTTCTATGTGAAGTCTCCGGGTCGGATTTACCGCGAAATCCAACGGATGTGACGTGCATGCGCGCTCCCGAGCCTCTCTCCTTATATACAGTCCATTGTAGACGGTCAGGGAGTTACGTCGGGTTAAAGGCGCACGTTTTTCGGCTTATATCTCAGTCAATCTTTGATCAATATTCCCAAGACTCTAAAAGTTCGTAGTGCTGGACGGGGCCTTTCGAACGAGCCCACCCCCGAGGTCCAACTCGCCCGGCTCCCCGAGTTATAGCCGTTCGAAATCGGGGGTCCCAGCGAACGGCGATCCGGTAGGGGGCATCCCCAAAGCCCGCCACTCCAGCATTCGGGCAAGGGTTCCCCTGGGACCTCCTCCCCCGAATTTGAGCTCTCTGGGTCTTTGCGTTCCAGAGATACGAACGATTTTCTTCTGAGATCGTGACGTCACCGGCGTCCGCAATTTTGCAGCGCGCCCGATGGTTTTCTGCTAATATCTCCGCGAAATCACCACCAAAAACTATGGAACTTATATGGTTCTTTTCAGCTCGACTAGATGGTCCAAACGAGCTCGGTGCTCGCCGAATCCGTCAAGTATTCGCCGAGATATTTGCGTAATAGACGGTATTGTCTATGAGTTCGAGCACAAGCGCTCTTGTAAAATTTGGTTGCAATCTGAAACATCACCACTAGAGGCCGCTAAAAGTTACGTCGAGCACCTTTAAATAAAACGTACACAAACCTGTATTTCGCAGAAGAAATACACCAAATCGGCGGAGCTGAGAACTCTCCAGAAGAGGATGCAAATGCCCGCGCTCTTGCATCACCAAATCACTGTATAATGTAGGTTACCGTTATATTGCCGGAACTTGAATGGTGCAAAATAAGTTTAAAATGTATAAGAACTAAGTATAATAATATGCTTTTTACTTTTTAAGTACTTTAAAAATCAATTACCTTTGTACTTTTACTAAGGAAATTTTGAAAATGGCCTAATTATAATTTTACTGGAGTAATATTTTATTGGGGTATCTGTACTTTTACTCAAGCACTTGATTTGTGTACTTCATCCACCACTACAATGCTAAAAAAACCTGGATTATGGTAATGACTACTGTGTGTATGACTGTTCATTAGTAGGCTAGTTACTTCATAGTTATTTTTCTTGAACTTTAATTAATAGATAATTAATGGTAGTTCTTCAGGAGGTATGACATAATTCATTTGTTATTGATTAACTAACTGTTACTTAACACAATCATAAAATTCTATTGCATACTGATTAGTTAACACATCTTCCTTAGTAGTTAACAGCAGTGAAGAAGTAGTTAATGAAGAATTACCTACTAGTTCTTTAATAATTCCTTATTAGTTATGCAGTAAGTAAGATACAGTATTCTAAAATGTTACCCTTTACCTATATACAGGTTTTTTTTATCCACCCAGAATCAAAATCTGCAGACCCAGTATTAGGTTTTTTTTTTTTTTTTGGTCCACCCAGAATCAAAATATGCAGACCCAGTATTACAGTTTTTTTTTCACGGAATAGGGATTGACAGCTGCAGTCATTATCCATTTTCATTTGCTTGTTTTTTTCCATACAGTGTAAAGAGTGGTGACTGTGGTTGCTTTGCCTAACATCTCTTTTTGTGATTTTGTGTTGAGATAGCATGGCTTTGAGTCTTCTTGTTTTTATAAATTGGTTACTGTAATGATAGGCATTCTATTGAGTAACCACAAGGTGGCAGTATAGCCTTTCCTGTTGTGTGATGCCACCACATGTAGTGAAGAAACGGAAGAACGTAAATAAAGAGAGCCTGCTAACACACAGAAGGTAGCAGCACAAATGTTCATGAGTGATTTCTTGAATGACAGAAAACTGAACATTACATGGTACCAGGAGTCAGGTAAAGAAAAGAACTGATGCAAGATGGACGCAGTAAAACCTCCAACTCCGCTGAAAATGACGGGGAATGTGGACGCGAGCTGGCTAACCTTCAAGCAACAATTTCAACTCTAAATTGCCGCGGTAGGAGTTGATCGTCAGGAGGAAGAAAGAAAAATAGCCCTTTTGCTAACCATTGCCGGAGTGGAAGCTATTGAGGTATTCAACACCTTTGTATTTGATGAACCCAGCGATAAAGACAAGTTTGACGAGGTCCTAAAAAAATTTGATGAACACTGTCTTTCGAAGAAAAATGAAACTTACGAGAGATACGTATTTCGTTCTCGTCTCCAACAGCCTGGTGAGTTGTTTGATAATTATCTCACCGATCTCAAAATAAAAGCTCAGTCCTGCAACTTTGGTGATCTGAAAAACTCAATGATAAGGGATCAGGTTGTATTTGGGACAAATGAGAAGAAGCTAAGAGAAAAGCTGTTGAGGGAAGCAGATCTCACACTTGAAATTGCAATAAAAATATGTCAAGCTAATGAGCTGGCAAAGCAACATGCTCTTACTTTTCAAGCGGCCCCATATAACCAAGAAAGCGAATCAGTGAACGTAGTGAAAATGAAAGGAAAAATCACGGTTCAAGTTCAAACAAAAAGACAAAAACAGAGACGATGATCAAACACAGTTTGACTGTAAGAAGTGTGGTGAAATGCACGGACCGAGACAATGCCCTGCATTTGGGAAAACGTGCAAAGTGTAAAAAGCAAAATCACTATGCAAGAATGTGTCATAGCAGAAAAAAATACACACAGTGCAGGAAGACCCAGATGACACTGCTGATTTGAGCGAGACATTTTTTATCAAAATGGTGTCGTGTGAGAAAAACTATGTGCAGCCCCAAAATGCAAGTGACACAGAGCATGCAATAAGTGCAGTAAAAGATGACAAATGGACTGCACCTCTGTTAGTCAATGGGACACTAGTAACCTTCAAAATTGACACCGGGGCCAAAGCCAACTTGATCAATGAAAATGATCTGAAAGCTCTTGCAGAGAAACCTAAAAGAGTTGCAGACAAGGAAATGTCATTAAAAGCATACAAAAATCAGCCAATAAAAACTATGGGTGGTTGTAGGCTCTAAGGGGCTGTTTACACCTGGCCACTTCTTGCGTTCTCTCAGATGGGATAGCTATATGATTTATCAAAACGATTCCATTTACACCTGATCACATAAATGTGTTTTTGCAAAACGGATATAAATCTGATCTTCAACTCCCACGCTATATGCAGATTTAATGAAGTGCACGTCACAGAAAGCAACAGATATGAGCTGCATTTTTTGATCACCAAAGACTGCAATAAGAGAGAGCGGCAACAGCCCTGGTAAGATCATTTCGTTTCTTTACTTTTAATGATGATGATTGCGTTTTAAGCGTCTGCGACTTACTTTCACTTTGATTTGCGATAGTTTGCACGTTGGGTTGATGAATAGATGCTCATCTGCTCATCTGCTCTGTAATGCGTGTTGCAGTAGTGTCGTCATATCTGACTATAACATGACATAACACGTTTATTTTTTTGCATTTTTGGGAGGAGTAAAATTTACATATGTGGTTTCAACAACCAGATGCATTTAGACTTGTCCAGTTTCGTCTGGAATGCGGCCCAGACCACCTCCTGATGTGGTTTGAGCGATCGGATTCAAATCCGTCTCGAATGCGTTTCCGAGGGCATTTACACCTGGTCTTTTCACGATTGGATAGCTATCCGATCACAGAAAACGCATGAAGTGGCCAGGTGTAAACAGCCCCAAAGTGACTGCAAAAGGCAGACAACACAACTTGATGTTTACAATAGTGCCAATTGGACACGAGTCGATCCTTGGAGACAAAGCATCTGAAGATCTTGGACTAGTCAAGAGGATCTACCAGATCAACAGCGACAACATAAAAATAGACAATCAAACTAAAAGGCAGTCACAAAGCGAAGGTAGTAAAAGTATTGTGAACAAATACTCGTCTGTCTTTAAAGGACATGGTACACTACCTTACATGTACAAAATACAGCTCAAGGAAGATGCTAAACCTGTAGTGCATGCCCCAAGGAGGGTGCCAGCCCCTCTTAAAGCAGAACTTAAAAAGGAACTGAACAGAATGACACAGATGGGAGTCATCGAGCGAGTGGAAGAGCCCACAGACTGGGTGGGTTAATTCCATCACATGTGTTAAAAAAAGAAACTCCTGAGTTACGTGTCTGCCTAGATTCTAAAGATTTTAATGAAAATATTAAAAGAGAACATTATCAAATCCCCAAGCGAGAAGAAATCCTGAGTGACATGGCCGGTGGAAAGTACTTCAGCAAATTAGACGCCTCGCATGGATTTTGGCAGCTGAAACTGGACCCAGAAAGCAGCAGGTACACCACCTTTAACACACCGTTTGGGCGTTAATGTTTTCTGAGGCTTCCATTTGGCATCAAGTCGGCGCCAGAGATTTAGACCCTCAATAATAGAGGGTCTGGAAGGAACATGAGTGTACATTGATGACTTAGTTGTCTGGGGAAACACAAAACAACAACATGATGAGAGACTTGAGAAGCTGTTACAGAGAGTAAAAAAGTACGGATTAAAACTAAAAAGAGAGAAATGTCTTGTTGGAGTGACAGAAATGACATTCTTAGGAGACAAGCTCACAGCAAACGGCGTGCTTCCAGACAAAACAAAAGCCATACTGAATATGCCGGCTCCAACTGATAAAAAAGGAGTTTTGCGAGCAATGGGGATGGTTAACTTTCTGGGTAAATTCATTCCCAACCTCTCCTCAAAAACTAAATGCCTCAGAGAACTGCTGCATCACAACGTTGCATTTGAGTGGACAACAAAACATGAAAAAGAATGGAAAGAACTGAAGAGAACTGTGACTTCTGATCCAGTTTTAACCTACTTTGATCCAACCAGTTAAAATCTCCACTGATGCATCAAAAGACGGACTAGGAGCCGTATTGCTACAAATGATCGAAGAAAAATGGCAACCTGTAGCATATGCATCGAGATCAATGACTGAGACAGAAAAACGCTATGCCCAGATTGAGAATGAGACGTTGGGTCTAGTGTTTGGGTGTGGGAAATTTCACACTTATGTGTATGGACTGCCCACATTCACAGCAGAAACTGATCATAAACCACTCATATCAATCCGTAAAAAGATTCTCAATGACATGTCGCCCAGAATCCAACGCATGATGATGACATTGCAGCGCTATGATTTTGACCTAATATACACGCCAGGTAAATAGTGCTTGCTGACACACTTTCTAGAGCACCACAACTCAACAGTGGCACAGCTGAGAACACCGCAGCAGAAGAAATTGAAACACACATCAACATGGTCACTGCCTCACTGCCTGCATCAGACACCATGCTGCAGCAGATTGTTAAAGAGACAGCAGAAGACTCTATGCTGCTCAAAGTGGCTCACTGTGTAAACAACGGCTGGTCGAAAGGAGTGTGCCCACAGTTTTTCCCGGTGCGGGCAGAGCTGTGTATGTCAAAAGGACTCCTGCTGAGAAAGAACAGGATTGTTATCCCACAGACCATGCGCAAGGACATGCTTCAGCGTCTTCATGAAGGACACCTGGGGGTGGAAAAATGTAAGAGAAGAGCATGTGAAGCCATCTACTGGCCAGGTATCAACAAAGACATAGAGGAAATAATTGCGAAATGTGACATCTGCCTCAGACACCACTACAAACAAGGCAAGGACCCAATGCTGGTGGCCGACTTACCCAATGCTCCTTGGCAAAAGGTGGGCACAGATTTGTTATAGACTATTACTCGAACTACCCTGAGATTGCACAACTCTCCAGCACCACCACACAGTCTGTTATAGTGCACATGAAAGGGTTTTTTGCCAGACACGGAATCCCACAATGTGTTGTGAGTGACAACGGTCCACAGTATGATTGTGGAGAGTTTAAAGAGTTTGCGAAGCACTACGGATTCAAGCATGTTACCTCAAGCCCGTTGTACCCTCAAGCCAATGGTCGGGCTGAAAAGGGAGTACAAATTGTTAAGAGGCTACTGAAGAAAGCCAAGGACGGTAAGACTGATCCTCACCTTGCTTTACTAAGCTACAGAGCTGGACCTCTGGAGTGTGGAGCGTCCCCTGCTGAGCTACTTATGAATCGCAAGCTCCGCACCACACTACTGCAATTGCAACCAGGAAGAGACAATAACAACTGGATTAACAACAAAAAGAGACTCAAAATCAGACAAAAAATGGCCTATGACAGAGCTACAAAAGGTCTGGAACCTCTATGTGAAAAGGACACTGTGAGAATCGAGGGACCTAATTGCTGGGACAGAAAAGCGACCGTGCTCAGTGAAGTCGGACCTAGATCTTATGTTGTGGAAACAGAGGATGGACATTAAGTGAGGAGAAACAGGAGGAGTCTGTTAAAGACTCATGTGGACACTGACAAACACGGTAAAGCTGAACCTGAACAACAAAGTGATACACCAAATGCACACCAAGCTGAGCCTCACACCACAGACTCTCAAATGACTGAACCAATCAGAAGGTCTACTAGACCTAGAAAACCACCTGAGAGACTTATTGAAAAAATATGAGGCTTTACATTGTTGTTTAAAGTACAGTTTAAAGTGCCTTGTTATAGTAATATTGTTATTTCTTTATTAGGTACGAGTACCGTGCAACATGTTGACCTTTTGCACTTTCGTAAGGCTTTATTGCAAGCAAAAGTTAAAAGTTAAGTTAAAATGTTCAATGCCTTTGTTTTATAACTTTGGAAAGGGGATGTAATGATAGGCATTCTATTCAGTAACTGTTGTGTGATGCCACATGTAGTGAATACACGGAAGAACGTAAATAGAGAGAGCCTGCTAACACACAGAAGCTAAGAGCACAAATGTTCATGAGTGATTTCTTGAATAACAGAAAACTGAACATTACAGTTACCACATAAGAAGTAAGATTATAAATAAGATTTTCATATCCATATGGCTCCTCGAAGGAGAAAAATGAAATGTAGGTTGTAACCTGTCCTTGTATGTGTGTGTGTGTGTGTGTGTGTGTGTGTGTGTGTGTGCAGGTTTATATTACATTGTGTGGACCAAATGTCCACACAAGGATATAAAACGTACTCGGTTACCTAACGTAACCTCGGTTCTCTTACGAGAGGTTCTCTCGTATTGCGTAAGTTTAGCTTGCGCTACGGGTAAAGTTAATCTTTTCTCGAGATACTGAAGCCAAAATTATCATTAATTTTGTAAACTTTGTCAACGCAGTGCAGCAGCTGCAGACCTAGAGCAGGCTGTCTAGCGCGCTCATTGGCTGCCCTGCGGCAACTGCAGCAGCCTACCAGTGAGCCTGGCGTGACGTCACGCCCAATGGTGACGCTTCGCGCCCACTACGCGTCACAGCCCGCTCAAGTGGGTGTGGCTTAGCGTATAAAAGCAGGGCTCGGAGGCTGCTTCCCTGGTTTTCATCATCTGAAGTGAAAATCGCTTGTGGCGCGGGCACGGCCGGTTATGCAATACTCGTTCCCTCTCTAGAGAGAACCGAGGTTACGTTAGGTAACCGAGTACGTTCTCTTACGAGAGGTTCTCTCGTATTGCGTAAGTTTAGCTTACGCTACGGGAAGCGGAATGCAGAGCGGCGCCGCCGGGCTGCATGTTACATATATTAACCCATATAAGTGCAGCTCAACCAGGAGAGCTAAACAGTGAAGTAGCCTGCGCACCAGCATGTGGGCAGATCATACACATATCAGACTGACAGAAGTCTAGCCTGCAAGGCAGGAACTTCCATGTTATAGAATCTCACAAATGTAGATGGGGAGGCCCAGCCCGCCACCATACAGATGTCGTGAATGGAAATTCCACTGGACCATGCCCACGACGAGGCCATGCCTCTTGTGGAATGAGCCCTGATGCACAGGGGGCATTGCAGACCTTTTGACGCATAAGCAGCAGCAATTGCGTCCACTATCCATCTGGAAAGGGACTGTTTCGAGGCGGCGAGACCTTTGGCGCACCCACCAAACGAAACGAAAAGCTGTTCGGAGCGTCTGAAAGGGGCGGAGCGCGTAACGTAAGCTCTCAGTGCCCTAACGGGGCAGAGGAGGCTGTCGCTGGTCTCGCTGTCGGATGCTGGCAGAGCCGACAGAGCCGACAGAGAAATGACCTGTACTCTGAAGGCAGTCCCAATCACCTTCGGGACATAGCCATGTCTTCGTTTGAGGATGACCTTAGAGTCATTTGGATCAAACTCAAGGCACGCTGTGCTAACAGATCGCTCTCAGTGAGCGCAGGAAGCACTGGGCCCAAACGAGGAGGCGTTCCGTCAGATTGCAGAGGCTCCTGGATCTGATACCACCCTGACGGTTCACGTAGGACACAACGGACGTGTTGTCCAAACGGACTAGAACGTGTTGGTCCTCTATGAATGGGAGGAAGCGCTTCAGCGCGTTCTCGACCGGCAGCATCTCCAGACAGTTTATGTGAAGGCATTTCTCCCGGTCTGACCACAGGCCAAAGACCGGCCTGCCCTCGAAAAGGCCGCCCCAACCTGAGTTGGAGGCGTCTGTCGAGATGACCTTTCGGTGCGAAATCACTCCCATCGTCACCCCCTGCTAGTACCAATCGGCCGCTAACCAGGGCTGCAGAGCTGAAATGCAGCTCTGAGACACTCTGATTCGCCTGTAGCCGCGCGTCCATCCTTGGCGAGGTACGCGGGCGTTCAACCAGCGTTGTAGCGGGCGCATGCGCAGTAAGCCCAGCTGAAGCACTGCTGCAGCTGAGGCCATACAGCCCAGCATCCTCTGAAACATTTTCAGGGAGGCGGTTTTGCCCTTCTGGAAAGATGCGGCTAGGTGTCGAACACGGCGCGCATGCTCTAATAATTCATTACATTTATATAGCGCTTTTCTAGGCACTCAAAGCGCTTTACATAGAAGGGGGGAATCTCCTCAACCACCACCAATGTGCAGCATCCACTTGGATGATGCGACGGCAGCCATATTGCGCCAGAACGCCCACCACACACCAGCTTACTGGTGGAGAGGAGACAGTGATGAAGCCAATCAGTATCAGTATATGGGGATGATTAGGAGGCCATGATGGACAGAGGCCACTGGGCAAATTTGGCCAGGATGCCGGGGTAACACCCCTACTCTGTCGAAAGACATCCTGGGATTTTTTATGACCACAGAGAGTCAGGACCTCGGTTTAACGTCTCATCCGAAGGACGGTGCTATTTTGACAGTACAGTGTCCCCGTCACTACACTGGGGCATTAGGACCCACACAGACCACAGGGATAGCACCCCCTGCTGGCCTCACTAACACCTCTTCCAGCAGCAACCTGGTTTTCTCAGAAGGTCTCCCATTTAGGTACTAACCAGGCTCAGCCCTGCTTAGCTTCAGTGGGCAACTCTGTCGACAGTCGAGCCTTCATAGCCACAGAGTCCAGTTCCATTCCTAGAAAGGAGATTGACTGGCTGGGCAGTAATGAGCTCTTGGTCCAGTTGACCGTGAGACCCAATCTTTCCAAATGACTGAGTAGCATAGTTCTGTGAGATACGAGTTCCATCGCTGACTGTGCTAAAATCAGCCAATCGTCCAAATAGTTCAGAATTCGCACACCCTGACTTCTCAGGGGGGCGAGCGCCGCGTCCATGCACTTCGTAAATGTATGGGGTGCCAGGGACAGGCCGAACGGGAGGACGGTGTACTGATATACCTGGCCGTCGAAGGCGAATCTCAAGAGTGGCCTGTGACGGGGTATAATCTGTATCTGAAAATAAATGTCTTTCAGATCAAGAGATATAAACCAGTCCCTCGGGCGAATTTGCGCGAGAATCTGTCTGGTTGTAATCATTTTGAACGGTCTTCTCATGAGAGCTTTGTTCAAAAATCTCAGATCTAAGACCTCCGTCCTTCTTTGGTACGAGAAAATAACGGCTGTAAAATCCTGACTCGCTCAGAGAAGGCAGTACCGGTTCTATAGCCCCTTTGCACAGCAGTTTGGCTATTTCTGCGCGGAGTAGATGTGCTACTTTCGCGTTCACTGTCGTTCACTTCTCGGTCCGTGCGTGGAAACACGGGGGACCGCGAGCGAACTGTAGTGCATAGCCCTGTCTTATTGTGCTCAGCACCCACTCTGAAACCCCTGGAATCGCTTCCCATGCTTTTGCATGTGTGGCCAGTGGGAGAATGGCCTCCGGGTCCCGATCGCCGCACACTGTGGGCTTTGGGAACTGGACCGGAGATGTGGGCGCGGCGCGCGCACCCTCGGTGCTTGAACAAAGCGGCTCGCTGACAGCCGCTTTCGGCTGATTCGTATGTAACGACCCGATTACACTGAATGGGGAGCGTTCTACAATGGCTTTTTGAAGTGCGAGCGGCGCTTGAGGCGGAGCGATTGACAGTAAGCGCGAGTGCTCGTGAGCGAGCTCGCGACATACATTCGCAGTCTGACCGGTATGAGTGCGATGGCACGCTGTTTCATATATGACGCCCCGGTTACCTTGAACGGGGAACGTTTTCTGAGAGCTTTGTAGCGAGTGAGCGGCGCTGGAGGCGAGGCGTTTATTAGTAAGCGCGAGCGCGCTGGGGCGGGCACGTAACTTACATTCGTAGCCTGACTCATATGAGTGTTCATGTGCGGCGGCTCACTGACAGCAACAGCTGGCTGTTTTAAATGAGACGACCCGGTTACTGTGAACAGGGAGCGTTTTATGAACATTCTGTGACGCGCGAGCAGCGCCGGGGACAGTGTGTCTGTTAGTAAGAGTGAGCGCTCGTGAGCGGGCACGTGACTTACACTCACAACCTGATTTACACGAGGTTGAACTGGCCGTGTGACAGAGCGGGCATGAGATGGACGCGAGCGTGAGTTCGCGGGCGCAATGTTTACATCTAACACTCGAGCGGCATTTGCCAGCTTTATGAGAGTGAGCTCTGTGGGCATGAGGGACTCATGAGTTGTAGTGCTTGTGTGTAGGGGTGAACACTGGGGCGTGGGCACATTCTCTACACTTAAAACACCAGCGGCGTGAGCCGGATAAACAGAAAATACACTCTTTATGAGATTTCTGTGGGTCGCCGTAAAAACGGCGGTTGTGTGCAGGCGAGAGGGTGATGTAACCGGCTCGTTGGCTGCTAAATACTCTCTTGCAGTAGCCTTCTGTGAGGGGACTGACAAGGCGTGGCGTTTTGACGGTGGTCCGGCCGCAGCGGGACTTAACCGTCTTTTCTCCCTTGATGTTAGGAGGGCTTCGCTTGCTCGGGCTTCAACACAATCCTAGGCCGAGGTCCCCGCGGCCAGTAGCTGAGCTCGAGCGTCGTGGTAGAAACAAATTCATGGCCTGCGAGGTCTTCTGCACTTCGGAGAAGCGATCCACGATGCCGTTGACCGCTGGGCCGAAGAGACCGGTAGGGGAGAGCGGCGCGTTGAGAAACGTGGCGCGCTCAGATTCCCTCATGTCTGCGAGCGTCAACCAGAGGTGCCTCTCTGTGACGGTGAGCGCAGCCATGAATCTGCCGATGGCCTGTGCTGCAGTCTTAGTGGCGCGAAGGGCAAGGTCCGTCGCGCTCCTCAGGTCAACGACCGCAGCTGGATCCGAGCCCTTCTCCTCCCATTCGCGGAAGAGGTCAGTTTGTAGGATCTGGAGAATGGCCATTGAATGCAGGGCGGAAGCAGCTTGTCCGGCGGCGGAGAAGGCGCGGCCGACGAGTGCTGACGTAGTCCTGCAGGCTTTCGACGGGAGGGCAGACTTTGAGCGCCATCCGGTGGAGGGCGGGCAAAGGTGCGCTGCGACCGCTTCTTCCCGCCGGCGCCGTCCACGTGGGAGAGCGCCGTGGAGACACCGGTGTGGAGCCTCGCAGAGAATGGTGCATTCCATGATTTTGAGAGTTCGGTGTGGAGCTCCGGCAGGAAGGGAGCAGGCCTTGCTGGTGGCTGATATCGGCGCTGTAGAAAACAGCTGTCTAGGCGATTAAGCGCAGGCTCCTTGGGCGGTGACCACTCGAGGCCGAGGCGGTCAACGGCCTTAACCAGGAGGCGCATCAGCTCGGCGTCCACACCCGAACGCGTCCGTCTGGACTCCTGGATGGAAGCAGAGGAGGAGTGGAGCGTACCAGGCCATTCCTTGCTGTCCGAGGCCAGGATAAAGCAGCTGTCGCCCGCGGCACCCCTATCCGCCTCGTCCTCTGAAGCAACGGCAGTGAGGGCGGAAGCCGGCATCTGCGCGTCAGTGAGGGGGGGTGGGGAAGGCGAAAGAGACACTCGAGGGAACTGGTCCGGCGAGTGCTTGTCTTCAGCGTCGGGCTCCGGCGATCTCTGAGCACGGCGCTCCTTTTTGCGCGGCCCAATAGATGGCGGAGTGACAGCTTCGGCGTTGAATAGGTCCAGACGAGCCCGCAGGGTCGACATAGACAGTTCTTCACAATGGACGCAGCCGGCCGACGAAAGTGCGAGGGCTGCGTGGTCCTGGCCCAGGCAGAGAGTGCAGATCACGTGGCGGTCGCAGCAGCGAGCACACACACACACACACACACACACAATAAAACAGTGCAAGAGCAGTAAAAGGATATGTCGCCGGATAGCGTTGCTGGCACGGAAGGCTGAAGGCGGTGAGAAGTCGACCGGCTTCCTCAGGCGCTTTCCTCTACTTGCAGTCGCTGAATTCGACGGTGGCGGCTTCTCTCAGATCCAGCGGTGCGAAGAGCTTCGCTGAAGAGATGAAAAATCAGGGAAGCAGCCTCCGAGCCCTGCTTTTATACGCTAAGCCACACCCACTTGAGCGGGCTGTGACGCGTAGTGGGCACGAAGCGTCACCATTGGGCGTGACGTCACGCCAGGCTCACTGGTAGGCTGCTGCAGTTGCCGCAGGGCAGCCAATGAGCGCGCTAGACAGCCTGCTCTAGGTCTGCAGCTGCTGCACTGCGTTGACAAAGTTTACAAAATTAAGGATAATTTTGGCTTCAGTATCTCGAGAAAAGATTAACTTTACCCGTAGCGCAAGCTAAACTTACGCAATACGAGAGAACCTCTCGTAAGAGAACCTGAAATCACCTACATTGTGGGGACCACCCAGCGGTCCTCTCGAGGGAAATGGATTAATAAACATACTAAATGATGTCGTTTTTTTTATTATTTTTTTTTATGCAGAAAGTTTTCTGTGATGGGCTGGTTAGAAGTAGGGTTAGTGTAGGATAGTATATACAGTTTGTACAGTATAAAAATCATTACGCCTATTGGAGAGTCACCTCAAAGATAGCGAAACCTTGTGTGTGTGTGTGTGTGTGTGTGTTACCATTTTCATACACATGCAAACATATTTGGAATTAGATTAGTAAAGCAAATGACTTGGGTTTGAGTGTTGTATGACAAAGTACACCCATCCCCTCAGATGTTTTACATACACCACCAGGACACAGGGTGTGAGTGGTTAGTGCAGCAGAGTGTGAGTGCAGTAGATAAAGTTACATTTCCACATCTGCATGCTAATGTGTCTCATAAAGAACTATGTACTAGGCCCCCTAATTAGACAGTGACAAAGTTCTGACAGAATGAAGCCAGTTTAGTTGTGCTATATCATTGAGAAGACTTTTTGCTCTTTTTTTCTATTTGGCATTCAGTCCTTGAAGTGAATAAGGGCAAAATAGGACCTAATAGAGGAATAATGAAACTTCAAAATATGAATTTATTTCTTCTTGTTGGCTGGCATCTCAGTATTAGGGTATATATTTACACTTTTGTAATGTGTAGCTCATTTAATGTTGTCTTTGTCATCTGGAACTTATATTAATAAACTACAGCTCGTAAGTAATTTGAAGAGTATTTTTCATTTGGGACTCTTTTTTTTTATTGGTTATGTGAATTACTGAAAACTGAATATAAATGCTCAAAATCCTTCACACTGCACAATTAAAGATTAATGAAATACACTTCACATAAACAATTGTAAAAATATATTTTTATATTCTGCAGAGTTCTGCAGAGTTCTGCACATATTGAATCTTATTTATTAATGTATTGGATAAACCATATTTGACCAGTGACTAATAAGGATTGTGTACGGGGTGGGGTGTGTGTATTTATTTTGCTCTATAAATAGCGCAAAGATTAGTAGATGGCGTAAGTGTTGACCTCCTGTTGTTGACCTCCTGTTGATCTTGTGTTGACCTTGTGTTGTCTCCTTCTGGTGTTGTGACCCCAAAGCGCCATAGCAAGGTGTGAGCGTGGCATTTGCTGTAATAGTTTGTAGAAAGAAGTTTTGTTTATTTACATTGTTTATTCTGTGTTAAACGCAGGGAGGAAATCCTTGATACAAGTGTGTGAGAGCGCGTGGGCGGTTAATGTGGTTATTGTCGCGTTGTGGATGCCGTTTTTAGCCAATAGCAACGAGCTGTATCACACGGAGTCTTTTTTTTTTGCAAAACAGCAGTGGTCTATAGTCACTCAACGGGAAGGTGTTTCGCCAGGAGATTGCTTCTAGTGAGGATGACGGAAGGAACTGTGCCTGGGGACCATGGATATGGAGTTGCAAGAGTTGCGGGACTTGGTTCAGCAGCTAAGAACTGATAATCAACGCCTTTTAGAGGCTCAAACTGCTCCTATAAGAACTTAACCCACTAATGTTGTTCCCGATATTCCCAGGTCTTCAGTTCAGTCTAATGTGTCCCATGACTGTTTGGTGTATGTGCCCAGGAAAAGGAAGTGCCCTGTCTTTAGAGGTACTGTGGGAATCGGAATAGCCGAATGGGTAGATGAGGTCCGCGCAAGTATGCAGGCCCGGGGTTTAACATCTATTGATCAAGCTTACTTTATTTATGATCATTTGGAGGGAGAAGCCAAAACTGAAGTCAAATATAGGTCTAGAGCTGAGAGGGAGGATCTAGAAAAGATTCTGTCTATCCTCCAAGAAATGTATGGATGTCCTCAGTCTTATGTTGTATTACAAGATAAATTCTTTTCCCTTTAACAACTTGAGGGTGAATCATTACAGGAGTATTCTCATGCTCTGTTTAGGCTTAGAAATGAGGTGTTGGAAAGTGGCCCAGATGCAATGCCTAGCTCTGCCATATTGTTGAGAGACCAGTTTGTTGAACACGTTACTGACCCAGCCCTTCGAAGGGCACTAAAACAAATTGTCCGAGCCCATCCAAGCCATACACTTTTAGATATTCATAAATGGGTTATTTATGGGCTATTCTGGGCTATTCTATGGGAGCGGGAAGGTATGTCTGTAGAGGGGCAGGCACAGAGTTATTCTGTGTCTTCATTGTGTGCTACTCATGTATCCACGACATCAAACACCTCTAGTACAGGTAATTATTCTGCTGAAATTGCTGAAATAAAAGAACTGTAGAAACAACAACAAGAACAGTTAAATCAGCTAGGGGAACAGCTTTCCGGTTTACACAATCCTCCTAAATGGCCCCCTGTGCATCGCAATCAAGTTGTGTGAAGACGTTGTCAACAGCCTGGCCATTTTGCTAGCCACTGTGATGATGAACGTGTTGAACCTCGATCACAATCTCATTTCAGACAGAGGGTAGGATCCCAGCAGCAGCTGTCGGAAAACTAACTCCCTCTGAGTCGTTGAGTCACGGTTCAGGAGGGGACAACTTTGACTCAAGTAATTCTAATGAGGTAAGCCGCCTCAATGTGCCGAAATCAGTGGGGCCATGCCCGTCAGTTATGGTGCTCATGGGAGGGGTCAGGGTACCATGCCTTTTGGATACTGGATCAATGGTGTCCACGGTAGCAGAGTTTTTTCCCCAACATTTTAGTGAACAACTTCATTCTTGTAATTGGTTACAACTCAAAGCCGCTAATGGGCTTGATATACCTTATTTTGGGTATGCGGAGGTGAATGTAGAGGTTTTGGGAAAAGTTATACCGAATAAGGGGATCCTTGTGGTAAAAGACACTTCTAGTTTGTGGTCAAAGACAAATATTCCAGGTGTTTTAGGAATGAACATTATCAGTGAGTGTTATGATAATGACACTCACACAATGACACAAAGGAGGGGGGCTTATTTTGCTCATTAATAACAAGTGGTGTAATCCCAATCATGCTACTATTAAAGAACAGATATGTAACAAGGACATTGAACTATTGGCAGTGAGTTTAAGACCTTATTACCTGCCGAGGGAGTTCACAGTGGTGATCGCCGTTGTTGTTTATATCCCTCCATCTGCCAATGCGGAGGTGGCCTGCGACATAGTGCATTCTGTTGTCGCGCGACTCCAGGCGAAGTATACAGACGTGTTCATTTTTCTGTCTGGTGATTATAACCATGTATCCCTTTGTAAAACTCTGCCCACATTCAAGCAGTTTGTTGATTGTACAACACGGGGAGATAAGATCCTGGACCTCTTGTATGCTAACGTGAAAAATGCATACAAATGTGGTGCACTGCCCCCTCTTGGCTCATCTGACCATGATATGGTACATCTTTCTCCCTCCTACACGCCAGTTGTTAAGAGGCAGCCTGTCATTAACAGAACACTAAAATACTGGTCTCCTGAGAGAGAAGAAGCCTTAATGTGCTGTTTTGAAGCAACATGCTGGGATGTTTTCTGTGAGGATTATGGGGATGACATTGATGGATTAACAGATTGCATCACCCATTATATTAAATTCTGTAATGATGACATCATGCCCTCCAGAGAAATTCGCTGTTTCCCCAATAACAAACCATGGGTAACTAGCAGTTTGAAGGTACTGTTAAATGAAAAGAAAAAGGCTTTCAGAGAGGGTGATAGGGAAAAGGTCAAAGAAATCCAAAGAGTACTGAGGGTGAAGATCAAGAAGGGGAAAGAAGCATACAGGTGCAAATTAGAAAAACAATTGCAGCAGGATGGAGTGAAGCAGGTCTGGGCTGGCATGAGAAAGATCACAGGTATGAAGCAGAAGGGGGGTTCGCTACTTGATGGTGACCAGGACCTGGCTGACGATCTGAACAGATTCTTTAATAGATTTGATGACCCAATGCCACATCAGCCTGCCTGGTGTTGTTTCCCTCCCCTCACTCATCCCATCCATGACATCATCCTCTCTTTCTTCCATCGGTGACATCATAACCTCCCAAAAGACCTCTCCCTACCCCAACTCTTCTCTAACTGTACCGACGGTGTTACATCAATCTCAGGTCAAGGGTGAACTGGACCGTCTGAAGTCGGGAAAAGTAGTGGGGCCTGATGATATTAGGCCCAGACTGTTGAGGACATGTTCTACCTAGTTGAGTGGTATTTTTACATACCTGTTTAATCTAAGTCTACACCTACAAAAGGTCCCGAAACTGTGGAAAACATCTTGTTTGATTCCAATTCCAAAGAAGAGATATCCATCTAACCATAACCAGTGGTGGAGGAAGTACTGAATCTCAGTACTTAAGTAAAAGTACAAATAACCAGAGACATATTTACTTTAGTAAAAGTAGAAGTACCACAATGACAACCCTACTTAAGTAAAAAGTAAAAAGTACCTGATTTTAAATGTACTTTAAGTATTAAAAGTAAAAGTACTTGCATAACAATTTATTCTCTTAATGTCTATATTCTAATGATTAATAAAACAGTTAATTCTAACTCATTCAACCTAATACTCATATAATGATGTTCAATATGATGGAAAAGCAGTTATATTTTAAGTTTTTGTCACCATTTCTGAACAAGCTTGCAATTAGGCAATATACACATCAAGCTTACTATATACCCTTACTATATACGGTGTATATATATATATATATATAAACACACATATTATGTTAAAACGCCGTATATGACGGCGTTTGGCTGTAAACGCGATTCATTTATGGCGTAATTCTGAACCTCTTGGCTTGCCATACTAATCCTTACCAAACGTATAATACACACGCACCCCACATCCCTACTAAACCTGCCAATGTGTTTCCTATGCATGTAAAACTTATTTTCGCATATAAATTGCACGATAAACACACTGCGTGCTATAGAGACGCATTTAGTGTGACCGGGTTGATATATCTATGGCAACCAGACTTCACTGGTGAGACAAACGTGCGACGAACGGACGGTCAGGATGACGTTTTGACAGAGGAAAAACTGATCAGAAAATTTAACGAAAATGTAACAGAACGTTGTAGAAATGTAGTGGAGTAGAAAGTATAATAATTGCTGCAAAATGTAACGAAGTAAAAGTAAAAAGTATCCACTATTGATTCTACTTAAGTAAAGTACAGATACGTGAAAAATGTACTTAAGTAAAGTAACGAAGTATTTGTACTTCGTTACATTCCACCACTGACCATAACGATTACAGACCTGTAGCACTCACCTCACATATCATGAAGACGTTCGAGAGACAGGTCCTCTCTTACATCAAGGCCTGTATGTCCAATTACGTGGATCCGTTGGAGTTTGCATATCAGTCTAACATGGGTGTGGATGATGCCCTTATCTACATGCTACAAAGAACTTATGCACATCTGGACACTCCTGATGCATCTGTGAGGTTCACGTTTTTCGACTTCTCAAGCGCCTTCAATACGATCCAGCCCCGACTGTTGTGTGAGAAGATGAGGAGGATGCAGCTGGATTCAGCATTGGTTCAGTGGTGTATGAACTACTTATCCAGTAGACCACAGTACGTGCGTCTGCAGAATAGTGTCTCTAACACCATTCTGAGTAATACGGGGGTGCCGCAAGGAACCGTGCTGGCCCCGTTACTGTTTACTATCTATACAGCAGATTTCCAGTACAATAGTGGCAGTTGCTTCCTCCAGAAATTTTCAGACGATACGGTCGTTGTTGGCCTAATTACAGGAGGTGAGGAGGAGGAGTACAGGAGAACTATTAAGGAGTTTGTTGGTTGGAGCGACCGCAACCATCTCCAACTTAACATCTTAAAAACAAAGGAGATGGTTGTGGATTTTAGGAGGAGGAGGAAGAAGACACCGTTAATCCCAATCGCCATCCAGGGCAGTGAAGTGGAGATGGTCTTCAGTCACAGATATCTCGGTGTGCAGCTTGATGATAAGCTGGACTGGAGGAGCCACATGGAGACAGTGTATAAGAAGGGTCAAAGCCGACTGTATTTTTTAAGAAGGCTAAGGTCATTTAACATCTGCCGTCCTCTACTGTGCAACATCTATCAGACAGTGGTGGCAAGTGCTCTGTTCTTTGCTGTGGTGTGCTGGGGAGAGGGTGCTCGTATGGGAGATCTAAATCGAGTCAACAAATTGATAAAGAAAGCAGGCTCGGTTGTGGGGACTGAATTTGATATGATCCAGCACGTGGCTGAGAAAAGAATACTCTCTAAGCTAAAATCAATCATGGACAATACCTTACATCCTATCCATGCTCTTGGGGTGATCAACAAGAGCACCTTCAGCCATAGATTGATTGCACCAAAGTGCAAGTCTGAACGTACCAGGAAGTCCTTTGTACCAGCGGCCATCAGAATGTTTAATGTGTTATGAATATTCACATGTTACTGAATATACTATATTAATTTTGTTATTGAATATTCTGTATTGAATATGCATCTATTACTGAATATTCTATATAGGTATTATTTTTTTTGTATTTTTTTTTTGTATTATGTTTTTGCTACTGAGTGTTAAAGCTGCCGTGACAATATAATTTCCTGCAAAGGATCAATAAAGTATCAACCATGACTTGTTGTTCAGTCAGCATGGTGCTTCTCTTTTCAGCCTCCCATGTGTCCAGCAGGCCCCTAAGGAGTGGCAACAGGCTCTCCAGTTTTGTCATAATACTCCCTCGTCGGTTATGCCCAGCACAGGGATTGCAAGAGTTAGGGGTAGGTACCCTGTTCACTTACCAGGGGGCGCCATGAAATTAGTGGCGGCTACCTGCTCTGAGTAATTTAATTGACCGGTCTAAGACTGTTGTTTTTGAGCCATTTTCTAATATTGTGCTTCCTGCTGGAGTACTAGTAGTCCCTGCTGTAGTACATATGTTTAAGGGTATTGCTTATTGTTACGACCCTTCTTTGGCTCTCATCCGTCTTGGGATTGTTAGAAGGGGAACACAAGACCAGTTCAGACAAACGTCTCTATGGAACACTGTACGAATTGAGAATTACGAGAGACACAGCCAAAATAGAATAAAAAGTAATTTAATAAGGATAAAGTAATTTATATTACATGTGAACAAGGCAAAAAGGAAGAAAGGGAAAACAGGACTTGTGCCAAACAAACGAAAATAACATAAGCAAAACGAAACTACCTAAACCATTTCAATCTAAGCCTAAACTAAAACGAAAGATCAAAGAAAAAGTCTTCAACGTCCGAGACGTCGTAAATAAACTATACTGACTAATGAAAACAAAAATACAGGGGGTGGCACAAATCCCTAACCTAATGAATATAGACACAAAAGAAAACTGAGTGTGCAAAATGTATGTCACGTGACAATCTTACCTATTCCCTTCCTCCTTCCCGCTTAACGCAGCTTTGCAAAGCTGTTTAACAGAATCAGAGCTCACGAAATGAGAAGTGTCAGGGAGCACTCAGAACAAAAGGCAAGCGTAACATGACAGACAAAACAAACATTTAACCAAACTAAATCAACCGGAGAGAAAACCAAAACATCTCAAAGCAAAAACAAAAATCTCTCTCTCTTCCTGGTGTTAGCATGCGTCTTAAGTAGGGCTTCTCCAGGTGTCAAGCATCAGGATGATGAGGATCCCGCCTCACAAGGCAAACCCACTCAACTCATTACGAGTGATTGACAGGTAACACAGCCAATCAGCGACAGCCTGTGAAAGTGAAAGTAAGAGAGACAAGAGACCAAAAAGAGAAACACAAACCCCCAAGAAAACACTATAAACGTCCCAAAGGACGTAACACCCCCACATTTAAGATCAAACTCATCGTTTGATACAAAAAAAAAACAACAACTAAAAAAAACCTGAACATATAGACTAAGCAGAAGCACAAACATACCCACATACCTACATTCAAACTCTAGAAAGAGTATCAGCAAGAATATTCTCGGAACCCTTCTTGTGATGAATTTCCAAGTGATAATTCTGCACAAACAAAGCCCAACGCATCAAGCGTTGATTTGCATTATACATGCGCGACAAAAACACAAGGGGATGGTGATCAGTAAACACAATGGTAGGAAAACTGGAAGAACCCAAATAGACCTCAAAGAACTGTAAGGCTAGTAGTAAAGCTAGGGTTTCCTTCTCGATGGTAGAATAATTTGCTTGATGTTTATTGAATTTACGAGAAAAAAAACAAACTGGATGGTCCACACAATCCGTACCCTCCTGAATCAGGACTGCTCCAGCGCCGACTGCGCTCGCGTCAACCTCCAGCTTGAACGCCTGATCAAACTGTGGGGCTGCCAGAACTGGACTGGTACACATCAAAGCCTTAGCATTTTCAAATGCAACCTGACATTCCTCAGTCCAGACAAAAGTCAGCTTAGGGCTGAGGAGGTTAGTGAGAGGAGTTACTACCGTAGCAAAATTTTTACAAAAACTTCGGTAGTAACCAATCATACCCAAAAATCGTCTTAACTCTCGCCGTGTAACAGGAACAGGGAACTTAGTAATGGCAGCAACTTTCTCATCTACCGGCTTTACTTGCCCATTTCCTACATGCTTTCCCAAATAGGTCACAGTGGCTTGACCAAACACACACTTGGCAAGGTTAAGTGTTAAAGACGCACGTTCTAAACGTTCAAACACAGTCCGCAACAAAGACAAATGCTCTTTCCAGTCACCAGAAAAGATCACCAAGTCATCCAAATATGCCTTGCAATTTGGTACCCCAGCGAGAACGGTTTGAATCAATCGCTGAAACGTAGCAGGTGCGTTTCGTAACCCGAACGCCATAACATGGTATTGTAGAAAGCAATCCGGAGTTACGAACGCAGATATGTCGGACGCACGTGGGGTTAATGGTACCTGCCAGTACCCTTTAAGTAAGTCAAGTTTGCTAACAAATCTAGCGGAACCGATACTGTCGACACAATCCTCCATTCTAGGGAGCGGATAACAATCAGGCACGGTGACAGCATTGACTTTTCGGTAGTCCGTACAAAAACGAAAAGAACCATCAGGTTTCTTAACGAGAAGACATGGGGAACTCCACGGACTATAACTATGACGAGCTAAATCATTCTCTAACAAATAGTCAGTTTCTGTCTTCATAGCGGACCTCTTACCCTCGTTAACTCGATAAGGATGTTGTTTTATCGGTTTTGCATCTCGAACATCAATATCATGCTGTAACACCCCAGTCTGGGATGGGACATCAGAAAACAGAACGGGAAATGATGTAATGAGAGCAACCACGTCCTGCCTTTGCCCATTAGGTAGAGAAGATAAATGAGAAGACAGATTGGACAGAATAGCGGAATTTCCCAATTTACTACATTGTTGTGGAGTATTTCTCAATACCAGTCCATCCTCATCCTCATTCAGGTCACCTTCTAAAACAGAAGAAGCTGTAGACGTTATTAAAACAGCGGCAGTGTCTGGGAACGGTTTAACAGGTGCACAATCATCACGAGCATAATATGCTTTGAGCATGTTAATGTGACAAACACGCGTCTTACGCCTTCTTTCGGGAGTGGATATCACATAGTCCGTATTACTGAGTTTCCTAACTATGCTATACGGACCAGTAAATCTAGCAGACAATGCAGACCCAGGTATCGGCAATAATACCACTACCTTGTCATTAGGCTGAAAAGACCGCGCAACAGCGTGCTTGTCAAATCGATCCTTCATCTCCGACTGCGCATTTTTCAAAAAGTTACGCGCAAGATCACATGCATTGTGCAGCTTCTCTCGAAATCGACTAACGTAATCAAGGACATTCGTTTTCTTCTCTGTTTTACTCTCCATCATCTGATCTTTCAAAACCTTGAGCGGTCCCCGGAGAGTATGTCCAAAAACCAACTCGGCCGGACTAAAACCGAGCGATTCTTGCACACTCTCGCGTACCGCAAACAATACTAAAGGAATTCCTTCATCCCAATCTTTATTTGTGTCCATACAAAATTTTCGAAGCATGGTTTTTAAGGTCTGATGAAACCTTTCGATCGCACCCTGGCTTTCTGGGTGATATGCACTAGAAACTCGGTGCTCGATGGACAAAGACTTTAGCGTTTGGGTAAAAACTCGCGACAAAAAATTTGTACCTTGGTCTGTTTGGACCACTTTCGGAAGTCCAAAAGTAGAAAAAAACTTAGTCAAAGCTTTCAGAATAACAGGAGCCGTTATCTTCCGCAATGGAACAGCCTCGGGAAATCTGGTCGCTCTACACATTATAGTACATAGATATTGATTACCTGCTTTCGTTTTCGGTAATGGTCCGACACAGTCAACCAGTACCTCTTCAAACGCTTCTCCTATAACCGGGATGGGAGACAGTGGAGAGGGTGAGATAACCTGATTCGGCTTTCCTGCAATTTGACAAGTATGACACGTACGACAAAATTTTGCAACGTCTCGCTTCAACCCAGGCCAAAAAAAATGCTGAAGAATGCGATGGTAAGTTTTCGTTACCCCCAAATGTCCCGAAAGCAAATGTTCATGCGCCAAACACAATACATGAGAACGATATTTGATTGGAACTACTACTTGAAATACCACGTTCCAATCCAAATCCTCCTCAACCTTAGAGCACCACTTACGCATTAGTAAACCATTGTCTACGAAGTATGCGATATTTCTTTTCTTAGCAGCCTCAGAGCTAATTACAGCTGACAAACACTTTCTCAAAGAGGGATCATCGTTTTGTGCAACAACGATCTGAGAGCGAGTAATGGGTAGATCTAACGAATTCAAACTTTCTAGCCAATTTTCTGAATTTTTCACATTAGGACCGCTCCCAAAACCCATCTTAGTTTCAGAGGTTTTCGCATCATCCGCTAAGACGGATCCCATCAGCGAGTCAGCCAAATCAACTTCGCGCCCTGTTTTAGCTGACTGAGCACGAGTAACTGCACAAGCAGAAAACACTTCAGGGTGCAAATTAATGACGTCATCAACAATTGGACAAATATACGGAACATCAGTCACCTCTGGAGCTGGCAAAACTTTGCCTCCAGCCAAATCGTTTCCTAAGATGAGTGTAATTCCTTTTACAGGGAGTGAACTACGAATTCCAACTCGCACGACCCCTGAAACCAGTGTACATTGTAAATACACACTATGCAAAGGAACAGACACTACTTGCATTTCTATCCCACGAATCAAAATGTTTGAGCCACAATATGATACATCAGAGAACGGTAACGCATCAGACAGCATAATTGATTGCATGGCGCCGGTATCTCGGAGAATAGAGATTTCTCTCCGATCCTCTTCCTTTCCAGACAACGAAACAAATCCTGGCATAACGAAAGGTTCATAATTTGCATCAAAACCCTCAGTACAACACGATAGTTCCGACGGTGGTACAGTCTTTACGAACGCAACACTTTTCGGGTCCCTAGATTGCTGTTTACGCATCAGCACAGGGCAGTCAGCAATCAAATGTCCGGGTTTATGACAATAAAAGCAATCCCTTAGCTCTTTCGAACTCGGCACACCAGATTTTTCCCGAACACCCTGAGTTCGAGATGGACCACCAGTCATGCTCTTTTCAGTACGCGTCACGAAAAATGTACCCTTATGAGTGAGCATAAACTCGTCTGCTAAAACAGCAGCTGGCGCCAACGCATTAACCTTCTGTTCGTTCAAATAGACGACCACACGTTCGGATAAACATCCCTTAAACTCCTCAAGCAGAATTAATTCCCTTAAGGAATTGAAATCATCAACCTTAGTTGCACTGCACCATTTATCAAAGAGAAGAGCCTTCTCTCTTGAAAATTCAACAAATGTTTGCGACGAGCTCTTCTTATGACCTCTAAATTTCTGTCTATATGCTTCTGGAACTAACTCGTAGGCACGTAGAATTGCTAATTTTACAGCGTCATAATTCAAACTGTCCTCTAAGGAAAGAGTAGAGAAAACCTCCATCGCTTTACCAACTAACCGACATTGCAGTAACAAAGCCCAACAATCTTTTGGCCAACGAAAAGACACAGCAATGCGCTCAAAGGCACTAAAGTAGGAATCTACCTCGGTCTCGCGAAAATGTGGCAGTAATGTAATATTTTTACCAACATCGAATGACTCGGTTGCTACGGAGGAAGCAGGCGCTGGAGCAACAGTAGGAGTAGGCACCACAATGGGAGAATGGTCAACAGTGGCAGCGGAACTAACTCGGGGGGAATCTGGTCGCGCAGCGGAACCCCCCACAATTCGCATTGCGTCAAGCTCCAGCTGTCGCATTCTGACCTGCGTATCCGCCTCGATCTCAAGTTTACGCACTTGTAATTTCAAATCCATCTCCGCCTGCCGAGCCTGCACCTTCTCCTGCGATTCAAATTGCAAACGGGCCAAACGGACTTTCAGTCTCGTTTCCCCTTTTGAGCAAACAGACATAGGGGAGAACGGATCAAAGGGAGGCAACCCCGCCCTAGCCTCAGCCTCAACCTCCGCCGTAGGCGTTAGCCCCTCCTCACTCACATTCTCACTCCTACCAAACGTACCCACCTCCACACTGTCCGCAACTACAGCTACCTCCTCCGGCAACGCAAGCACATTCATCTCTACTAATCGACTATATACCACAGACTTAATCTCTTTTTTAAGAGACTGCTTATTTACCGAAAACTGAAAGTGACTTGCTATCATCACCAAATCATCCTTCCTACAACTATCTAATTCTTCTAGCGAGGGACTCTCAAGAAACCTTTCCAAAATAAACATCCTTATGACGCCGAACAACCGCACGTACGAGTTCTCAACACACACAGTGATACAAGAGACAGTGTCATGAACTGGTTGTTTATAAATTCAGTTGGATCCTGGACGAGCCCCCATTATGTTACGACCCTTCTTTGGCTCTCATCCGTCTTGGGATTGTTAGAAGGGGAACACAAGACCAGTTCAGACAAACGTCTCTATGGAACACTGTACGAATTGAGAATCACGAGAGACACAGCCAAAATAGAATAAAAAGTAATTTAATAAGGATAAAGTAATTTATATTACATGTGAACAAGGCAAAAAGGAAGAAAGGGAAAACAGGACTTGTGCCAAACAAACGAAAATAACATAAGCAAAACGAAACTACCTAAACCATTTCAATCTAAGCCTAAACTAAAACGAAAGATCAAAGAAAAAGTCTTCAACGTCCGAGACGTCGTAAATAAACTATACTGACTAATGAAAACAAAAATACAGGGGGTGGCACAAATCCCTAACCTAATGAATATAGACACAAAAGAAAACTGAGTGTGCAAAATGTATGTCACGTGACAATCTTACCTATTCCCTTCCTCCTTCCCGCTTAACGCAGCTTTGCAAAGCTGTTTAACAGAATCAGAGCTCACGAAATGAGAAGTGTCAGGGAGCACTCAGAACAAAAGGCAAGCGTAACATGACAGACAAAACAAACATTTAACCAAACTAAATCAACCGAAGAGAAAACCAAAACATCTCAAAGCAAAAACAAAAATCTCTCTCTCTTCCTGGTGTTAGCATGCGTCTTAAGTAGGGCTTCTCCAGGTGTCAAGCATCAGGATGATGAGGATCCCGCCTCACAAGGCAAACCCACTCAACTCATTACGAGTGATTGACAGGTAACACAGCCAATCAGCGACAGCCTGTGAAAGTGAAAGTAAGAGAGACAAGAGACCAAAAAGAGAAACACAAACCCCCAAGAAAACACTATAAACGTCCCAAAGGACGTAACACTTATGTTCCTGTGATAAACGTTAGCAGTATTGATGCTCGCGTTCCTTCGCTCTCTGCGCCTTAGGGACGTTAAAGCCAGCACAAATAGTTAGCTTACCTGCAGGAGTTGAGGAGGGCAAGTTGGTAAAGTACAGCAGCTGATACAGTCAGTTGACTTGTCCGCCCTCTCTGAGTCAGAGCAAAGTAAAGTTATTTTTCTATTCAGGGCTTGAATTTCGGCGCGGGATTGCGGGTATTGCGCATAATTCTAATCATTCCCGCAGGTCTCCCATTTATAATGCGGGAAATTCCCGCAATAGTAATTCACACAGATTATAAAATCAAATCATTCTTTTAACAACTATCTGCCAGAGGCAATTTCACAAACAGCGTGAGTGTTCAGCGGTGCCGCGTCTTCTATCTCTTCTCTCAAAATGTGTTGTGCAAGGCAAGCATCAAGCGCTGCGGCGATAATACACACTCGCATTTAGGAGTCGGGACATGACGGAATATTCACTTGCACAATCGGGCCAGCAGTGCATCGTGACTGAAGTTTACCATTTGCACGTCTTTTTAAGTCTTACCAGTTTAAACATTCAAGCGATTTTAAACTAATCATTGCTCGCACGCTCTCTGAGATGATTTTCTATGCGCACATTCATAAAAAATCCGCCTCAAAAACAGCTGGCCAGTAACAAAAGTTATTTTTCGCGATTTTAAGGCAAGGCAAGTTTTTAAGGCAAGTTTATTTATATAGCACATTTCATACACAATGGTAATTCAAGGTGCTTTACATAGAAAAATCAAAAGAAATAGGAATAATTAAAACAGTTAAGAATAAAGAGATTAAAATAATCAAAATTAATGACAGACACATATGTTGTTAACATATGTGTTAACATATGCATTAATTTTCAAATTTTTTTCAATTTCGGTCTTCGTGAGTATACTCTAAACATATTCGGTTTTGTCTTTAATAAGCATAAAACGCATGCCAGTATAATGAACACAGGATCCGTGCACTAGCTCTTAAAGCAGGGGTCTCAAACTCAACTTAACTGGGGGCCGCTGGAGGTAGAGTCGGGGTTAGGCTGGGCCGCATCAAGTATTCCACAAAAAAATAGTAATCAAGTATTCCAAAAAAGGAGCACAACTGATCCAATCTTCTCAATATTTATTATTAACGTTTCTTCTGAACTGTTCCTCTGAATTTGAACATTCCTTTCTGTACATGATTGGTTCTTCATGAGCTGTCCTTCTGACAGTTGAAGTTCATTTTTACAAACTTTCTTTGTCTATAACACATATTTGTGATATTTATATTTGCTTATGCCCTTTTTATTTTCTTTATACAACACATTAATGATATTGAATGTTTTTTTGTTTTTTTTGGAAGGCACATTTCCTTTTATTATACTTAGAAAAACAATTATTGCTTTTGAAATACAAATATTTGCAGTCATGTCTGCCCGTCTTATTGAATTCTTTCTACACATGTAGGCTATAGTGTCTCAGGCAAATGACTGACTTTGCACAAATCAAAGCAAACCGTCTTATCAACCTGTTGGACACATATTACAAGCTCAAAATGATTATTCTCACATTGTTTTAGAGCAGGGTCTCTCTCCAACACGTCGCTCGCGAGCTATCGGTAGCTCGTGGCCTGATTGGTGTTAGCTCGACAAGGGGCCGTTCACATATCGCGCTCACATATTTTGCGCGCTCAAGTTCGTTATTTCAAATGTAGGCGCGCGCAAGCGCGCTCATAATTGAAGCGACGCGCTCATTTTTTCCAGGCGCAGTATGTTTGTACTTCGCGGTTGTCATTGACAACTATTGACAACAAACCCACCGTAAGCTGTCACGAAACTATCTATGGTAGCCCATAAGGGATAAAAAAAATATATATATATTTTTTTAAACGCGGCACACGCAACGACGGGCCGCACTAACATTAAACTTTAATGTCAAGTAGGGGGCCACAAAATATCACCCCGCGGGCCGCAAATGGCCCGCGGGCCGCGAGTTTGAGACCACTGTCTTAAAGTGACCGCAGCCATATGTGTCTGTCATTAATTTTGTTGTCAAAACAACAAAAGATAGCTTTAAGTTAAAGGAATCAGGATTAATAGCCTATGTATTTAATTTATTCAGGACTAAAATACCACCCAGTGTTATTTTCCATTTACTTTATTCAGTTTCTGTATATGAATACTAGTGTTAGACCTATTCAAAAACATTTCTCTTTATTTGCATCTTTATTCTATTGTATTTATTTGTGCTACTTTTTTCAATTTAATTAAACAGTTTAAATCAAGCTTCCTTGTGTTGTGTATATTCTTAACAACAATATTACCCCATTGTAAAAATGCAATGAGCGCAAACATTTAGGCAAGGTAAATGTAATAATTTTGTTTGTAAAAAATGTGCCTGTTGAAGTGCCTGTTGAAGAGAAGGATAAATGTAAGACCTCTTTTTGTACCCCTTTTGGGCTCTTCGAATTTAATCGTATTCCCTTTGGGCTATGTAATGCATCAAGTACATTACAGCGACTCATGGAGTGCATGTTTGGGTCTCAGCACTTCCAAACTCTGTTGCTTTACCTAGACGATGGTTCTAAGTCGGCTTCACCAAGACGGCCTTAAGGTGAAGCTGGAGAAGTGTGATTTCTCAGAGATTGCGGCTCCCTTGTATCATCTGATCGGAGAACTGGGTGGGAGTAAGGACAAAAAGGGTGCGCGGAGACCTGTGAGCAGTGCTTGGACTGAGGCTTGTGAGAAGAGTTTTCAAGATCTGAAGGTGCGTCTAACTACTACTCCTGTGTTGGCTTATGATAATTTTCACTGCCTTTCATTTTGGAAGTAGATGCCTGCCAGAACGGGCTGGAAGCAGTGTTGTCGCAAGAGCAGGAAGGGAAATTGAGGTCTCTTGCTTATGCATGTAAAACACTGAGTCGGACTGAGAAGAGGATGCCAGACTATAGTTCCATGAAGCTCTAGTTTCTTGCTCTGAAATGGGCAATGGCGGGGAAATTCAGAGAATGTTTGCTGGGCCATAAGTGCATTGTTTGGACTGATAACAACCCTCTGAGTCATTTGAGCACCGCAAAACTTGGAGCAACAGAGTCACGGTGGGTAGCAGAGTTGGAAGCGTTTGACTATACCATCCGGTATCGACCAGGATGGGCCAATAGAAAAGCAGATTCCTTGTCAAGACAGCACTCCCCTGATGGGGGATCTCTGGTGGATCAGGTTCTTCCGGGAACTTCAGTTCCAGTATGGTTAGAGCAGGCTATAGGTCAGACACCAGTCATTGCTTGTCAGTCAGAAATATCTGTCTTACCTGCTTATGCCGTGAACGATCTTATTAATCTTCATCAAGGTAACCCTATAATTGGTGTATTTTTTTCATTTTTGGCAAAACAAACGAAGGCCAGATCACATGGAACGACAAGCATTGAGCTAGTCTGTATTGGAATTGGTGCGACAATTGGACCGTTTGGTGGAGAGAGAGGAGGTCTTGTACCTTCGGACTTCTCGTCCTGATGGAGGAGAAGAGGTGCTACAATTAGTATTGGCAGAATCACTACAAGAGGAGGTGTTACAGCAGTTACACCAGGGGCATGGTCATCAAGGTATTGAGAGGATGACCAAGACGTTCAAGGTGTTACTGACCTGGAATGTATAAAGCAGTTAAGAAGTGGTGGGAGGAATGTGACCGTTGCACGTTGGCTAAACCAGCACATCCTCCTGTGAAGGCACCAATGGGACACCTGATTGCTGAAAGACCAAATCAAATTCTAGCGATTGATTTTACTTTCCTGGAGCGTTCAATTGATGGTAAGGAGCAAGTATTAAAAATGACTGATGTTTTCTCCAAGTTTATGCAGGCAGTTCCAACTTATGGCCAAAGGGCTTCCACAGTAGCAAATATCCTGGTGAAGGAATGGTTTTGCTGGTTTGGAGTCCCAGCTCACATTCACTCAGACCAGGGTCGGAGTTTTAAAGGGGCATTGATACAACAACTTTGTGACCTGTATGGGATACAGAAGACACGCACAATGCCCTATCATCCTTAAGGCAACGGCCAATGTGAACGGTTTAACCGAACACTGCACTGCCCACATTTCGTAATGTTTGGCCAATAACCTAATTTGCCAGTTGATTTTCTCCTTGGAAGAGTTCCACAGCTGACAGGGAGAGGCTGAGGAAGGAGAGGCATGATCGTAAGGGTTACAGCTGCCACTTGAAAGAAGGACAGTTAGTTTACCGAAGAGACTACAGTAATCGAGGCAGAAATAAAATACAAGATGTCTGGAGTCCGACAAAGTACACAGTAATTCGAGCACCCACGGAAGGAGGAGCGGTTTATTCTATTGCCTCTCCAGATAAACTTACACTGGTAAAAAAAGGGTACATCGTACTATGTTGAAGTCTGTGCCTGATGTTTTGCCTTTGTATCCTTCTCCATGTGTGGGCCCTGAGTCTTTGCGATCTGAGAATATTGGAAGTGAAGAAGAAATGGAGGATGGACAATGGATTTGTGTCCCACTGTCTGAAGAGACTCCACCTGCTACCGTGCCAGTCCCAGCTGTGTCTCCCCCTGGCTGTGCAGAGTCGGTAGCTGGTCTATTACATTCCGATGGCTGGCAAGAGGCATCGGGCAGTGGAGCAAATTTCCCACGCAGGTCTGCAAGAGAAACCACAGGTCATCCGGGCCTTTCCTTTATTCATTGCATGTGGCATGAGATTTCCTGCACTGCAATTGATTTGAAATCTATTGATTTAAGAGTGTAGAGTTATTTGTATTATTGACTACACCTTTTTTAAAGCGGTTGGTTAATGATCTTGAAAACCGTGCACATATGGCGTGTGCTCTTAGGGCTGCGGGGGTCCGTGGCCCAGTGACTCTTTCCCTTTTTCCCACAGGCTTGGCTAATCCCATATTAAATCCTATATTAAGAATGGTGGGTTGTAATTTTAATATTTGACCTAAAGTTTATATTTCTTAAATAGTGATTCCACCTTTTACAATATTCACAAATTAAAGTTAATTGTTGATTCAGAGTTTTCATGACTCATTGTTAATAAAAGTATTGAGCTTGAAGGTCACATCTTTGTTCTTCTATCAAGTACTGGCTATTTGAACTTGTGTTGCTGTTTAATTATTACCGTGGGTATAAAACCCTGGTGGCTTAGTCGGGATCAAGTGTGACCTTTGGGTCACGCTGCGGTTACACATAGAAAAGAGAATTACAGTAGTCAATCTGTGAAGGGATGAAAGCATGAACTAGGGTCTCAGCATTGTTGGTATTTAAAAACGGACGCAAGCGTGCAATATTACGTTGGTGAAAGAAGGCAGACTTACTGAGTGAGGAAAAGTGAGGAAGGAAGGAGAGAGAGAGGATTCAAAGATTATACTGAAGTTTTTAGCAGTGGTGGAATGTTGAACCAAGATACCAGCAATATTAACATTGTCAACACAGAAATGGTATGTATTGAGGTGAACCAAAAAGAAGTAGATCTGTTTTATCAGTGTTGAGTTTGAGAATATTACTGGTCATCCAATCATTTATAGCATCAATACAAGCTGATATGGAATTAGTGGGGGGAGGAGCTATTGAAGTTTCAAATGCTTTTTATTATATCCAACGAAGAAGATATCCAATGAAGAAGAATGAAAAACAGAACTGTAGTGACACACTAGATGGCAATACAACAGTGACACCTATTGGCAAATTACTATATTACAACTCCCCCACTTAATTTTACAATAGGATTAAGCCATTTCTTAGTAAATTATATTAACACAAACCAACAAAAAAATGTCTCTTTTTGGGCCCTATCTTGCACTCGGCGCAAATGACTTTGTACACTGACGCATGTATCATTCCTATTTTGCACCCGCGCAAAGCGGACTTTTCCCTCCACAGACACACGTCGGTTAACTAAGAAATACACTTGCGCTCCCCGGGGCGGTTCAGCGCAAAGAGGAGGCGTGTTCCGGCACAAACTTTCCCTCATGCTATTTTGCTGTTCTATAAAACAATTGCGCCACTGACCAGAAAAAACCTAGTCTAAAGTCAGTGGCGCGTTGCGCGTTGTTCATTATGCTATTTTAAGGGCGCATGCTTGGCCATAATCAATGTAGCGTGTGCACAACGCGCATACACGTTGATTCTCTCATCTAAGCAGCAGTTTTCATTTTTGCAAATCATACATTATTACGATAGATAGATAGATAGATAGATAGATAGACAATTTATTATAAAAGCATACATGTAGCTTACACATTTACCCAAATTATCATACGCCTGTTTAACAGAAGTTAATTTGGGTGGGTTTCTCCATCCCCAATGTCACTTCTCTGTGTTTTACGGCCCTGACGAGAACGTTGCTCTCCTCGGCTGTGAACCGCTCCTGGCGCGCGCCTGGCAAATCCGCCGTTATAATAGGAATCCGCTTTAGAACAAGCGCGCCTGCTCTTAAAGGGAATGTGAGAGTGAGATGACGCTCTGATTGGTTTATTTCACGTTACGCCCAAACCACACCTATGAATAATGAAGCTACTTCAGACCCCTTTTAGATTTGCTCTAGGCGCAAGAGGCATTTATCCCGCCGGGAAAATAGCAACAGCGCCGGGATCCGCCCACAAAGTTACTTGCGCTTTGCGCTTTGACACTTGTGTTTCAGATCGTTAAAATAGGGCCCTTTATGTTAACAGTTTTACACCGTAACATATTTAACACTAAAGATCAGACTAAACAGAATTAAATGAAACAAAGTCCAATCTCACTTCTAAAATACTCAAACTTCTGTCTCACCAATGCCTTGATCAAGATATCTGCTTTCGTGTCATCTGTGGGACAATATTGCAGTTGTATTTGTCCATTCTGCACAAATTCACGAATGTAATGGTAGCACATGTCAATGTGCTTGGTTCTTGAATGATCAACCGCATTCTTTGCAATTGCAATGGCTCCTTGGTTGTCCTCCAGGATCACCACAGGTGTAGCATCCATTCCAAGATCACTCAGTAGTCGTCTAAGCCAGGCACATTCCTGAGCTGCTTGGCTAAGTGCAACGTACTCAGCCTCCGCTGTTGAAAGAGCAACAGTTGACCGTTTCTTGCGGAGCCAACTCACCGCTCCTCCAGCCAGTAAGAACACATTACCGGTTGTAGAGTGTAATGGATTTTTCCATAACCCTGACTATCTATCGTCTACAAATCGACACTTAATAAATAAATCTGTTGCGTCTACTAATCGACACAGAGCGTCTACAAATCGACACTTAATACATAAATCTGTTGTGTCTTCAAATCGACACTTAATGCTTCTTTATACTCTAGCTCTATGTGTTTACCTTCGACAACCGCTGAGTGTCTTACCCTAACTTCTTTGCTTCCCTAAACTGGCCTGCTGCGCAGCAGTGATAACAGACAGCCTTGAGTAATTGTCCTTTAAATGCTTTTTATTACGGCCGGGAGTTCTCAAGCAGTTCTCCCAAAAAGAAGCAATAAGTATGGCCGGTGGATCTCAGACAAATCCCATTGAGAATCCCACCAGTAAAACACAAATACAACAGTTTTATAGAATAAAGAGGTATGACAAAATGACATGAAACATTACTTAATTTGATTGGTTCTTCATTGACAAGCCCTTTAGTTACTAGGTAACACAAGTCACAAAGTCACAAGTTTTCCATTGGTTTTGTACAGTACATTCTGTTCAAATGTTAGATGTTAAATTAGGTTAGATGTTAGTCTAACATGGTTAGTTTAGTATATATACTTTAAAATTTCCACCACAAGAGCGACGATCGTCCTGGTCTCTCTCCAGCCCAGTCAGCATCTGAGAAACCGACCAAAGTTCCAGACTCTCATACTTGAGAGCGAGTTTTAGTGTACCCTTCAAGTACTATAGAATTCTCTTCACCGCAGTCAGATGTGCAACACTTGGATTTGCATTGAACTTTGACACAACGCTCACTGCTTGTGCTATGTAAGGTCGTGTGGCCATCGCAGCATACAGTAGGCTACCTACCATAAACTTTTCTTCAGCTCTTCCATGCTTTCGATCGACTCTGTGATCAGAATCTGATGTACTCAGTTTGAAGCCAATGTTCTTCATGAACTCTGTGAAAGTTTTGCTCCGGCAGCGAGGGGACTGCTTCAGCCCGTATATTGACTTATTCAGTTTGCACACCAAACTTTCCTCCCCTGGTCTGATGTATCCCTCTTGTTGCTCCATATAGATTTCCTCATCCAGGTGTCCATTTAGAAATGCGGTTACCACATCCATCTGATGTACATGCGTGTTATTCTGGACGGCGAAGGACAGCAACGTACGAATTGAGCTAAAATGGATGTAACCCTGTGAATATTTGTACTCATTTATTTTAATTTTGATGTATTTTCTTATTATTTTTATAATACATGGGAATTTGCATATTGTCATGTAACGGTAGTCTGAGGTATTTCAAATGTTAACCAATGAGTTGTTCCATTGAGTTTTGGTTTGTTCACTATCAGCCAATCAGAATGAGTAGGAGGGAGGAGAGAGGCACGAGAGAGTTGGAAGCTGGGGGTTACAGGGAGGAAGAGCGCGCTGTTCGTCCGAGTAAGAGAGTTACTGAAACACATGCTGTTAAAGTATATCTAGCGACAGTGTTTGTGTCCTAGATCACATTCAGTTATATTAATATATGTATTGTGACAACGGGGACGTTTTCTTTGTGTTTAAAGACTAAATGCATTAAGTCTGCTCTGATCATCATAGCAGCCGTCATTTTATGTTTCGCCGGAAAGGACTATAGTGTTTCTCTATTGTTTCCCGGGATTCAAGGACCAAGAAGAGTCAAACAGCATCGGAGTATTTTCAGGCGGTTCTATGCCGAAAATAGACTTTACAACTTGTTGAAGTAGAGAGAACAACAGCTTTCGTGCGTCGGAGTCGTCGGCCATTTTCTGGTGTGTGACGCATCAATTATTTCAGCGTTGGACTGGACTGTTTTCCTGTTCCTTGTGAGGAGATGAGGACACAAGCTTCACGTAACCACTTCTCTGTGCAGTTGGAGAGTTTTGCTATAACAGAGTATCTGAGTGAGTAACTGAGTGAGTAACCAGTGTGTCTATGCACGTTGAAAACTGCGTCATCCATTCGTGACTGACATTAAGTGCACCACCGAATTTGGGCCCCAACGAAATCCAAGCGCTTGGTTTATGATCATTTCAGCATGTAAAGTGTGAATATGTGATTCAAGTTACAGTGTTGAATTCATACAGGTACAACTGTAACAACTGGTATTATCCACCTGAGACTGTTATTTCCCTTTTAGATCATTAGAACTGTAATTTACTAACACCTTAAAAAAGGTGGTTTCCTTTTATTTCTTCTAAAAAGGTGGTGATATTTTATTTCATTTTTACCTTTTTTTTGTTTTGTTTTGAGTTAAAATAAATAAGTCTCTATTTGTTACTACTTTTGTATTTGTTTCATAGCCTAACTTGATTACAGTATTGTTGTAGGAAGAAAACAGCACTTAACAAATAGTGAAGTAGCATTTTATTTAATCAAGGGTAATGTGTACACATATTTGTGAATAGTTTAAGCTACATTTCTGGAGGCACCGTGACAAATTATAGTTTCTGTCGAAATACCAGAGAAAATCCAGCCAACTCACCATCAATTGCTTGTTTTTATGCGCTTTTAACAGTAGTGTTACATGTACCACGGGTGAAAAAGTTTAATCATAGTCGGCACCATACTTCTGCAAGTAACCCTTAGCGACAAGTCTGCACTTGTATCTCTCCACTCGTCCATCACTATGATGCATTACTTTCAACACCCATCTCGATCCAATGGCCTTCCGATCCTTTGGTAATTCCACGTCTTATTTTCCTCCTGCCATTCCTTTGCGTTAGGACACATTATTGCCTCTTTTAGTGTGCTTGGTTCTGAAAAACAACAAACACTAGCATAATGATCAACAGTCACCAGGTCTGCAAACTCATCATAATCAAATCTCTTAGGTGGTTTTCTGATTCTGCCACTTTCTCTTGCAGTTTCATTGCAGTAGCATCGACTGGTGTTCTCTCGACAGTTTTCATTATAACTTTGTCCTCCGAACAAGAAATGTCCACTTCATGTTTCAAGTCAAAGTCTGACTTGAAGATCACATCCCGACGAATTAGAATCCTCTTTTTTTCTTGGTCAAACAAGTGATAGCCCTTGGCATTGTTGGCATATCCCACAAAACGAAGCTTCACAGCCTTCTTGTCCAGTTTTCTTCTTTCTGTGTCTGGGACATGTGCATAAGCTACGCAACCAGACACTTTCATGTGACTCACATTTGGCTGTTTGTCGTACCATCTCTGGTAGGGCGTCACTTGTTTCAGAACAGATGTGGTGAGTCTGTTCTGTATGTAAGCTGCGGTCGCTACAGCCTCTGACCAGTACGACTTTGGCAATTTAGCGTGAGAGAGCATGGTTCTCGCTGCTTCAATTAATGTCCTATTTTTTCTTTCTGCAACACCATTTTGCTGAGGTGTGTGAGGTACAGTTGTCTCATGGTGGATACCTTGAGCCTTCAAGTATTCTTGAAATTCTTTGGATGTGTATTCTCCACCATTATCGGTTCAACTGTCCAATTTAGTTTCCAGTGCAGTGATAATTGTAGCATAGCTTGGTGGCACGCTACCTAGCAGTGTTACAATCTGGTCCTCCTCTTCAATCACCACACCTATTGCCCCTAGCTGGTCAGTTAACTCCTTCATTCATTTCAAATGTTCAGTTATGTTTTGTCCTTCCTTCATTTCACATCTGAAGTATTTTTTCTTCAGAAACAGCTCGTTTGCAAGAGTGTCTCCCTCAAAATGTCCTTTTAGTGTGTCCCACGCTTCCTTAGGGGTCTTACAGCTTGTTATCAGGTACAACTGGGGCGTACTCACATTCAGCACCAACACAGAAAACGCCTTTTCTTTCCGGTTTTCAAATTCTGCTCTTGCCTGTGCATTTACTCCTTCTGCCACGTTGTTAGTCTCCATCACCATGCCCCATAGTCCTTTAGCTTTCATAAAATGTTTCATTTGAAATTTCCAAGTTGCCCAGTTCTCTAACCCACTCAGCTTTTCAATAAACATTTTATCCTCCATTGTGCCATTGTGTGTTCCACAACACTGTCTATTTCCCACAAAACAAAATCCTGTGTAAAAGTACATCTTCTTTGCTTCAGCGAAGATCTGGGCCCATAACCTATTGAAGTTTTACATGCGTTTTATTATTTATACCAGAAAGACTCGGAAGGTAAAATGATATCACGATGACATTTATTAATTAATAGACCAGAAAATGAAAACAGAAATATTGAATGATAAAGTTCTTTGGCGCAGGCCCCGTCCGTAGCTCGTATTCAGAGGGTAGCGGACTCTGCATTTCCTGCCCGAAGATGGAGGCAGGGGCGCAGCCAACCCCGCGGGGAGGGATAAGGACAGGGACCATCCTGGTGGTGGTGGGGAGGATAGAGGTGAATGTTTGCGTCATCATCTGCAAACTCCAACATGTGTAATTAACGATCTTTTATACTCTAAGTATTAGATAGTGATTGGATAACCAGAAGTAAAGAGTGACGTAACATTAAGTCTTCCTGGCAGAACTTTACGGTACAGCATTCATTTCTACCAGAAAGACTCGGAAGGCGAGATGATATCACAATGACATTTATTAATTAATAGACCAGACAATGAAAACAGAAATATTGAATGATAAAGTTCTTTGGCGCGGGCCCCGTCCATAGCTCGTATTCAGAGAGGGTAGTGGACTCTGCATTTCCTGCCCGAAGATGGAGGCAGGGGTGCAGCCGACCCCCAAAGAATTGTAAAAGGGAATATACCCACCTGTAGTGCATCTTGCTGTTCCTAAAAAGAAAAGAAAATAATTTTTAGTTAAACATAAAATGAGCATGACAAATCGTAAATTGCGGAACCAGGATAAAGGTCATAGAGACCACATGGAAACAAGGCCACCGTGGACCACATAGAGACGAAGCCACCGTGGGCAGACAAGGCCACCTTGGGCCACATAGAGACAGGGCCACCCTGAGCAGACAAGGCCACCTTGGGCCACATAGAGACAGGACCACCGTAGGCAGACAAGGGCACCTTGGGCCACATAGAGACAGGGCCACCGTGGGCAGACAAGGCCACCTTGGGCCACATAGAGACGAGGCCACCGTGGGCAGGCAAGGCCACTGTGGGCCATATAGAGACAGGGCCACCGTGGGCAGACAAGGCCACCTTGGGCCACATAGAGACGAGGCCATCGTGGGCAGACAAGGCCACTGTGGGCCACATAGAGACGGACCACCGTGGGTAGACAAGGCCACCTTGGGCCACATAGAGACAGGGCCACCGTGGGCAGACAAGGCCACCTTGGGCCACATAGAGACGAGGCCACTGTGGGCAGACAAGGCCACCGTGGGCCACATAAAGACAAGGCCACCGTGGACAGACAAGGCCACCTTGGGCCACATAGAGACAAGGCCACCATGGGACCTTGAGCCACATAGGGACAAGGCCACCGTGGGCAAACAAGACCACTGTGGGCCACCGTGGGCAGACAAGGCCACTTTGGGCCACATAGAGACGAGGCCACCATGGGCAGACAAGGCCACCGTGGGCCAGATAGAGACAAGGCCACCGTGGGCAGACAAGGCCACCTTGGGCCACATAGCGACAAGGCCACCATGGGCAGACAAGGCCACGTTTAGGTCACAACCAAGTCATGAAAGGCTAGGGAGACTAAGACCGCTTGTAACACAATAACACAATAACCATAACACGTTGTTCAGTATAAATGTGGGATTATGCATTATATTGAGAACGTCATACATAGAAAACATGCCGTAATGTACCCTGAGTGTAAACCTTAGACGCATTCATTGTGAAGCGTGCAGCTAGCGATTTACAAGGATTAATATAAATATTAATATAAAGTTTAATAAAACGTTACACTCACTTCAGTTCTTCTGGAGCAGCTGCAGGAACACGAATAGATGGTACCGATCCTTTCAGGAGCAGCTTCTTAGCAAAACCAGCTTTATACCTCCTCGTTTATAAAGCAGTCTGGTGTGTGAAATGATTCGCGCAAACATGAGAGCATTGACGTTGCTCGTGGGGAATATTCCCTTCGAAAACAAACTCAGCCACTGCGTCTTCGGCGGTTCGGATTTAGGAACATTAAAATGACTGCTGTGTTCGTTATTACACCCAAGAACAGAACACCACAATCGCTTAGACGCCATTCTGCTCATAGACAGTGCTCCAACATATCAACAATGACCGCGCCGGTCCGCGCGGACTATGATTGACAGCTAGCTCACGAGCGAGGGCGGGTCTGTGTTGAAACCCTTCTGTCAATCAACAATCGTGGGAGGGGCGTGCGAGCTTGTGACGTCACAGGCTCGAACGGCTCTATTTGAGGCAGGGGAAAACATATAAGGAGATTAAAACAAAACCACTGGATGGATTTTTATCATTATATGATGGCTGTGTACAGACACTGCCAACACACATTTCAGTACAATCAACTTGTAAAAGTGCATGTACCATTATATGACCCCTTTAAGTAGTAATTGAATGGAAGGTACGGTGAAAAGGCTTGGCTATTTAGGATTAAAATACTTTGCATGAAATTGAATGCCTGCGAGCAATCTATGAATGGAAGAAATTTTTTCATTACGATTTTGAATATTGTTTATGCGTGGTTATTGAAAAAACTAAAAAATAAAGTTTCTAATATAAGGCCACAAATAACATACTAAATATCTGTCCACAAGACTTTTGACTAGTGGATGTTGTCGCCTAGAGTTTTTGCTTCAAATTGATCTGAAAATTATTCTGCCTAATCATTCACATAAAACAATAGATTGTTTTAAATTGTGAAAAACATTTTTTTGTTTGCAAAGGCAATATGCGGATGGGCGGAACGGCCCAACCCCCTCATGAATAATTAGGCAGTTCTCGCCTGAGCAGACTGCATACTGATGAGCCTTTCATTCAGGGGTGTCACACAAGAAAGAATGCAAGGACAATATATATACACTACCGTTCAAAAGTTTGGGGTCAGTGAGAATTTTTTTTTTTATTGTTTGGAGGAAAGAAATCAATACTTTTATTTATCAAGGACAGTAAAGACATTTATAATGTTACAAAAGATTCTATTTCAAACAAATGCCGTTCTTTTGAACTTCCTATTCATCAAAGAATCCAAAAAAAAAAAAAAAAACTGTACAACTGACAGACCAACAACTGTTTCAACATTGATAATAATAATAAATGTTTCTTGAGCATCAAATCCTCATATTATATTGATTTGTGAAGGATCATTTGACACTGAAGACACTGACACTGGTGATGCTGAAAATTCAGCTTTGATCACAGGAATAAATTACACTTTACTTTATATTCACACAGAAAACAGCTGATTTACACTGGAATAATATTTAATACTATAACTGATTTTTGTTGTATTTTTAATCAAATAAGCGCAGTCATGGTTAGCAGAAGAGAATTCTTTTAAAAGTATTTAAAATCGTACCGACCCCAAACTTTTGAACGGTAGTGTATATAAATAAATAAATATTTATACACACACACACACACACACACACACACATATATATATATATATATATATATATATATACAAACAATCAAAATATAAATGAAAGCCAAAAGCACATTTTTAGTCACACCTTTTAGCCATCCACATACCATTTTTAGCCATCCACCGCATTTCAAAGTCGTTCGCGAAATGACCGCCAAGTGGCGCAAAGGGACATTTAGCAAAACGTAAGTGGGGCTAATGTCTGTAGCCTAAGGATGAAATACTACAAGTTATGGTAATTTCCAAATAAGCCTACAACAAAAATGTATAGCCTACTCCGTAATTGTTGGTCATACAGATAAGATATAATCTTTTAAAACTGTAAAAGGCTAAAGTATAGACCTACACTCACAGGCTAAAGACAAAACGTTTTCTCGCTCATGTCAGAAACAGACGTTTGGGTATTTCTCAGTGAGAAAATTCATAGCCGAGCGGTAGAACTTATAGTTGATCATCAAGATGACACGGGTTCAAATCCCGCTCAAACATGGTCTGTTGTAAATTTTATATTTATTTAGATTTGTCTAGCTCTAAAACTTGTTACACCATACAGTTTTTTTTGCTTATATTTATAAAATACAATTATCGTGCATTTCCATTTTACACTAAGGAACAAAATAGTATCCAACAGAACGACTTTGCATCTGTATAATAATAGGCTACCAATCGTAATTTCAAAAGCAGTTCTGTAAAAAATAAATTATATATAGCCTATATATATATATATACTATATATATATTTTTTCTTCAGGGCTACCAACTCTCACGCAATTGACCCAAATCTCACGCTCTCACGCCACACCCCTGATTTCTCACGCTGAAGTGTCAACCCGGTCGGTCAAATTCCTAAAAGATATAGTTTATCTATAGATCTACCCTTTGTGCCACTCGTGATCGACTAGTTATACCGCAAATTAGTTAAAATATCCCGTAATCTATCTAGAGCGAGCGTGCATGCGAGACAGATATTCTGCTCCAAACCGTGCGCGCGCATGGCAGAGAGGTCTGTTCCCTGCAACCTAGAGTTTTTAAAAACATGGTTTTAAGTAAAGTGTGATTTGCCAGGGGGTATTGGGATTTCCTTCTGGTCTAAACATCCCTGCTTCTGCTGAATTATTTTAATCCCCACACTCCTCCCTCCACAGCTAATCAATGCTATAGGCTACTTCACCAATATCAAATATAGCCTATAAAATAGAGATATGCAACAGGCACGTTTAAACGACAAACAATAAAATCAAAACCAGCGTTTCAGTTGTTCATTAGTTACAGTGGCCTTAATGCATGCACGGCATTTCACAATTTCACAAAGCGTGTTGAGATTATTTTGAATGAAATATTGAAGTTTATAATTAAGTGTTTTGGCACACCACGCCGAGTGGCCCTATGCATTTTTCTAAAGTCGCGTTTTATTCTGGCATGGTGAGTTAGTGTTTGACAAACGCGGCGGCGCGTTCATTTAGATTAATTTATTTTTCTCATTATTACAGCTAAAATAACTTAATAGGCGACTCCGTAATTTTTTGGTCATACAGATAAGAGTAGAGTAGCTTACATCGTTCAAACTTGTATTCATATTAGGCTAACGACAAAAACAGTATATCTGTCGTCTCTGTCTCCGGGAACTGCGCATCACAAAAATGAATCGAAAGCCACTTCAGCTCAGTCACGATAAGAAATCGGCTATGTCTAAAGCCTTTAAATGTCTAAATATTTAGGCTAATAAATGTTATCTGATTGTGTAGGCTAATCCATATGAAAACGAGAGGTACAGAGGATCTACTCAAACATGTAGGCCTAATGTAAGCGCTTCCCAATGAGAAAATGACAAGACAAGGGTGAAAATCTCGCTAAATCGCCCTGAATTAAAATGTAAAAACAGATCAAATAATGTATTTATCGAAATGTTGCGATATTGTTTCATTTAAGTTCATAATTATTCTATAAATGTTATTTAATTTAGCAGCATTGCCACGAAGCACCGTGTTTCGATATTTATTTGAATAATACAAAATAAAATAAAAACTTAATTCACAAATTGCATGCCTGGTTGTAAGGATCCAAAGATCCCTGTATACTTTAATATTGAGTTGAACATTTTGTTCATGACAACAAATTAACATGCGTTTTTTCAGATTATATTTAGTTTTGCTTGGAAAAAGCTGGCCCAAACCAGTTTTATTTCATCAATTATTGAAATAATGAAATATTTAGTAATAAACTTTTATAACAGAAATATCACTAGGCTACATGTAACTTAAATCATTTAAGTCCTTCATTATCAACACTGTCTAGAATAGCGATTTAAGTGTGAATTGCAACTTCTCTTTGTGTTAAGTCAGCCTCAGACTCCAATAGCCTGTGGGGGGGTTGGAGGGACAGTTGCTGGACAAAGGTGTTAATGTTCCTCTTTCATATGGAGAGTGTCGGATAGCCAGCCTGATGAGCAGGCAAAATTATTGTAAGGATAAATCTGTGTCCAAATGTAGGCCCCATATCTTATTAAATTATAAATATTGTAGTTTATTTATTGTAGCCTATTTAAAGTTTTTTTTCACACAAAATTTCAATTGAAGTTATTGTAAGGTGAATTCAACAAGGCATGCTGTGTCTTTGAAGCAACAATTAAAGGCTAAATAATTTTTTCGTGATTTGTATGGCTGACACGCAGCGACATATACAGTAGTATTATCAGCTGTATGATGTGTTTTTACCCTGAAATGTTTAATTTCGAGAGAGAGACCCGCGCGCGCAGCGAGGGAGACTAAATAAACTTGTTAAAAAGAGATCCAGCGCGAGAGAGGCAAAGAGAAACGCATGTTTTTAATTTAATTATGTTTCTTTGGACAATTTTCGTTTTGTACTGTTTTAATTGTTTAATTTAGCTGTAATTTATTTGGCAATACAAATTTAAAATGTCGCAAGAATAAGATTAGCCTAGTGTTTCTTATTTTGCATCGCAAAAGAAATAAACTCTAAACCCGATGCAACCGTTTTAAATAAAAAAAACTGTCCCGACACTTTATTTAAACCTTGAAATGTTCGAACTTGGTTTCAAACTTAAGTAATTTTAGTGTTCTTTTACATTACACAATAATTTAGCAGACTAAAGACGAGCTTCTTCATTTTCTGACGCAATGGGCTCTATGCACGGCGGTATTTCCGGTGAAGGTCTAAGGATGCTGGATTACTTCCGCCGATCGTAGAGTCCAATGCTATACCGAGAATTTATATTGGTTTTTATACTCTATTGCTATGCTAAAGAAACGTTAGTCACAAAAACAGACAAAACAGACACTCCTCATTTTTTTTATGCTTCTGTGTTTATTATATTAAATAAACATAACTAGGCCTATATATAAAATTACATCTAAACGTATTAAAGTTTCGTTTCAAAGACGAGAGGACAGTAAATTTTGAAGACTCTGCCATAATCCCGTTTTCCTCGGTTTTCCTCCGCTTTAAATCTCCCCAACCGGAAACGCACGAGCATCCTTGCGTCAAACGCGGAAGTTATGCGTGCATATAGCCCATCGGCTGACAATCTTCCTTCATCAGTTTTTGTCGTTTGTGCAGCGGCAGCGGTTCTACAGGAATGTAGCAAATTTATGTTGTAATGAAAATGAAACAAAACTCGTGACTTTAAATAAGTAAACAGATATAAACAGTTACCTATTTAAGCATCAAGGTGGTAAAATATAAACGCTGTAGGACAACATCAGTTAACAAAATGTAGGCCTATGCTACATTGGGATTCGATCTCAGGTCGATTGAAGCTCCTCGAAGTTCGTGTTGTTGCGTTGATCACTGAGCTACCGTCTGTACGCTGTCAATGTTGTAAAGCCTCATTGATGTAGCCTAAATGTTTTTATTGCAATGTTTTATGTTGAAATGTTTTCATTATTTATTCAATTACATTTCAGTAGCCTAATTTCAGTATTGTGATTATGAATTATTTTAACTACGTTTCACTTGTTGAATACATCTGCTACCAGCTTTCAATCGCTCTGAATCAGCAGAATCAGCAGATTACGCATTAGAGAGAATAAACCGGAATAAACGAACACTTTTCAGAGTCTATGATTGTAGCGCCTCTTAGCGGTAAAAGGCAGCAAATACACCACACATTTTACCGCCGCGGTGGAACGGCTGATGTGGGCATTGCCATGGCTTGCCTCGACATTTGCGTTTGAATAGCGCGCGTCCTCCGTGGGCGTGTCAGATTAACGCGTAATGAAGTGTAATGAGCTGGGAAAAAAAATACTGACAGCACTCTCTTTTCATACAGATTGCATAAACTGAGAATATTTGTTTTTTATATAAATTACTTCATTTAAAAGAAGAGAATTCAAGCTTCATAAAGAAAAATCTCTCGTGCCTGTGTGACAAGTAATCGCGGAGTTACAGTTAATCTTAGGGCGCGTTTCAGAATGGACTTCACTGACAGAGAGAACGCAGAACGCGCATCATGTTCGTTTTTCTTTATTTGGTGAAAAGCACAACACTTTGTTTTTATTGTGAGTATCCACAAAAAAAATAGAAACTTAACAGGATCTAATGATGTATCACACTTATATGTAAATTCAAAATCAACCGAGTATTTTGAGTCTCTTTTGCACTGATAAGAAAAAAGCGAGACAATCGCGCCGGCGCGATAGCCGACCCCAGGGGGCTAGCTCAGTGATTCTCAACCGGTGGGCCGCGGCCCTCTAGTGGGCCTTGGAGCGCCATCAGGTGGGCCGTGTAGGCAGTGGTAAGCTACCCCCAAATTAATTTTTATTTGTTTTTTTAATTGACAAATCTTGTTATTTTCTAATTATCTGATTGTTCTTATGAATTTATGATCAAAAACACTCATGTCAAGTCATGATGCATTATCTAAAAGCTAATTTATGTTTAAATATCGCAACACTAATCACGTCACAACGTCAGATAGAACGTGTGTTTGATCAGATGCAGTAACATTACATTACTGTTATATGGATCATTTTCTGAAAAGAAACGCAGATGTGGGAGACAGACCTGTGCAAGCAAAAGCTGCAAAGTGTGTGGTGAGAAAATATGATGCTGAATACATTAAATTTGGTTTTTATAAGGGCAGGTACTGAGAATAACAGTGCGGATCCACTTGTCCGTGCGATACTTCTGTTGCGCCGCACTCCACTATTCCTATGGGTGACGTCAAGCGACTTTAACGTGCCCGCAAAGCATCCCGGGAAGGCGGCGCTGCATTTGGAAAAATGCTGCGCGTCAAAAAAGCTGGCCGATGCCCATCTTTATGCAAATGAATCCGTTGAAGGCGATGCGACTATCCAATTGAAGTAGAGCACATGGAGGCGGGGGAAGTCTCTCGAGGGTCCTTGTTCTAGACTGGCCGCTGGCTTAAAACTACGCCCATAGCGGTAAACTTGAGGAACGCCCATCAACGTACAAATGAGGGGAGGCATCCATAGACAGTAAAAGAAATGGACACAGCGATAGACTTCAATGGAAAAAAGTGAAGCCCATTTGAAGCACTCACTTCCTGATGGCTGAGCGTACTGCGTAGGCTCAAACTGAGCTTGATGACGTATATGTGAGGTGACCAACCTGTCTGATAGTTGTACGTCTTCTAGTAGCTGTCTCAAGAGAAATCTGAATCTTTCCCTTCCGAATCTTGCAGAGACGGAGAGCGTGAGTAGGAGCTCTCCATGAGCTAGCAGCAGGATCAACTTAATGATTCTCTATGGGCTTCTCCCTTGACTTTATGCCTCCACGTCCCCCCGATTGCCCGCGAGCTTCTCCTCCTGTTTATACGGTAATTTCTCTACTGTGCGACAGAGAGTCCCGTGGTTATGACGCAATCGTTAGCCTATTTTTACAAAAACGGCTTCTACAGGGCCATAACGTAAGATACAAAGTAATGGAGCCTTTTATACATTTTCGTGTTTCTTTAGAAATAAATAATGGACAAATGGACTCTTTGGACGCCTTTTATGTAAAGTTATTTGCTGTCAAAGTGACGCCAAAATGAATGGGAGTCAATGGAATGCTAACAGCAGGCCCCCAGAGGAAGCTTCAGTTTCCGGCTGATGGATTAAAGGAGAACTCCGGCGCAAAATGAACCTTTGGTCTAATAAAACATTGGTACCTAGTCAACCATTCTCTGAGATTTGTTTTCATGATAATCGAATGTAAAGAGTTTTATCTCTAAAAACTGTTTAGCGTATAATGCTAGTAATGGGGGCATCTATTAAGTAAAAAGAAATCGCTAGTTTATACCACTAACAAGACTCAAAATAGCCCCACACTAACACAGTAACATAATGAGGGTCCCTACATGCAAAACGAAGCATTGAGAACTTTGTAAGTGTACAGACCGTTTTATAAGAAGATATTTTATGAAGACAGTCCACTTCGTGTATACAGACAGGAGCCATCTTTGGAAAACAGTCTCGACTAATCAAACCACGAACGCCATTCATACAGTTCAGAAGTTCACTGAACTTCATACAGTTCAGCTCACTTAGCACGTCGTTCGTGGTTTGACTAGTTGAGACTGTTTTCTAAAGATGGCTCCTGTCTGTATACACGAAGTGGACTGTCTTCATAAAATATCTTCTTATTAAACGGTCTGTACACTTTTTTGTACAGTTTTTGATTTTTGGAAGGGTGTTAGGTATGGGCCTAAGGTTTTTAAAAAACCATGGATACAAGTTGGCGTGGTCCCCCCTAGTGGCAGTTATCCATAAAATCCAAATTGGCCCCCGCCGAAAAGAGAAAAGGTTATATCTCAGCTTCCTTTAGTCTTAAATTGTTGTATAATGTAATTTTCTCTACTTTGTTTGATACAAGGAATCCAATTCTGATATAAGGAATCCAATTCTGATATATTCTTCTTATTTTAAGTCCATTTCCATGTTAAATCTATTATCATAGTCATATTTAGCGCAAATAAACTGTCAATATCTCTGAAAAAGTCACATTGAAATATTACTCAGGGCCCTAGACCCATATTTTTACCTCCAAGGTATGCTTTTCTTTGTTGATTGGACAGGTCACTATCACCATAGTGTAAAAAATCACATGTTGTGACCAAAAGGACCATTGTTGAGGCTTTAATTGAACAGAACTTCAGAACTATGCCACAGTGAAAAGTTATATTAGGCTTTTCACCATGTTAAGGATCAATATTACATTTTAGTCAAATAACACAAAAAAAAAAAAAAAACACTTAAACATCATGTATTTATTAAAAAAAAATTTTTACACTCTTCATCATTATTAGTACAGCCTCCCTCACACTTGCACAATGTGGTACAGCGAAGTCCAGCTCGGTGGCACTTACAGTTGCCCTTACAGGCAACCACACAGCCACAGTTGAGGAGGAGTGAGCATCCCTTGCTGACATCTTCCAGATCTGTCCAATATGGCACCCAGACGTTGGTTCTGTCATTCCATTCCCAACCCCACTCACTGGGGTGCAGTGTGAAGGGCACGCTTCCCATGCTGGAATAAGGCATGGTGGGTCGGGGGGATTGAATCCAGGGACTTGAGGCCATTAGTGAAAAGAAGCTTACAGGCAGGGCCGTAGCTAGAGGATTCGGGGCCCCCTGAAAAAATATTGATGTGGGCCCCCACCACCCTCCACCAATATCATATACTGTACAATAGATGAACATGGAGGGCCACATATAACAGAAGATGGTGATGTTGTTGTAAAACCTTTATTTTAAAAGTTAAATGTTTATATAAAAATTACAACTAATAAAAACTAACAAAAAGCAAGAAATTGTTAAATAATAATAAAACCAATTTTTAAAAAGTAATATTTTTTTCCCCCCATCAGTCTGTTATAATTCATAAATCAAAGAGTAAACATTTAGAAATTGACAAGAATGCAGTCTAATTAAAAAAATAAAACCATATTGCCTTATTTTTTAATAAAGATAATATGGAACTGGTAATATTATTAAATAAAGCGAATACATTTATTCATCCAAGTGCAGTGTGTTGTATTCGTGTTTTCTCGATGTTTTAAATATCATCAGCCGGCAGGTCAGATGCATAATGCAATGCGTCGTGACTCGTGTCATTTTTTTAAAATTCTATTTACAATAGTGTAAAAAGACAGGAATTTAGACCACGTAATCATTCGGGCGATTGTGGCGCGCACCGATAATAAAAAATGACTGTACACGGCAGACTGTAGACGGAAGTTTTCTAATTCCCAGCGAAATAACAATATATAACCGGTCTTTAAGAACGTCTTGATCGACTGGGATACAACCACTCTCCTTGCCTCCCTCTCCGTCTTTTCCTGGCATTTCTGGTACCTGATTTTTGTTTTCTTTTTCCCGACATTTTTCAGTCAGTCAGTCAGTCTCCTGCTCTTCCACCAAGTTCATCGTTAACTTCAGGCTGCCGCCTCAACTCTGATTGGTTCTGTTCACGAGCTGGGGTGGGATTTTATTGGGTCCATCTGATGTTTGTCACTGACTCTGACTGAATAATTAATAAATACTTTAGGTCGGACTAAACCATTTTTATGGAGGTAAGAGAAGCAGATATTTGGAAAAATATTTACCCAAATTCCACGTTTTTGTGGTTTTCATTTAAATCTCAGGATTACAACTAATATAAATATTAGAATTATTCATACAACAGGGGCCTAAATAGCATAACTGCTGGATTTTGTGGGGCCCCCTGGGCAGCGGGGGCCCCTATAATTGTCACCACCTTTCACCCCACTAGTGACGGCCCTGCTTACAGGCTTCATTGACTGAATTGACACCGTAGTTCTTACCATACACTCACCTAAAGATTATTAGGAACACCATACTAATACTGTGACCCCCTTTCGCCTTCAGAACTGCCTTAATTCTACGTGGCATTGATTCAACAAGGTGCTGAAAGCATTCTTTAGAAATGTTGGCCCATATTGATAGGATAGCATCTTGCAGTTGATTGAGATTTGTGGGATGCACAACCAGGGCACGAAGCTCCCGTTCCACCACATCTCAAAGATGCTCTATTGGGTTGAGATCTGGTGACTGTGGGGGCCATTTTAGTACAGTGAACTCATTGTCATGTTCAAGAAACCAATTTGAAATGATTGGAGCTTTGTGACATGGTGCATTATCCTGCTGGAAGTAGCCATCAGAGGATGGGTACATGGTGGCCATAAAGGGATGGACATGGTCAGAAACAATGCTCAGGTAGGCCGTGGCATTTAAATGATGCCCAATTGGCACTAAGGGGCCTAAAGTGTGCCAAGAAAACATCCCCCACACCATTACACCACCACCAGCAGCCTGCACAGTGGTAACAAGGCATGATGGATCCATGTTCTCATTCTGTTTACGCCAAATTCTGACTCTACCATCTGAATGTCTCAATAGAAATCGAGACTCATCAGACCAGGCAACATTTTCCAGTCTTCAACTGTCCAATTTTGGTGAGCTCTTGCAAATTGTAGCCTCTTTTTCCTATTTGTAGTGGAGATGAGTGGTACCCGGTGGGATCTTCTGCTGTTGTAGCCTATCCGCCTCAAGGTTGTGCGTGTTGTGGCTTCACAAATGCTTTGCTGCATACCTTGGTTGTAACGAGTGGTTATTTCAGTCAAAGTTGCTCTTCTATCAGCTTGAATCAGTCGGCCCATTCTCCTCTGACCTCTAGCATCAACAAGGCATTTTCGCCCACAGGACTGCCGCATACTGGATGTTTTTCCCTTTTCACCAGTGCTTTAAGTGGCCCAAAAGAGGTGGCGGTACTCTATTATTATTTATTTATTTATTTATTTTTTGCTGACTCCCCTCCTCCCCTGAGGTAACAACTATATTGAAGGAGTTTTATATAAACAGCAGTCAATAGACGACCTTATAAAAAATAAATCCTTTTATTAGTTTGTGGATTTGCTTTAGCTAGAAAGAGCTACTGAACATAAATAAAATGTACAAAATGTGGATATGAATCCAACTGGAAAAACTTGTTAAAATATATATTTTGATTAGTCAAATAGCAAATAGCATATAGTGAAGCTCTATAGCCATCTAGTGGTTAAAGTGATTTTTATTTTATTTTGAAAACTGCATTTTCCAAAAAAAGGCCAAAAATCTTACATTAAACCATGTAAAATTATCCATGTTATCTCCATGAATGAAAGTTAGAAATCTGGGTCTTTTATAAAGTGAATTTGACATAAAATGCTGTTTTTTTGTGTGTAAAAAGCCTATTTAAATAAATATTTATTTATTTATAGAAATTTAAAAGATATCATAAGTCCTCCAAAAACTGCACAAATGTTGAGTAAAAACATAAATAAACAGAGTAAAATTAAATTTGTAAAAAAAAAAAAAAAAAAAACGTTTATTCTGTTACAAAATTAAATGTTATTGTCTGAGCATCACAGTCCCGCCCACAGCCCGAGAGAGCTTCGGTGCCGGAAGTAAATTTCCCATTCATTTCTCCCATTGACGTTTTGGAAAAACCGTAAGTTATCTAAAGAGTTTTAGAGCATGTCTGAGGATAACCAGCTACGGCTGAACTCATAAGCATACAACATATCATTTCGAGTGAAAAAACGAAGAGAAAATCCAAATAAAATCAAAGGTACAAGACTGTGTACATATTTTAATTTCCGAGCGAAGGAACTACTCATCCCATAAACCACCGCGCCTCACTGAAGTCGACTGAAGCCACAACCGCGAAAGAGCCTTTTGAGCGACTTCCAAATCTGACGACGGCCACGCGAACTTTTTCCTCCAGTGAATTTTATATAGTGAATGTGCAGGGAAACTTCTTTTTCTGATTTAATGAAGCTTTTATGTAAAACACATTGAGCATCTGGCTCGCTAATAGGCTGTACTGCGGCAACTGCACATCCAATGGCGCGGGCGCCTCTGACGTGCGACCAATGAGCTAGCCCTACGTCATTACACGAGCTTCAGTCTTCACGGACCTTCGCGGGGTTCAGAGCTGGCGGGGTTTAACCAGACGGTACAGCTAACAATGACAGCGGCAAAAGCGACGAATGCGCTTTTCACTTGTAAAACTCAAGGGTGTATGGGTAATGTAGTCTCTGCTCTCGGTGGGACGAATTAGGAGGTGTGCATTGTGAAGGGAGCTCTGAAAAGCGGCTGCGCAGCCAAAGGATTAAAACAGATGTGCAAATGAGCGTACCGGTACGCTAAAAGCACGTTCTGGGCGCACGGAGAGGTGGCGGTACGCTCAAGAGCTATATTTGGAAGTGGCGGTACTGAGTACCGGTGCGTACCGGCCCACTTAAAGCACTGCTTTTCACACCATTCTTTGTAAACCCTAGAAATGGTTGTGCGTGAAAATCCCAGTAACTGAGCAGATTGTGAAATACTCAGACCGGCCTGTCTGGCACCAACAACCATGCCACGCTCAAAATTGCTTAAATCACCTTTCTTTCCCATTCTGACATTCAGTTTGGAGTTCAGGAGATTGTTTTGACCAGGACCACACCCCTAAATGCATTGAAGCAACTGCCATTTGATTGGTTGATTAGATAATTGCATTAATGAGAAATTAAACAGGTGTTCCTAATAATCCTTTATGTGAGTGTACATGAGTACAGTCCAGCGTTCGAGAACTCGCATGTGCACTAATTCCAGTGTGAGGCTGGTTGGGTCTTGGGTGATCACAATGAGGGTGTCGGGGACTTCTGGGTAAGCTGCCCACGCATTCCATGCAGTTTTTTTTGCCAATTCCATACATTGCTGATACAATGTCACATCCTTTGAACGCAGAATTGGATTCCTTGTATCAAACAAAGTAGAAAAAAAATACATTATATACAACCATTTAAGACTAAAGGAAGCTGAGATATAACCTTTTCTCTTTTCGGCGGGGGCCAATTTGGATTTTATGGATAACTGCCACTAGGGGGACCACCCCAACTTGTATCCATGGATTTTTGAAAACCTTAGGCCTATACCTAACACCCTCCCAAAAATCTAAAACTTTTCCAGAAGTGCCCAATTTTCATGAATTGCATCCTAGCTATTGTATTCACCCGTAAAATGGAAAAATGCAGTTCTGTTAGGATCAGCATAAGTGTATGTAATACAGTGAGCTTGATATTTATAATTTTCCTTACCACGTTCAAATAATGTGCATAAATATGTGAATGAGTCATGCACAGATCCTGGCCATTTTGCTTTTTTAAATTTGATATAATATTACTGATCTGGAATATAAAAAATCGTAATAGTAACTTGGCTGCACATTTACATTGTGAGCCCCCTTTCTGTTCACAAAATCCCTTCAATGAGGCCTTGATGGGAACATGTGTGCTGTCTATAGTCAGGTTAGTGTAGCCTGAGGGACATACTGTAAGTCAAAATCGGCATGGTCATGATTGCATGATCTTCATTAAATTATAATATACCTGCGTTGGCAAAACCCCCCAAAAAAACCTACTTTACAATCTTGGGTTTTAAGTGGCTTGCAAATGCCACAAAAAAAACCTAAAAAATGCTTGAGCGCCAGCTAAACTTTGCGAATGACACGACAGAAAGCACTTATCATCAAGTTCTCCGCATTTCCAATAGTGTAAAGGAAAGAGCCACTCGCAAAGAATTTTAGGGCAATGCAAACATTTTGTGCTGTTGTTAAAGCCCGACTCCGACGAGTCGAACATTAATGTGCGTTTCCAACAAAATAATAATGTATAAACGACACCCTCACGATCGTTTCACGAGAAAAAGTATATATCTCAGAAAGTATCCTTTACTATCGCGCTGAGCTAAAGGACTTCCCGTATCAGCTCCACTTATAAAGCCGCGATCTAATCCTGTTAACATGAAATAAGCCTGCTCGCGAGCAGGTTCAAGTTTGCGCACCTGTTGCTATGACAGCAAGTCCAGGATGAGCAGCGAAGAACCAAACAATCCAAGATTATGCCAAATCGCCAACAATCAAATCCAGCTAAGTGAGTTAGTGGCGTACGAAGAACGGGCCCCTGGTTACTTCATTTGTTTTTACTAATTAGATAGATATCTGATTTATCAAAAAGATTTAATTAAACGTCTCAAGAATGGCATGATCGTTTGGCAAGAAGATCTGCCTTGTTAATGATGGCAACGTACTTTGTTATCACAAAACAACATAATACATTTCCGCGACCACGTCGAACCCCAAAGGACACTAGCTACCGCTAGAAGATAAAATTCATGAAGCACAATCCTGAGGCTGGCTTGGGCAATTAATTTGGCCATTTTTCGGCGAACCATTGCCATTGAAAGAATCCCCCGAAGCCGATAGAAGGGGGGGGGGGGGCATCAGTGAATGGTTGTAATTCGACAGATGAATCGGAAGCATCATTGTAGAAGATTAAATGCCGTTTCCAGTATTTAGCAAGTGTAAGCCGGGTGCCAGTTCGTCAGAGAGCAAAAGGCTCTCCTGAGAATTAACTTTTGAACTCCCTCTTGCATATGTAACAGCAGCATCCGAGACGCAGCACACAGTGCAGTTCACACCTTACTCTCACAGTCTCATCACATCCCCCTGCTTCCCCTCTTCACCTAGAACTCACTGAAAACCCATGCAATATTATGTGTGTACAAAAAGTAACTATACATGTTTGGTCTCATTTTAAGTGTCTCAGTGCGCCTGGTAAAATGGTCTCATTCTCCCAACTATAATGAAAAGCTAAAATAAGTTATTAAGTATGAGAAAAGTAATGTGTCCCTTAAAAGTATTCCCTCCCCCAGATCCTCCATTCAAACTACCTCCTGTATGTAAAACAAGAACCCATTCAAGCTGTGAACCCCTCTAGAAGGGACCAAAATCTAATTATAATGACAGACAAGACCATTTGGTAAAGAATATTGAATATCTGGGTTTATAAGGAAAAGGAGCAGAAAAGTTCAAGGAATCTGTAGGTTGACTGCCCACACAACCGCTGTGTGTAATTTTCGTTGCCAGGTAATAATTTCTACAAATACCTCGATTTCTGAATTGTTGTTATGATATGATTCACTGGTGATTTTATTCTCATGAAGTGGATTTTGAATTATTGCTTCATTACCTGGTCAATAAATTGTAAACGTTTGATTTTATTCTGACTGACTCTAAGATTATTTTTAGAGTTTTGCATCAGATTAGTGACGACTAATAGCCAGCATCACTTCAAGGGTGCTTGGGTGAAGACAGAGACAAGTTATTTTCCGTCTAATAGCAGCAAATGCTGTTTGGTCAGCTTAGATTCGGGTGTGTCTCGTTTACCTCTGTTTTAATTTAATGTTACTTTAATAGAGTGGGAAAATTTATTTAAAACCCTTTTCACCGGTGTGATCAGTCTTGGCTGGTCCCTGGAGCGTACGATCCAAGCGGCAACCTCCCTGTCTCTCTCTTGAAACCAACACGGAAGTGAATTAAACTGCAATTCATCGACTGACCGCTTGAGGCAGGCTGCAGAAGTGAGTCAAATCTGTATCTCCCCCATGTTAAAATGCCCAACTTTACAGCAGAAAAAAACATGTTTACAGCCTGGAGCAAAAAGTGGTTTTGGTCTTTATAGCTTATTTTGCCCTTCATGACAACTGTGAGGGGGGTGAATTTTTTCACAACTCATCCGTTTAAATTATATTAAGCCTGCATAATTAAGGGCGTGGCCACTTGAGTGACAGGTGGATTGCGGCCGTTTGTCTGTCACTTTCAGATAATTCCAGCAGCTGCTGTACTTGCCATCTCTGCCGTGTTTGTGCTTTTTTCGGGATTATTTCATACAATTTAATACACGCATTATACCTTCGCCCACGCCGTTGGATTCCGTTGTTGTCGTCGAGTATGGAGCATAGACTGGTATGGAGAGAACAACCAGCGCTGTATTTCCAGTTGTTTTCCTCGCATGCACTACGTTAATGAATGTCTGACAATTTCCTTGCTAAAAAAGTCTATAGATAGAGAGACCACACTCGTTATGCGGTACTGTTGCTCTCACGGAACAGATGCTTTTTTTACTTTTAAAATGCTGTTAAATAAAAAGTACCGTCAGATGAAATCCTGCAGGTGTCAGTGCTTTCTCTCCGTCCATGCAGTAGATGCACACCCTTGAATGAGCGCGGATTTCTAGTGCATTTACTTGAACTTCTGAGGTAATATCTTTGGTTTCTCAATATCATTTGAGAAAATGAGGCGCGGCCAAAATCAGATTTTAAAATGGACTGAATAAAGCTCTTTACGGACTTGACGTGCAATGCCATGCTGACTGACATGTATGTGCATGAATCACTGTCACACGCAAGCTCAGAGCAATATTGTAAGTTACTGCATGATAATACATTTTTATAGCAGAATAATAATACATCACGATACACAGTCTCACTTTTAGTTATGTCTTTTAACTATTATAATATTTCAAAGGGCAAAAACATGAACTTTCACTATTGGCTTTACTTCTTCAAACAGCTATCACTTTAGCGCGAGGCCAGTAGCATATATAGCATTAGCACCTCAGCTCCACCCACGGCCCGCCTCTTTGCCCATTTTCTGTTATCCGGTAGTGACGAGAGGTGACGCGCTGCCAAGATGGCGACGGCCGGCCCCGCCCACTTTAGGCTTCAAAAACGCTCTTCAGAAACCTACGGGTGACGTCACGGACACTACGTCCATATTTTTTTACAGTCTATGGTACGATCACACCGGTGTGATTAGAACGGTCAGAGCATCACGTGATCAACTGCAGAATTCAAACGTGCTTTCGCGCGTTGGCTGGCGCTGAGCCAGAGACGGACGCACTCAGTGCCGTCATATATCACAACTATTGAGTATTTTAAACCACATAATGTTTATTTTAGGTTTCAGACATTTAAATACACATAAGTATAGGGGTGTAACGATTCATTCGTTTTCTCGATGCATCGATTACAAATCCTGACGATGCATATGCATCGATCTTGAAACATGTATTTCGAATTGTGAATCGTTTATTTCGGTCAATATTCGATTTAAAATGCTAAGAATCGAATAATTTGCGATTCTATATCGATTCAGTGCTTTAAAACATAAAAACAGTCATTAAATGACTACATGCGCGAATTAATGAGGCGTTGTGCGGCGTCATTTCGCGTCCTCACAGCTCTCACATACTCGCTGCACTCTTACCATCTTTCACTGGATTTCGCTCGCGCTCGGTCCCATATAGCTCTCATCTGCAGATTTTTGAGCAGTCCGTGTTTGAGCTCTCCTCAGGACAGCCATTGGTGTTCACATGAGCAGATGACAGCTCTCGAGAAAGCAAGTCATTGATAAAGCTGTCATTGCGCGGTCACTGCTATGAATCAACGCATTCGTTGCGTGGGAATGTCACCGTTATTTTCTTTAAGATAAGATAGGCTACTGAAGTTTTACGGAAATGGGTCATACCCATCCTGAGCAGTTAAAGTAAAACCCCACTTATTCAAGGGTGCGCATTTATTACATGGAAAGAGAAAACGTATAATAGGTGTCTAAAATGTACACCGATTAATCATGAATGATGAATGAAATGTAACCTAATGTCGTTAAACTGAACTGATGAAATAACTACAACATTAATTACACTGAAATAAGAGCGCGTGGTTTATCCATCAATCAGATGCGCATTAAAGTTGCATTCGTAATCGTTAATATAGCACAAGTAGACAGCCGGCGCGTTTTCTTTCAGAATCACAAGGAAAATGTTCAGTCGGATAAAGAGAAAACAAAGAGTATAGCTATTCCATGAGGAAACGTTAGTTAAGGTTTTAGTTGGGAAAGTTCATGGTATTTTTAGTCTCACAATGGAAGGATGTTTAATGTAGGAACACTTTAAGGTTGTGTATCCATTCCTACAAAATAGTTAGCACGATGAACTATACTTTTAAAGCCTTTTTAAATCTTGGTTTACAATTTTACAAATGCTAATTTATAGGCTTTGGAAATATTTTTTATAAGAATAGATTCATTAAAAACTAACATGAACTAACGTTAACAATAGACAAAATGTCGTTGTTTTTTCTCTCTTTCTTTTTGTTCCCACTCTCTGACCCCCGAAGCCAGCTGTATAATTCACACCCTGACTAAGACCCATTGGGGGAAGCATTTAAATAATCCTATGAATGCATATAAAAATTAAGAATCGAATCGAATTAATCGAATCGCATCGAATTTTAATGTGAATCGCATCGAATCGAATCTTTCTGAATTTGCAAAAATCGTTCTTGAATCGAATCGAAAACCTATGAATCGTGAATCGAATCGATTCGCTGCCTGCCCAAAGATTCACAGCCCTGCATAAGTACTAGCAAAACAATGATTTTGAGTTTGTAATATACACACTGATGTCTATGGAAGCGGCAATAATAATCCTTTCCATTATAATAAGACGAAACGTTTTATTCATATCAGATACACATCAAGGCCTTTTACAGCGCAAGCGCCGATCTGAACGGTATCTAGCATGCCGTCTTTCTGTGCAAAAGCTGGTGTAAGCATGACAGGACAAAGTTGTGCCTTCTGTCAGTGCAGACCGCCAAGCTGCCCGGTCTTCCGCAAGGTGATGCCATTGATGAGGGTTGATGTTAAAGACATTCATGTCCCGCTTGACGACATCCTTAAAGCGGAGCTTGGGTCGTCCACGAGGGCGGTGTCCCACAGCTACCTCCCCATGGAAGATGGATTTTGGGAGACGTTCATCTGGCATACGACGTACATGGCCGATCCATCTGAGTCGCCTCCTCCGGAACATGGTATACATGTCATTGCTGTTAGTGAGCTTCAGCACGGTGGTGTTTGGGACCCGATCCTGCCATGACAGGCCAAGGATCTGTCGTAGGCAACGGAAGTGAAAAGCATTAAGCTTGTGCTCCTGCCGCTGGTATGTAGGCCACGTTTCGCTTCCATATAGGAGAACGGAGAGCACACAGGACTCATATACGCGCACCTTTGTTTTGAGAGAAAGGTGGCTGTTGTTCCAGACGCGAGACTGAAGCCGCCCAAAGGTTGTTGAGGCACGACCGATCCTGGTATTCAGTTCAGCATCAAGGGTGTTGTTTGCTGTCAAGGTTGAGCCGAGGTAGGTGAATTTCTCGACAGCACTGTGCCATTGATGGTGACGTGAGGGGAAGCAGGAACGTTCTGAGCCATCACCACTGTCTTCTTGAGGCTTATGGTAAGTCCGAACTCTGTGCAGGCAGCAGCAAAAGAATTGCACATCTCCTGAATTTCTTGTTCAGTGTGAGCCACGAATGCAGCGTCATCTGCGTAAAGCAACTCGCGCACAAGGACACATTTCACCCTGGTTCTGACCCTCAGACGAGCCAAGCTGAAGAAGTTGCCATCATACCTAGTGTGCAGCAGAACCCCAACCGGATCAGGAAACGCCCGTCGCAGCACAGCCGAGAAATAGATGCCAAACAAGGTGATTTGGCATCTATTTCTGCATTTTACCTCTAATAAATCTTCATTTATTAGAGGTAAAATGCAAAAATGTGTATTTGAGGTAATGTTATGTAAATTAATTTATGTCTCTTTAAATGTAAGGCGCGAGAATGCGTCACTTTAGCGGAAATGACGAAACATTGCGTCGTCAACGATGGGCTGATGATGAGCGGACGCCTAACGAGGCTCTGAAGGTTTAATTTAAGTTAAAATAAGTGTTGTCTCAAGTCAAAGGGAGACAGTAAAGAAGATTTTGTTATACAAAGGACTCAAGGACCTCTTTTCATGACAAGCAGCCAACGAGGTATTTGTTTTACATGTATATTTGTTTGATGTATTGAAAGCATAATTTGTTGTGCATCTCGTTTCTTTTAAGACTGCATTGTATAACAGACTGATGTGTTTGTACTATGTTCATTTATGAATGCAGTTCTCACGGCGTAACCAAGACGAGCCAAAGAATAAACGCCCGTTTTAAGGAACCGACCTGTGTCTGTGATTGTTGTGACAGTGAGAACTCGACTGCTCGACGGCGCGGGTAGAAGAGATGACGAGACCGTCGCGGCCATGGGCGTCGACCGGATGAAGAGCTAGCGTATCAGATAAGCAAAGCCCATAACCTATCGTTGTTATAACGATCGCAAGCAACGGTGAATAGACTTTGAAAGTGCAACATTTCAAGCTATCCACCTTATTCTGCTCTAAACAATGTGCGCCGCCATGACGACGACTCCGGTTGCCTACTTCCGGTTCGTAAGTTACTGTATTAGCAGTGAGAGAATGAGTTCAGGCTCTACGTGCTGTTGTTGGTTGTTTTAACAATTAAAAAAAAAATATATATATACTTTTTAGAAACTGGGTGCTTTGAGCATAAGATAAAAAGGAGAGAATGCCCATGTCCGGTTCGTATCAGCTACATTCAATGCCAGAGAGTAGACGTTTTTGGTTAGCTACGTTAAAACTGAAGCATCCAACGAAAAAGGTGTATGTCTCTCCGCACCATTTTGTTGACAAACGCCTAATACGTTAACAGTAGGGATGGGCATTTCAAGCAAAAATAATAATAATAGATCGCTGGGTATTATTCAATTATTATTTGAAAATCGCACCCCTCCATCACATCACACACACATGCATGTATAGGCTATAAGCTACACACCAGAGCACATGAGCAAAGCGGAGCAGTGATGCTTAAATATATATATATATATATATATATATATATATATATATAAAACTAAACATACGTTTTATATTTAAGTTTCACAATTTAATGTTTATTTTATTTTATTTAATCTATGTTGATTATATGAAAAGGGAACCGCATGGGATGAGTCAGATATGATCATAAGATGCCCAATATATCGGAAAACACTCTTTAAAGTGAATTTCGTTTAGTATAAATTGTATCTTCATTTTAATCAATGTTTTATCAACAAATTGCCTGGAATACTAAGAAGCAAAATACAGGCCGCGGGCGCGTGAACTGGAGCGCGTCTTATTAATCAACGAAACTCAGCGTATAGGCTATAAGTTACTTGCCTCACATACATGAGAAGTATATCTACAGAAAGCTTGAAATGTGTACTTTTAAACAAAATAATTAAAAACGAGCAAAAACGGGCTGCTCTCTGCTTATGGATAGGTTAATTCATATGAAGTGTGCATTTTTCTCTTTAGGCGCGTTCTTTACTGCGAAATGGCGAGTCAGCATCATCAAATTTATCTTTGCAGTCGACACTTACAGAAAACACTAGTTTATTAATAAACAAATCAAATGTTTCATGCATAATCATTACTTTTGCCGTTTTTTTGTGGCAAGCTTTATGCCTGCGTTGAGATGCAGAATAGTCAATATATTACGAAAACGCCCATTATGGTTTAGCATTCTCTCCCATAACTTCCAACCCAACTTCAGTCGTGCACGGGCAGGGGGAGCTCTACTTATTTCACATATTTTCTAACCAGCACATCACTGCGGCGTTCTGAGCGAGCGGCCAAAGCGGCGCTTAATCTTCATAAAGCTTCGAACCGGAAAAGGACAACCGGCTTCCGGTTCAAACCCGCTATGAATCATGGGTAAATTCGCTAACCAGGAAAAAGGTGGATAATCAAGAAGTGCTCTGCTACAAGGAAGCTATAGGTGGCGTGAGAAGTGATTCAACTTGAAGATTGCATCAAGGACAGTCTATTTATCCTGCATACTGTGTTTGAGAAAATATATTATGCTGGTGTTTGATTGATATATTTTAAAGGTTTAAAAACAATATTATTAAGACTGAAACTAACATTTTTGTGCTTGTGAGATATAATCAAGCTTTAAGTGCAATTTAAGTGAAGCTTAAAGGGAAACTACACGTGTATAGAAACCTTTCTTTTTGGAACAATAAGTGATTTAATACATTTTGAGTACATTTTCTCTGCAGTTAAGGTTTATTCATTGTGTTATACACTGTGAAGTGCAATTTGTAATCATTTTATTTTATATTTCTTGTTCCAAATTTAAGACATTTACAAGTAGATACGTTTAAACTGATGCAATATTTTAGTGTATTTAGAAAATCCTGATTTCCATATTTCTATAGTTTAGAAACTTTTACGGTTACCAGATTATTTACTTTCAGACCCATTGTAGCTTACATTCACGTATAGCACATACGTTTTATTTTACACACACAAATTTAATTTAAGCTCAGTGATCACATACATTCTATAGTCAGAACAAGATGTCTGACTCATATGCTGAAGCCTGCCGTAAAAATGCCAAATCACCTTTTCAACTTGAAGTTACAGACCAAGCAGATGCAGAAGAAGAAGAGGTGGAAAGGCTACGAAGAAGTGAAAGAACCCGGACAGAAAAGGGAAGAGAACTTCAAGAAAAGAAGTTAAAGAGTGTACAACGACGGTACAGAATCATCCATGAGAAATGGAAGTATTATGTAAGATTAGGCAAGGAATTATTGTCTGATGAGGCCTCCCAGGATGAATTGAAAGAGCTGATTGACAACATAGAAAGCACCTTTTCTGAGGTAAAGATAATTTATGAAGAGTTGCGTCGAGTGCAAACTCCTGAACCAGATCTGCGACGCAAGGTTGACACTTGCCTATCGCTTTCAGGATTCATTGTTCAAAGGGCTCATAGGCAATTGAAGGGACATGCAGCAGATATGGAGGAAGAACCTTGGCCTGATGTTGGATCGATCCTAGATTCAACAGGCTCTTTATCAAGACCACCGTCTCAACAATCAAGATGTGGTTCAACCCATTCGAGCATCCACTCAGTCAAAAGAAATGAAGCTGCGGCTGAAGCTGCTGCATCTCAGGAAGTTTTGGCAGTGTTGGAGGAACAAGAAAAGGAAGTGGTTGAACTTCAAAGGCTAGAGGTTGAAAGTAGACAATGTATGGCACAATTTGAGTCTGAGGACATGGCTAGACAACAAGCAATGCAGGACAAGCGCAGAAAGCTTGAACGTTTAGAAGAAATTGAACGCTGCAAGAGCTCGAGCAAAGGTCTATGATGAAGTAGAAGGACATTCTGAAGTAAATGATTTGCTGCATGCTGAAACAGCAGGAGAACTTCAAATTCCTAGCTTCACGAGTCTCCCAGCCAATTCCCAATCTCTACCTGTCACGGCCCAAGTCCTCCATGCCTCAAGCCCTCCATTTTTTCCTCAATCTCTACCAGTCACGACCCAAACCCTCCAGGCCTCAAGTTCTCCATTTATTTATCGATCTTCCCCAATCGCAAATCAAGGTCTTCATTCCCAATCTCCGCAATGGACATCTCAAGCTCCACCAGCTTTAACATATACGCCTCAAATGCAAAATAACTCTGATTTAGTGAGCGCGCTTGCAGAAGCTATGAGTGCCAACCGCCTTCAAACGCCAGAACCTGTATTATTTATGGGAGATCCTCTGAAGTTCAAAGATTGGCAGCTTTCTTTCGAAACATTAATTGATAGGAAAAACATTCCAAAGAACGAAAAGCTGTATTACCTAAGAAAGTACTTGGGTGGCGCTGCAAAGAAAACAGTCGAAGGATTCTTCCTACTAGGCACAGAAGCAGCATATGACTCTGCCTGGCAGCTGTTGGAAAAGCGTTTCGGAGACCCATTCATAATTGGGAACTCCTTCAGAGACAGGCTGCATGCATGGCCGAAGATAAGCTCTAAAGATGGTTGTGAACTAAGAGAGTTTACAGACTTCCTCAAGAGCTGTGAAGCAGCAATGCCTCATCTTAAGACATTGGAAGTTCTCAATGACTGCAATGAGAATCAAAAAATCCTGCTAAAGTTGCCAGATTGGTTAGTGTCAAGATGGAACCGCAAAGTGATGGAAGCCAGAGAAGCAAATGCTGGGTACCCAAAATTCAAGGAGTTTGTAGACTTCCTATCAAAGGAAGCAGATCTCGCTTGTGATCCTATATCTTCAATACAAGCACTTAAGAGTATGGAAAGCGTGAAACCAAGATATTCTCGAAACCAACCCATTCAAGCAAAGGCATTGTACACAAATGCGGCACAGAGCAGTGTCTCATCGTGCGTTTTTTGTAAAAGAACCGGACATGTCTTGGCTAGGTGTAGAAGGTTTGGTGAGAAGACAGTTCCAGATCGTGTCAAGTTTGTGCGTGCAGAGAAACTCTGCTTTGGATGTTTGCAGACTGGTCATCATTCAAGAAGATGTGAGAATAAGAGCACATGTGAAAGGTGTCAGAAGAGACATCCTACGTGTTTGCATGATGACAAGTTCAAAGAATATCAAAGGCCTTCCCCTTCGAAGGGAGAAGATTGTTCAAAGGACAAATCTGACAGCAAAGAAATATCTGCAGCCGCAATCACCAATGCAGTCAGACAAGAAGGCATAAACACACAAACTTCCACGACCATACCAGTTTGGGTGTCATCCACAAAATGGCCAGATCAAGAAGTCCTTGTCTATGCACTCTTGGACACACAGAGTGACACAACATTTATCCTCGACGAAGTAGCCCAAGAGCTCAATACGAACAAGGAGAATGTCAGTTTGCAGCTGTCTACAATGTCAGCAAGGTCAACAGTCATACCTTGTCAGAAACTGACGAATCTGCAAGTGAGAGGATACAACTCTGAGAAGAGGATCTTATTGCCAGTGGTTTTCACGAGAGAGTTTATTCCGGCGAACAGGCTGCATATCCCAACTTCAGAAACAGCTCTAAAATGGCCTCATCTGGAACAATTGGCAGACAAGATCCCACCTCCATTAGATTGTAAAATAGCCCTTTTGATCGGTTATAACTGTCAACAAGCCCTTCTTCCCAAGGAGATCTTGTCTGGGGAGGAAAATCAGTCATATGCACAACGAACTGACCTCGGCTGGAGTATTGTCGGCTGCTCGTACCCGGCAAGTGATTTCTGTGATGCGATAGGAATCAGTCACAGAGCCTTAGTGTGACAAGTGATGCCAGCAGTAAAGCCATCTGTTGATCTGAAGAGAGAAGTGCATTTTGTGTGCAGAACCCATGTGAAGGAAATCATTCCAACAGATGTAATCAAGGCACTTGAACTCGACTTCACCGATCACAGTGCAGATAACTCAGTTTCTCAGGAAGACATGCTCTTCTTATCCAAGGCAAGAGAAGGCATAAGGCAGAAGGAAGATGGCCACTATGAACTTCCACTTCCTTTCAAGACAGACAAACCTAGTCTCCCAGATAATAAACAGTCTGCAGTTCATAGACTCATCTCATTGGAGCGACGAATGAGGAGAGACAAACAGTATCACAAAGATTATGTTGATTTCATGAATGACATAATAGCCCAAAAGGATGCTGAGAAGATTCCAAAGTCCGAACTGGATAACCAACCTGCATGGTATATTCCGCACCACGGAGTCTACCACTCCCACAAACCAGGAAAGATCCGGGTGGTTTTCGATTGTTCAGCACGCTTCCATGAAACCTCTCTGAATTAGGGGTGCTCCGATCAGGATTTTTGGGGCCGATCACCGATCGCCGATTACTGGAAGCTGTATCACCCGATACCGATACCGATCACCGATTACAGGGTCTATTTGAAGACTTCTTTTTATCATGTAGCATTACTTATTAAACTATATTTAACAACAATGTACATTAAGTATTACATTTAAGAGAAGACAATGCATAATGAATTGACACCTGTGTATTTATTTGCAAGCAACATGTATTAACATAGCAGCTTGGTTATTGGGAGCAGCTTAGGGCTTGACATACAACTTTCCTGTAGAATATAAAATAAAATTAATAAAAGACAGAACATCTGAGTCTTTAAATTTAGCTTTAGACTACTTTAAACTAAAAACAGCAACAAAAAAGGCTATAGCCAAAATAATGTTTTGAGTCAGTCAGCCATCAGTTTTTCTAATACACTTAAAGGACCACAGGCAGTAAAGTGCACAACAACAAAAAACAAAACAAAACAAAAACTAACAACTTCCATATCTGTATCTATAACTTGGCTTTTTTCTGGGATGCTTAGTCAGATTTTGTAGGCATTTAGAGAGGAAGAGAGAGGTAGAGAAACCTTTTGTGTGTGTGTGTGTGTGTGTGTGTGTGTGTGTGTGAAGAACCCTTGCAAAATTATTTTAAACAAATTAAGAAAGCCACCACTGGTCACATCTATGGTTAGATTGATTTTTTTTTAGATCCAGTGAAGTCTGTCCCACCATGTACCTAATATAAATAAATAAAACATCTTCAGTTGACTAGCAGATCATTCATTTAGTTTGCTATTAAATAAGAAATCTAGCGCTATGTGTTTTTGAACTCAAGGTGCGCGCTCGTTGCCGCGGCGATCAGTTGCATGGATACAGTGTTCTCTGTGCCTCGCGCAGGCTTCACTCGGACGCGCGCTTCAATCTATCGCCGTTGCGGACTCTATTCATTCCGGTGTAATCACAAAATAAAACACTAAAGTATCCTTGCTTGATAACTGTAACCGCTGATGAACATATTCAGTTTTGATGAGAGAAAAAAATATGTATGAGTGATTTGACGGACACACGGGGGTTGGATACATTTTTGTCATTGGTTGTTGCGTTAAATCTTACCCAGATACAATAGTGCTATTTTCTGATTGGCTATTGTGTATCTCGACTAACAACACCAGAGGAAACGCGCTTGATGCATGCCGGTTCCACAGTGAGAGCGGCGCGGCCAGAGTTTTGGCCGCTGCGGCATATTAAATATTTTACAAATAGTTTTTCAGCGTGAGAAATACAATGTGTGGCGGGAGAGCGTGACAAAAGACCGAAATGAGTGACTGTCAAGCTCAATGCTTGACACTTGAGAGCCCTGTTGTAGAATTGCCAGACCGGTGAAGCCATTTTTACCAGGCGTAAAAAAAATTGTCTCGCGAGTTTTGCGTCATCTGATCGGCTTTTCTGGATCGACCTTTATAGAGACCGCCGATCACACATCCCAAAGCAATTATCGGCCGATTATGATCGGCGATCGATCAATCGGAGCACCCTTACTCTGAATGATCACCTCTTGACTGGTCCAGACCTGACCAACACATTAGTTGGAGTGCTGTGTCGATTTAGGAAGGGTCCAATTGCCATAATGTGCGACGTCGAAAGAATGTTCCATCAATTCCATGTCGCAAAGGAACACCAAGACTACCTGAGATTTTTCTGGTGGGATGAAGGCAATCTGGATTCCAAACCCTCTGTATATAGGATGAAGGTACACCTGTTTGGGGCAGCTTCATCCCCCGGCTGCTCCAACTTTGCATTCAAGTATCTGGCATCGCAGGGTCATGGAAAGTTCAGCGAAGAGTCCATCAAGTTTATCCAGAGAAGCTTTTATGTCGACGATGGCTTAACCAGTGTGTGGTCACTTCCCGAAGCTGTACATCTTGTGAAGGAGGCAAGAGCCTTATGCAAAACAGCAAATCTTCGGCTACACAAATTTGTGTCAAATAATAAAGAAGTGATTGCCACAATACCGCCCGAAGAATGTGCAGAAACTAAAGATCTAGACATGGCTTTTGGAGAATTTCACATTGAGCGAGCACTTGGAGTTCAGTGGTGCGTCGAAGCAGATGAATTCCAATTCAGGGTTGTAGTCAAGAAAAATCCACTTACAAGGAGAGGAGTTCTCTCAACAGTAGCCTCTGTTTACGACCCACTAGGATTTGTTGCCCCTTTCCTACTAGTCGGCAAACAGATACTTTAGGCGCTATGTAGAGAAAAGTCGAGTTGGGACGAAGATCTTCCCGAGCACATTCTGCCACAATGGGAGTCATGGCTTAGAGACCTGCCTGCATTGGCAGTCCTGAAGATCCCAAGAAGTTACCATCCAACGAACTTCGACAAGGTTCTTCTGCACGAACTTCACAATTTTTCAGATGCAAGTTTCAGTGGTTACGGTGCATGTTCATATCTCCGTGCAGTAAGTGAAACAGGGCAGGTCAGTTGCTCACTCGTCATGGGGAAAGCGAGAGTAGCCCCTACCAAGTTAACGACTATCCCAAGGCTTGAACTGTCGTCAGCTGTGACTTCAGTCGGTAACGGTGATGTCATCAGAAGGGAACTTGAAGTTGAAAACCTGCAAGAGTATTACTGGACCGATTCGATGGTGGTCCTTGGCTATGTGAATAACGATGCCAAGAGATTTCACACGTTTGTTGCCAACCGAATTCAACGCATAAAATCCAGTACATACCCTGAGCAAAGGCGCCATGTCAGCTCCGAAAACAACCCTGCTGACCACGCCTCAAGAGGGCTGAGTGCCATTCAGCTGAAAGAGTCTAACTGGTTAAAGGGACCCGACTTTCTGTGGCAGAGGAATCTCCCACACAAAGAGGAAACGGTGGGAGAAATAGAAAGGACTGACCCGGAGCTTCGGAAAACCCACGTTTGCACAGTTAAGACAAAGGAAGTGAATTCAATGGTGAACCGTTTTACTAAATTTTCCGACTGGTCCAGAGCAGTGAGAGCTGTCGCCAGGCTTAAGAGATGCATCAGAGAATTCAAGACAGTTCAGCCAAAAATGAATGATGCAACTAGTCTTGAAGAAAGAAAGGAAGCTGAAATAGCCATTATCAAGCTGGTGCAAAAGGACGCCTTCGCTGAAGATATCCAAAGGATCAAGCTCCAGAAAGAAGGTACCTTGAACAAGCACAACAGTTTGCGTAAGTTAAATGCCTTCTTGGACAAGAATGGTGTTCTCAGGGTGGGAGGACGGCTATCTAAATCATCCTTGCATCATGACGTTAAGCATCCCGTAATACTTCCGAAGAAATCTCACGTGTCAGCCTTGCTCGTTAAACATCATCATGAGCGTGTACACCACCAAGGAAGAGGCATAACCATGAATGAGTTGCGCGCAAAAGGAGTATGGATCTTGGGATGTGGAAACGTGGTCTCTTCACACATCTACAAGTGTGTAAAATGTAGAAGATACAGAAGAGTTACTGAGGTTCAACAAATGGCCGATCTACCGGAAGAGAGAACAGAGACATCCCCTCCCTTTACATTTAGTGGTATAGATTGTTTCAGCCCCTTCATCGTAAAGGAAGGAAGAAAGGAATTAAAACGATATGGATTGTTGTTTACCTGCTTGTGCTCTAGAGCCGTACACATAGAGACGCTTGACGATCTGACCACAGACGCTTTCATGAATGCACTTCGAGTGTTCATAGCCATCAGAGGACCTGTACGCCAATTAAGATGTGATCAGGGAACAAATTTCATGGGCGCTAGAAGAGAGTTTGCTGAGTTGATCAAAGGGATGGATCAAGAACGTCTGCGAGCAATCAGTTGTGAATTTGTAGTGAATGTTCCCTCAGCGAGTCACATGGGCGGAGTCTGGGAGCGCCAGATTGGAACGATCCGAAGTATCCTGAATGCCATGCTCGACAAGTCTGCAAGTCGACTTGATACTACAACTCTGAGAACATTTCTTTACGAGACAATGGCCATAATCAACAGCAGACCGCTGAGCGTTGAACATCTTCACGATCCTACCGGTCCAGAACCCCTCACTCCTAATCACATACTAACCATGAAATCTGCAATTATCTTGCCACCTCCGGGACAGTTCGGCAAAGAAGACCTCTATCTGCGTAAAAGGTGGAGAAGAGTGCAGTTCTTGGCCAATGAATTTTGGCAAATATGGAAACGTGAATATCTGTTGAATCTCCAACAACGTCAAAAATGGCAAAAAACATCTCGAAATTCAAAGGTAGACGACATTGTGATTCTACAAGATGACAGCGCTCGAAGAAACGAATGGAAGCTTGCAAGAGTGATAGAAGCTTACCCTAGTGCAGATGGCATTGTGCGAAAGGTGAAGCTACTAGTCAGTGACACTACCTTTGTTAAGGGAAAACCACAAACTAGATCAGTTTACCTAGAAAGGCCTATTCACAAGGTAGTTACTTTACTTGAAGCCAATTAAGTCACATACACATCACAACTACACTCATTTAGGACTAAAAGGCATAAATCAAATTCTTTTCATGTTATTTGTTCTAAAAAAAAAAAAAATCCCCACATTGAGTAAATGAGTGATTTGGTGGGAGTGTAATTGCTGTTATGCATACTTTATGCATTTGTTTCATGCTATTTAATTTATAATTAAATCCTTAATTTCATGTCTTCATTTATTAGAGGTAAAATGCAAAAATGTGTATTTGAGGTAATGTAAATTCATTTATGTCTCTTTAAATGTAAGGCGCGAGAATGCGTCACTTTAGCGGAAATGACGAAACATTGCGTCGTCAATGATGGGCTGATGATGAGCGGACGCCTAACGAGGCTCTGAAGGTTTAATTTAAGTTAAAGTCCCTGTAAAGGCAATTTCAAAAAAAAATTCTAAACACATTATAAATGTTAGAAATGTATTGCTAAAACATATTACAAAGACTGTGAACTGTGAAGTACTGAATTGTGGAGTTAGACCGTTAAACAGTTTTTCACCATTGATATTTTACGGATTTTCTGGGCGGGGCTAAAACAGGGCTCGATGACGCACTGGAGCCCTTGAGCTCCTGGACACGCCCCTACTTGATGACGCTCTGAGGCCACTGAGGCTGGCCGCTCCTAACAATATTATAGAGCACATTCACATCAGTTTGCCACTCAATCGCGAGTTACTGTCAGTACTATTATTAGTAACACAGCCTACAGATTGCTAGCTACTAGCTATGCCTTCGTCACGGAAATGCGTACTACCTGGATGCGATCACCGGATCACGTACAAAACAGATCGGTGTCCTTGTTTAAATTTCCGAAAAACGATTACATCAAGAAGAAGTGGATTAATTTTGTGAAGAGCCACCTTGATGGAGAGCTGAGGATCACCACCAAAACCCGCCTCTGTAAGTGATCATTTTACACTGGATAGTTTTATAAACTTTCGTCGGAGATAACTGTCTGGGATTTACTGATAATCCGCTGTTACTGGTGAATGGGGCCGAACCGACTCCCGCCTCAGCCTTCATCCTCCCGTCGCGCCGACAACTGGTGCCATTCGACAGTGCGTGCCCACCGTGCGAGCATCCATTCCGGCTGTAGAGTTGAGTGTGGCAAGTCGACGACGGCAGCTTTCCCGCGAGTGGGCGTGGTTTCAGCGCAGCCAGTGGACACGCCCCCAGCGTTTGAGAGCAGAGATTACTGCTCATTTTTTGATAGCTTATTTTATGTACTTGCTGGCTTTTTTTATCATTCAAATTTGGCTGGGTGACTAATAACACATTTTTCTGTGGTGTGACAAACTCAAAACACATACTTAATTTTGACTTTACAGGGACTTTAAAATAAGTGTTGTCTCAAGTCAAAGGGAGACAGTAAAGAAGATTTTGTTATACAAAGGACTCAAGGACCTCTTTTCATGACAAGCAGCCAACGAGGTATTTGTTTTACATGTATATTTGTTTGATGTATTGAAAGCATCATTTTTTGTGCATCTCGTTTCTTTTAAGACTGCATTGTATAACAGACTGATGTGTTTGTACTATGTTCATTTATGAATGCAGTTCTCACGGCGTAACCAAGACGAGCCAAAGAATAAACGCCCGTTTTAAGGAACCGACCTGTGTCTGTGATTGTTGTGAAGAGAGCTACAAGAATCATACATCGATTCATTCTGTTCTACCCAGGACAGAATTGGACGACTGAATTAAGTACCTCAGGAACTTTTGGGACTGAGTTTATGAATTGATCTGTTCAGTGAGAAACATTGGACTTTTGGACAATTCTGGGAATTTTACGTTCAGAGTGAATGTAATTTTGTTTTGTTTTTTTTGTTTAACTTTTCTATTTTTTACCTTACATCGGTGTGAGGTTAAATGGGTCAATGTTCAACTAGTTGATTAATTATCTTTACAATCTAAAACCAAGGTATCACCATTCACCATAAAGAAAATAAGTCAATTAGAAGGTTTTAAATTAAAAAGAAATATCCACTTACCTCAATAACGAGAAACAGCCATAAATCCTTGAAAGGAAGTGAAGGGAAAATCAACAACCTTGAGAAACAAAACTTCTGTATTAATTATTTCATATTGTTTCAATATAAATTTCAAACTTGTTCTTACCTTATCTTGTTTGTCTGAGTGTTCACTGCTGCTGCATTATCTCTCTCCCTGGACGAACCTAAATCTTTTGAGCCCACTGCTGTTAGTAAAGTTTGACGCAAAGTAGTTATCACGTGTCACAGGTTACATAGTCTTGAATTTTCTGAAGCCCAAATCGAAACTCTAATGCAAGATAACATTGAACTAAAAGGAACCGTATCTCACCTCTCCACCCAAGTCACAAAACTCACCAAAGAAAATCAAATTATGCAAGAAGCTATATTGGACATTCAGTGCCGCAGCATGAGCGATAATCCCATATTTTCTGGAATAAACATACCTCCTCAAAACACACCCGACAAACCAGAGAAAGGCAATAAGAGAGTTCATGTACGACTCGCTTAAACTACCTGCAGCAACAGTTGAGGAGATAAATTTCCACCGAGCTCACCGTCTTCCATCCAAAGACCCCAAAAAGCCATATCTAATAATCGTTAAATTTGAAAAATACAAACACAAAGAACTCGTTAAAGCAGAGGAAAGCAGCTGAAGAACACCGCGTATGGGATGTACGATCAGTTCCCCAAACAAATTCAAGACCGCAGACGAAAACTAGTGCCGATGATGAGGTGTTTCAGTGAAGAAGGAAATCGAGCTACATTAACGGTAGACAAACTCTACGTGGATGGAACACTCTACCGCGATCCAAACATCACTACGTGGCTGTAGCCTAACTAAACTCTCATTTTCCATCTCAACACTGACTGTTCCATAATTGCATCATATATAGCCAAACTGCCATAATCTGTTACATATTTCATTTATTACGCCAACAGCTACTACTGAACTCTGATTATAGACCCTGATGTCTCTTCCTATTTTATTGATTTACTGTGGGGGTTTTTTTGGGGGGGGGGGGGGGGTTGTACATGTGTCCTGTCTATTTATGTGCAGAGCAGCATTTATATTTGTGCCCTGTCTATTTATGTTTTGTGTCTGTTTGAACAACTTAACTAGCCAGCCAGCCAGCCAGCCAGCACGGGAATAAAAACACCCCAATAGGGTACGTATGGCATAGGGACCATCTCCCTGACTATTTACTACTTCCCACGGTTCGAGTAATTTGGAGGCGTTGGTACCTATCAATAACTCCACTTCAGCCTGAATGTGCGGAATTTGAATACCATCAAGATATGGCCATTTAGTTAGGTCTTCCCGATTTACCATGTTGGCTTGGTTTACGGGCATTTGTTTCTGTGTGTACACTTCTGGCAATTCATAAAACGTATTACCATCAAGACTTGAAATCTCCAAGTTGTTTACCACATAGCTTGAGACTGTTGTTTTGGGACTCATGGTAAGCAAACAAATATTTGTCTTTCGTCCATTCAGGTGCAGCTTCCTCATTAAACTTTCTGAACAAAAGGTAGAGGTACTGCCTGTGTCCAGAAACGCGTAGGTTTGAACAATTTTGTTGCCCCTTGCAGACTTTACTTGGACTGGAAGGATAGGTAAGATACCACTGCTACTCCCGGCCCCAATATGACCACACGTTTGGGCAGATACAAGTGTATCGTTGATAGTTGGTTCTACATTCTGTTCATGGTTTGTGTTGACAGCTTTATCAACTTTGAACTCCTTCAAATGAATGTGAAGAACACTGGGATGTTTCTGGTTGCACACTTTGCAAGTTAAGCGCCTTTTACATTCTTTGCTCATGTGTCCAACATGCAAGCAACCAAAACAGACAGCTTTTTCCTTTATAAAGTTTACCTTTTCCCTATGTTTCTTCTTCTCAAACTCTTTACATTGCTCCAAAGAATGACCTTGTGAACAAAACAAACAAGTGGAGTTACTCTTGAATTGCCTGCTTGGATGTTCAGCATTTACCCTTTGGATTTCACCAACAATGGGTTTGTTAACATTGGTAACATTGGTAGCAAAACTATCCCCTTTTAACTTTGGCTTTGACTGGAATTGTGACTTCCATTTGTAGACATCCTTCGGTTTACCAGTTGTTCTCATCTCTACATGTTGAATAGACCCAAATATTGGATCAGAAATGATTTTAACTTGGTATTCAACGAAGTTGACAACATCACTAAATTGGGCTCTTCTTTTCTGTCTTTCCATGATATCACATGCAGCTCTTCTCCATTTTTCTCTGAGTTTAAATGGAAGCTTTAGAATTACTGCTCTCATGTTTGTTGGCATGTCCAGTTCTTGCATATACTGTAGATCTGCCATAGCATTGCAACACCCACGTAAAAAGAGTGCATAATCTTGAAGAGCTGTGGTATCTTCATACCTGATCATGGGCCATCCAAGCACCTTCTCCATATATGCAGCAGAAACAAAATAATCTTCTCCAAACTGCCGTTTAAGCATAGTTTTAGCTGTATCATAACCTCGTTCCGGTGCCATATTCATACAGCTTCGAACAATTTCTCTTGGGCGCCCTCTTGTGTATCTTTCAAGGAAATACAAGCAATCACCTTTGTTATTCGTTTTTTCCTCCACACAGTGTTTAAAAGCTTTAGTGAACAAACTGAATTGCAATGGATCCCCTTCAAACACTGGAATATCACGTGGTGGTAACTGTTGAGACTTTTGCTGCTGTACTAACAACTCCGTTATTTCTTGATGTTTTTGAAACATACTCTGTGTGAAATCAGACCTTCTATCATCTACTGAAGTGGCTATTCTGGGTCTTGAAGATGCAGGTTGCTGTAAATGAGATGATGTTGGTTGTGAGGTAGCACCTATGCTGCTTTGCAATATAGTCCTTGACTGTCTCTCAACATCTGGCTGAAGAGATGCAGTTGCTTGTTTTGCCTGTTTGTTGACATAGGATTCCATCCCATCTGATGCGATGCTGTTTGCTCGTAGTTCATAAGTCCTGAGCACAGATATCTTTGCATTGGATGCGGCGATTTTTGCATCAATATCTGTTCGTTCCTTACGCTTCTGTAACATTTCCAACTGTTGCTCAATATCATGCTTAGCTTTTAAAGACTCTGCTTGAGCGACAAGAGCGGCTTTTTCTGCTTCAAGTTGAATGCATACCAGTTGCACAGAGGCATTAGATTTGCTGGAGCGCGAACTGTGACGGTTGCTCTTGTGAGAAGTGCGACCACTAACCCGTGTTTCAACATTTGAAATGCTATCCTTGGGTTCAATTTCGCTTGCAGCATGATCACATTCCTCCTGTAGCTTCTCACACCAATTATATACCACAGTGCTGAATTCCACAACCCATAACATTTTTGCTTTGAACCATGTTTCATGCCGGTCTTTCTCTTCATCGGGCAATAAAGCAATCAAAGATTCGTGTGCTTCTTTTGCTTCTTTGCATTGTGTTTTAAACTTTTCAAACATACCTTTGACCTCATTTTCATATTCTCTATTACCCATTAACTCTTGTATTGTCTTTTTTAGTTGGGATGCTTTGTCAAATTTTGACTTTCTTTGTTTCTGTAAAATATCGAGTTTTGCCAATAACCCTTTTGCAGTAAGCTTAACCTCTCGTTTTCGTACAGACAATTCAACATGTTCATCCTCTGCTTTCTGCGTCTGAGCCCCATCTTGCTCAATTTCAGAACCAGGAAACTCACTTTCATCCGCCATTTTTAAACCTTTACTAACTGCATATTTTACATCATAAACATCATCTTAAAGTGTAAACATTAACAAAAACAATTAAGCATTTCACAAACAGTTCAGTTCTTCGTTTCACAAACCCCTCTTTTTTTTTTCTTTTTTTTACCACCAATGCGCATTGGATTTGTCTTTGTATGTGTGCACACTGTTTTATATATAGTCATTTGACTCAAGTTCAAGTGAAAGCGCTTTCATACCTCAGTTCCACAAACGCTGAAGCCTTTGCTGTTCGTGTGCTCTGTATTCTCTTCGTTTAGCACGTGCGGGCTTGTAGTCCTTCGAAATCCGCGGCGTTCAATCCCACGCAATAATAATAATCCACAAAAAATAATCCAACAAAACTGTCATGAATGAGCATCATCCGACTTCAGATCCGCTGACTTTTCCTGTAGTCGTCCAATTCGATCTGTTCCAGTCGATGTCGATACAAGGCTCCTTTCAGGCTCCTTCGGTCAAACTTTTTGACTTAATGTAGGGACGCAGATGGTTTCATTAGTCTGTTTCTGACGCGTGCCTTTGTCTTGAATAAAATAAATATTGTCCATACCTTCAGAATAAATTTCGGATAAACCAAATCCATTTATTGTCCATTTGGTATTGCAAACAACAAAAAAGAACGAAAATAAAAACTAAATCAAAATATCTGATTCAAAACATACTGTTAGGCATGAGCACTGTCTTTCACAATCCAACTCTCAACACGGCACGGTCAAAAAGTTTGTTGACCTTCCATCAGCGCACCTGTAACTCATTATCACCTTACTTAAATATACTCAAAATACTCATACGCCCTCTAGTGTCACGAACAAAAAATACAATTCAAAATAATGGCTCCAACAGGTAGTTTCACACATGCACACTTTCACAAGTAAGCAATTCATCACTAGGCCTACTCAAGGTTTAACAGTTGATATGACTGGACCAGCCATTGGGATTATAGGCCTATAGTGCAGCAAAAAAATATTTTACAGTGTAAGATCATTTAAAGTTCATTTACCAGTAATGAAGGAGTTGCTGCTACTGGTCCCTGCTGTGTGTCTGAGGAAGAGCTGAACCCAGGACGGGTCGGTTCACATTCAACCCAAGGGCCAGCTCTTCTGCCGGGGTATAATGTGGGGGTGCAGGACCACCACCTGTTTGTTTTTCTTTTCTTTTTTTTCTCAGCCTTTTTCTTGGTTGCTTTTATAAACAAGCAAACATTTATTAACAGTGCCTTTTTAAAAGAGACTATAGTAGCCTTTAGTACAAATTACCATTATGTAGAATATTCTAGTACTTCACTTTTACTTGTTCCCATGTTCTAGTAGTGGGTGGTGACTGACATTACAATGAACAAAGTTATTAATTATTTAGAAATGATTCAAATAAAAAAATATATACTGTAATAAGTGATAAAAACATCTATATGGTCACTACAAACTTAATTTGTCTGCTACTTTTTGCCAGCCCTCTCTCCTGGCTTTTGCACACTTTGAGGTGTTCCCTGGCGTTTTAATTATGTTTTCAAATTCTGCATATCCTTCAAGCAATAACTCTTGCTCTGCCGCGGTGAAAAACTGAGCGCGCTCTTTGGCCACGGTGAGCAGCCAATAGCAGCGTTGCTGATCAATGTTTCTACTATCGATACATATCCCCTTTTAACCCAGCGCATGAACGCGCAATTATCTCAGATAACTCAATCCAGCGATACTAATCATAAACAACAGGTGTGTTCGAAGAACCCAATTAGCCGGATCATGATTAGCACGATGATATCATCTTAGATGTCTCATTTGATCTCGGATGTTTTAAGCAACGTACGAAGAACGAGCCCCAGGATTGAAACAGTTATGCACTCACTAATTCATCCAGACCAGACAGGCTTCATCAAAAACAGAAATGCAACAGACAATATCCGCAGACTTTTCAATCCTGTCAGTATTGCACAAGGACAGTCACAAAAAAATATAGTTGTATCACTAGACGCAGAAAAAGCATTGGATAAGGTCAACTGGACATTTTTATTCACCACTCTCCATAAATTTGGTTTTGGAGAGTCTTTCATCCAATGGATGACACTATACACTTCCCCAAGGGCCCACTCTCTCCATCTCTCTCTGCCATATTCATTGAACCACTTGCAGCAGCAATACGCCAAAACAACAAAATTAAAGGAATCCAAGTTAACAATTCTCAACACAAAATTAGTCTATATGCAGATGATTTACTATTATACTTAAACTCCATCCCAATTACTCAACGAAGCGCTCAAATGTCATCAACAAATTCTCAATCTCTCACTACACAATCACTGGAACAAATCAACTATACTTCCGTTATCAGGAGACGATGTGGACTCTGCAGCTCACAACCCTTCCCCTCAATATGGGTAACATCAAGTACTTAGGAATATCAATTTCCCCCAGGCTGTCAGAGCTATACAACCTCAATTATGCCTCACTCCTCAAGAAAATAGGAGAGGATTATAAACGATGGAACAAGCTCCCACTCACAGGCTGTATCACAACAATCAAAATGAAAATACTTCCCCAGATCAATTACCTATTTTCAATGATTCCGATTACCCCGACGGACTATTGGTTAAAAAAAAAAAACTAGAGTCTCACCACCCATTTCTATTGGAAAAATAAAAAACCAAGGATAGCACATACAACACTTCAAAACACTTAGGAGGACTGGAAGTGTCACCTAGTGACCAACGTTAAATTATAAACTCAGGTCCCAGCCACAGAAACCCAACAGACAGTCGAGGTTGCATACAAAAAATACACTTTATTGATGGGCCAGCAAGTATTAAATAGAAACACTAATACGTAGGAGAAAAAGTTCACTAAAATCAAGTCTCTGAAACCCTTTTGAGAGAGGTTAAGATTCAGTGACTGGGTAGCTTCTCAGTGGTTTGCTCCAGATGTCCTCCCTCAAAACAGTCAAACGGACACGTCCAGAGGGTCACGTAGTCGTCAGACCCACAGGAAAAAGTTACGGTACTCCAGGCAGCAAGCAGCGAGCGTCGAGGGAGGTTCGAAAATAGCCACTCAGTCTTCGAGCCAACGACCAGAACCACAGGATGGGTATTGCCAAGGCTAAAAGCAAGCAACCACAATGAACACCAACAGTAGCAAAAAAACACACATTCACACTGTGTGGTAATAAAATATATTTACTGCCCTTCAGGCAACAATAGCGAGCGTTGAGGGGGGTTCAAGGGTAGCCACACAGTCTTCAGGACGACGCCAGGCACTGGAACCACAGGATGGGTATTGCTGAGGCTAGGAACAAGCAACCACAATGAACACCAACACCACAGATAGCAGAAGAACACGCATTCACACTGTGTGGTAGAAAAACATAGTTACGGCCCTTCAGGCAACAATAGCGAGCGTTGAGGGGGGTTCAAGGGTAGCCACACAGTCTTCAGGACCACGCCAGACACTGGAACCACAGGGTGGGTATTGCTGAGGCTAGGAACAAGCAACCACAATGAACACCGACACCACAGATAGCAGAAGAACACGCATTCACTCTGTGTGGTAGAAAAATATAGTTACGGCCCTTCAGGCAACAATAGCGAGCGTTGAGGAAATCCAACTGCAGTATACCGGTGTTCAAGCAGCGAGGCCTGGGAACCTGGGCTTAACAGTTACAGAGCAGGAGCATGCATTGACCACAATGGCAGCCGATCAACCACCACCAAGCAAGACCTCTTTCTCTTCCAAAGGACCAGTTTTTATCTTCCTTCAACCCAAGCATGGACAGCCGGTAAACAATTAGTTGGTAATTGAAATCATCAGCATCAAAGCAGAGACAATAATAAAATTACTGACAGGAAGTATCGCCCAAATATGGGTAAAAAGGTGGAGCATTATAACGAGTTCTAATAAACTAATTTCATCACATTAGTAGGGGAGGAAGCACAGTCCAAATATGGGCATAGTAGTAAACAGGAAGCAGGTTGCCAGGTTTGTCCATGAACGAGTGTCTAAAAAGAGTCAAGTAGGGCAGATTAAGTAGTAGCCACAACAAAACCCACTACAAATTTGATGCACACACACAGTGAATAACCACTAAAATTCAGAGTGCAAATATGTTCATGCACACAGTAAACACCATCACACATGATACACCACACACAGTAAGGCCCTAATGTCTCTTCCAATTAAAAACAAAAAAGTACTGGTTCAACCTGTGACAGAAGCACCAAATTTTATGCACTATTATCTGGCGAACCAACTGCAGTATCTATATAAATGGACTCAACAACAGACACACAGACTCAACACAGATCATGGCTTGATCTTGAGCAATACTTGTGCTCCCCCAATTCAATCGCAGACCTCCCATTTCTACCACAGTCAATAAAAAAACTGGACTTCTATCATAACATGACAATAGCAACAATTCTGGCAGCCTGGTGGAAAACCAATAAAATCACCAAATCACCCCCAGCACCACGTAGGTATACCCCCATCTGGCACAACCCTGACTTTCGTCTTCACAATGAACTGATTTATTTCCCCAAATGGCAACAAAATGGCATCACCCACCTTCACCACGTATTTGAAAATCATAAATTTATGCCTTTCACCTCAATTATTGAAAGAGGGATGTTTTAAGCAACGTACGAAGAACGGGCCCCTGGTCGGTTATCGTTTGTGTATGGTGTGTTTGTGTTACCTTGGTGTGTTTATCCTCTGCCTGTCTGCCTGCCTGCACCTGTTTCTTGAGCAGTTTAAGAGTAAAGTTTATTGAATTGGAAATCTGGGGCCCGTTCTTCGTACGTTGCTTAAAACATCCGAGATCAAACGAGACATCCAAGATAATATCATCGTGCTCATCATGATCCGGCTAATTAGGTTCTTCGAACACTCCTGCCGGTTATGATTAGTATAGCTGGATTGGGTTATCTGAGATAATTGCGCGTTCATGCGCTGGGTTAAAAGGGGATATGTATCGATAGTAGAAACATTGATCAGCAACGCTGCTATTGGCTGCTCACCATGGCCAAAGAGCGCGCTCAGTTTTTTTCTCCACAGAAGAGCAAGAGTTATTGCTTGAAGGATATGCAGAATTTGAAAACTTAATTAAAACGCCAGGGAACACCTCAAAGTGTGCAAAAGCCAAGAGAGAGGGCTGGCAAAACGTAGCAGACAAATTAAGTTTGTAGTTAGATGTTTTTATCACTTATTACAGTATATATTTTTATATTTGAATAATTTCTAAATAATTAATAACTTTGTTCATTGTAATGTCAGAGTCACCACCCACTACTAGAACATGGGAACAAGTAAAAGTGAAGTACTAGAATATTCTACATCATAGTAATTTGTAGCCTACTAACTAATCTCTTTTAAAAAGGCACTGTTAATAAATGTTTGCCTGTTTATAAAAGCAACCAAGAAAAAGGCTGAGAAAAAAACAACGAAAAAACAAACAAACAGTTGGTGGTCCTCAGGGGCGCCGCCAGGAATTTTGGGCCCCATGACAAAAAATTACATTGGGCCCCCTCTGCGCAGCTGTTGTCACCACATCTCTAGGACCTAACTGTCCCATCAAAAGCTTTACATAACTCTAATCAAAGGCTTGCAACTGTCTTGCTTCTTGTAGTTCAATACTAGTACTAGCACAATATTAACTGCTGGTGATTTATAAATGCAAGTCTGCATACAGTATGCATTTCACTATTTGATGCAAGATTAAAAGCCACCATAAAAAATGTCCTTAATGCAACACTTTGTAAAAAAATTTACCTTAAAATAATGTTTCCAAAATCGTTTCAGTGGTTCATCAAAGTCGTAACAGGGTGAAAGGCACTTATGCCTCCGCTTTGCGGCCCTATATCTGCTATAACTTCACTATGTAAGATTGCCAGATCGGGTCGCGTTTCTGTAGTTCTAATGAGACATAAGAAAACTACAAATTTGACTTTCTTTACGACAAGTGTTACAATAGTCATTATTTTGTTTTTCTTCATTTCTGATGTCGCATTACATCATACTTTCATAAAATCATGCATCATACTCTACCTTGTCTGTGGACCAAAGCCGGTGCTGGATAAACAGTGAGCGTGCAACAGTAGGCTGCGTTAGGCTAAATGATTTACGACAGCGGTCAATTCCGCTTCCAACCTGTAGGGCGACTGCAGAGGAAAAGTTCCATAGTGTTGCTTTAAGGGAATCCTTTACAGTCTCAATGTATTTTTTATTTTTATTAATAACAGACTTTTAAAAATGAAACACAAAAAAAACTAAATATATCTTACATTTTTAATCAAAATAAATTAACATCATCTCAAAACAATGAAAACAGCTGATTTTTTAACTTAACTGCACATAAATCTCAACAACAAAATAAAATTGACGTGTAAAACGGAATTCCCACATCAGGGTTATTTTAGTGCTACAAAACAGATCAAGTGATCTCTAAATCAGTAGGTTTTGAAGTTTGGAATATGGTCATAACAAACTAACAGTATCAGTGACATCAAATTAAAAGGTAAGTTAACATGGTACAAATAAGAACAATGTACAAATAAGACTCCTAGACCCCAAGACTTTTCTCTCAAATAACAGCTCAACACGTTTTTAGGCAGGTTAATAGGCTACCACTCACAGACTAAAGGCTACCCACCTTTCTTTGTGAAAAACTGGTATACAGAACGACAGCCTTTCTTTAGTCTTTCCTCTCTCTCTTTCCTCTCTTTCCTTTTCTGGAAACCAGATTTGATTTTACTATTCGACATTATGGTCTCTGTATTTCTAGCGCGCCGCCGGCGCCTTCACCGTGCATCGATAGGCCTATTTCACAAGATGGCTCCCGAGACCGGAAGTAGGGTAAACTCTTTTCCGGTGAAAGCGCTAGCAGTTACAGTCGGAGGACAAATGCGGAAACTATAATCGGTTTAGTCCTGTTGCTTACCTTTTTTTATGGTGTTTATGTCAACCCAAAGAAGAAACAACCCTATTTATCACTTCACAGCTTTCCGTGTCTTACGGGTTTTCATGGAACAACTGGGGAGACGTTAAATCACGCCAGACACAGACGGCAAAAAGACTTCTGGTCGCGCCGCCCGCCCGAATCGCCATTCATTTTCAAAATGGACTTTGAACAGCTTGTTTTCTCTCCCAGTCATTCATATAACGTTATCTGACAAAAGTAAGAATATCAGATGTTGTCCGTTTTGTTGATAGTTTTCAGGGAGTTGTGAAAAGATCGAAATTGGACAAATTCTTGACGTTTGCTTAGTGCTTACATAAAAAAGTTCCATTCATTTTTGGCATGACACTTGATGACTAAGCTCACATTTAACGTTAATATATCGAAAAACAATAAATAAATAAATTGAAATGATGTCTGATTGTAGGCTATGAGTTAAATCTAGTGGCTTTTGTTAAAAAAAAAATCATGTTATTAAGTGTTAGTCCAGGAGATTGCAGCAATCTTCCACTACTAGATTATGGCTAAGAATTGTACATCTTTACAGTGAATTTGACCTAACGTTGCTAGTATGTCTAATAATGAAATTAAGGCAAATAAAAAAAATATTTAGACTAAAAACATAAATGAAGTGATTGATTTTACATGTTTAAAAAAAAACCATGTTACAAAATAATATTTAACTGTCTGGGGTCCCCTTATGAAAAGAAAATATTCCCTATATGAATGATCAATATATGAAATGGTTTAACAGTATATTTGAAAACATACAGAATAATATATGGTGATAATATATTACAATATATTGAATGAAACATGTCATTCAAGTCACTTTTTGCATAGAAACAAGTAATTTTCATATATTTAAAAATGTGAGAATATATTTACTAATATATAATCTAATTTTATATTCAGTAATACACTAAAAAATATATACAGGGATTAAAGTTATCCGTCGCTACGACGGACTTCCGTTAATATCAGGTTTCCCCCTGTCCTTATGTCTTAAATCACCCTTTTCATTATTTTAAGGCCGTAAATATGCTTATATTTCTCAAATAGTGTAATAAATGTCTTAATTTTAGTTCGAATGGGTCGGAAGGACGAGGTGTTCACCCGCTTAGGGAGATGTGATCAAAGCCTGGACTGGAGCAAAAGCCCGTTCCTCTCTGCACAGAAGCGTTCTATTATCACTCCGCTCCTGATCCAGTCCCACTCACGGGAAAAAACTGCTCCGTGTTCAAACAACTTTAAAAATGATTCCAATATGTTTATTTTTTTAAACCACAAACGTCTGAATTTATAAGACTATATGTAACGGTTTGGAAAGTATTTTACACGTTTAATAAATGTCCCAGCTGCCCTTGCTTGCACAAGTAAACAGCAGGCCTGGCATAGCGCACCCAGGTAAAAAGGAAAGAAAGTTACAGAAAACAACTTCTACAAACAATTTTAATTTGCCAACAGGTAATAATAATAAATAACAGTGCATGACGTGCAAATCGGGTAACAGTCAAGTGCAATATAAACATGTTTTGTCAGGGCATCAGTCCCGAACCGGCATCAACACTCCATTTCAACATCTGCTTCCTCCTTCACACGCGCCTGGCGTGATTTAACTTCTCCCCGGTTGTTCCATGAAAACCGCAAAACACGAAAAGCTGTGAAGTGATCAATAGGGTTGTTTCTTCTTTGGGTTGAAACATAAAAAGGTAAGCAACCGCTTTTAGTCTCCGCATTTGTCCTCCGACTGTACCTGCTAGCGCTTTCACCGGAAAAGAGTTTACCCTACTTCCGGTCTCGGCGGCCATTTTTGTGAAATAGGCCTATTGACTGTCTGCTAAACACCGTCACCGATGCGCGCGCTTAGGCAGGACCAAACCATTTCATGCAGATACATGGGGGTGGTCGGTCAATATGGATATTTACTTTTTGGTCAATGGGGATATTTAACTTTTATTGCCAAAATAAGTCAAATCAAAGACATCATTCAATTTATTATTATTTGAAATATACTCAATAATGATGTTATATACACTCACCGGCCACTTTATTAGGTACCCCATGCTAGTAACGGGTTGGACCCCCTTTTGCCTTCAGAACTGCCTCAATTCTTCGTGGCATAGATTCAACAAGGTGCTGGAAGCATTCCTCAGGGAGTTTGGTCCATATTGACATGATGGCATCACACAGTTGCCGCAGATTTGTCGGCTGCACATCCATGATGCGAATCTCCCGTTCCACCACATCCCAAAGATGCTCTATTGGGTTGAGATCTGGTGACTGTGGAGGCCATTTTAGTACAGTGAACTCATTGTCATGTTCAAGAAACCAATTTGAAATGATTAGAGCTTTGTGACATGGTGGAAGTAGCCATCAGAGGATGGGTACATGGTGGCCATAAAGGGATGGACATGGTCAGAAACAATGCTCAGGTAGGCCGTGGCATTTAAACGATGCCCAATTGGCACTAAGGGGCCTAAAGTGTGCCAGGAAAACATCCCCCACACCATTACACCACCACCACCAGCCTGCACAGTGGTAACAAGGCATGATGGTTCCATGTTCTCATTCTGTTTACGCCAAATTCTGACTCTAACATCTGAATGTCTCAACAGAAATCGAGACTCATCAGACCAGGCAACATTTTTCCAGTCTTCAACTGTTCAATTTTGGTGAGCTCTTGCAAATTGTAGCCTCTTTTTCCTATTTGTAGTGGAGATGAGTGGTACCCGGTGGAGTCTTCTGCTGTTGTAGCCCATCCGGCTCAAGGTTGTGCGTGTTGTGGCTTCACAAATGCTTTGCTGCATACCTCGGTTGTAACGAGTGGTTATTTCAGTCACTGTTGCCCTTCTATCAGCTCGAACCAGTCTGGCCATTCTCCTCTGACCTCTGGCATCAACAAGGCATTTCCGCCCACAGAACTGCCGCTCACTGGATGTTTTTTCTTTTTCGGACCATTCTCTGTAAACCCTAGAGATGGTTGTGCGTGAAAATCCCAGTAGATTAGCAGTTTCTGAAATACTCAGACCAGCCCTTCTGGCACCAACAATCATGCCACGTTCAAAGTCACTCAAATCACCTTTCTTCCCCATACTGATGCTCGGTTTGAACTGCAGGAGATTGTCTTGACCATGTCTACATGCCTAAATGCACTGAGTTGCCGCCATGTGATTGGCTGCTTAGAAATTAAGTGTTAACGAGCAGTTGGACAGGTGTACCTAATAAAGTGGCCGGTGAGTGTATATATATAATTTTTTTTTTTTTTTTACCTATTTGATGGGCCCCCTGTCAGTCAGGGGCCCTTGGAATTGTCCTAACTTTTCCCCCCTATACGGCGCCCCTGGTGGTCCTGCACCCCCACATTATACCCAGGCAGAAGAGCTGACCCTTGGGTTGAGTGTGAACCTTGTGGAGGGCATTCCTGGGTTCAGCTCTTCCTCAGACCCACAGCCAGAGGCCAGGAGCAGAACACCTTCACTGCTGGGAAATGAACTTTAAATGATCCTACACTGTAAAATAATTTGTTGCTGCATTAAATTCAGTAGGCCTATAATCCAAATGGCTGTCCAGTCATATCAGCTGTTAAACCTTGAGTAGCAATGAATTGCTTTGACTTGTTAAAGTCTACATGAGTGACTGTGAAACTACATAGTTAATGTAAAAAAAATATGTTGCCTTGAGTTATTGATCACATTTCCCCCCAGTGTACTTCATTGTAATGAAATTGTGTTTTCCTCTTTTGTGCAGTATTAAACAATACACCAACACTTGTATGTGTTCCCAAGTATGTGCAGTAAGTGGACTTTTTCTAATGTTACATCAAAAGGGAAGAAAGTAGCTAAACACTTTGTAATGGCCATTTTTCCCCCAATGCACAGGACAGTGAAGAAACCCTCTCAGGTATCTTAAAGTGCATAAATAACTTTACTTAATTTACACTTGAGTACCTATTATTTCTAATATGAGTTGCAGGAGTCCACATCTACAGAAGAGCAGTGATGCAGAGGTGGGCAGTGTTGTACTTTTCCTTTTAATTTTTGATGCATGAGCCATGTGTTTGACAGGTGTACCCCTACCCCTAGAAAACAGAGTATTTTGAAAATACTTGACAACTTAAAGAAAAAAAAAAACTGGCACTAGAGATAGAGTTGCTTCATAGGAACTTCAGAGTAAGTGCTAATATATTATTTCACACAGAGTACAATATATATTATTTGCAGGCAAAAGATGACTTGATCACTGGCTTTTCTTTACAAAGAACAATTAAAATAAAAATCAAGGAACTAAGCATATTTGTCTTGTCTTTTATTAAACATTTAATGAAATGTTTTATATTTTTTCTGATGGTGCAATGTTGTGTAATATGGCCCATGTCACAGGTCCTGTCAGGTGCAACCCTCAGACTTTTCAGACACTTTAAAAAGTTAAAAAGCAAGTTGTAAGCTAAGAGAGCTGTGACAACGCCTACTGCTCCTGCCGCCATCTTACCATACAACGTGATAAGGTGAGCGCGAACAGTAGGCTTGGATCGGCGTTCGTAGATCGACTGGTAGAGACTGTTTTTCAAAGATGGCTTCTGCCTGTATACGCGGAGTTGACTGCATGTATAAAATACCTTCTTATTAAACTGTCTGGACACTGACAAAGTTCTCAATGCTTCGGTTTGAAGGTAGGGACCCTCATTATGCTACCGTTTTAGTGTGGGGCTATTTTGAGCCTTGTTAGTGGTATTAACAAGCGATTTTTATTTGTCATTACTCTATGCCCTATATACTAGCGTTATACTAGCGTTATAGGCTAAACTGTTTTTAGAGATAAAACTGTTCACATTCGATAATCATGAAAACAAATCTCAGATAACGGTTGACTAGGTAACAATGTGTAATTAGACCAAAGGTTCATTTTGCGCCGGAGTTCTCCTTTAACACAATCATACAATTCTATTACATACTGATTAGTTAACACATCTTCCTTAGTAGTTAACAGTAGTGAAGAAGTAGTTAATGAAGAATTACCTATTAGTTCTTCAATAATTCCCTATTAGTTATGCAGTAAGTAAGAAACAGTATTCTGGCAGCATATGCCAGAGGCAGCAGTATACCGGCAGCCATATCACCCTGTAGCCCAAGACTGGTTGCCCACTGAAGCTAAGCAGGGCTGAGCCTGGTTTGTACCTGGATGGGAGACCTTCTGAGAAAACCAGGTTGCTGCTGGAAGAGGTGTTAGTGAGGCCAGCAGGGGGTGCTCACCCTGTGGTCTGTGTGGGTCCTAACGCCCCAGTATAGTGACGGGGACACTATACTGTCAAAGAGCACCGTCCTTCGGATGAGACGTTAAACCGAGGCCCTGACTCTCTGTGGTCATTAAAAATCCCATGGCACTTCTCGTTAAGAGTAGGGGTGTGACCCCGGTGTCCTGGCCACATTCCACCCATTGGCCCCTGCCAATCATGGCCTCCTAATAATCCCCATCCACTGAATTGGCTCTATCACTCTCTCTCCTCTCCAACTATAGCTGGTGTGTGGTGAGCGCACTGGCGCCATTGTACTGTGGCTGCCGTCGCATCATCCAAGGATGCTGCACACTGGTGCAGGTTGAGGAGAGACCCCCTGATATGATTGTAAAGCGCTTTGGGTGTACAGTAGTACAAATGAAAGCGCTATATAAATGCCTCATTCATTCATTCTATTCTAAAGTGTTACCAAAAAAAGTGGTCAAAAAAATCGTCGTGCCGGCGCGATAGCCGACCCCAGAGGGTTAAGGGCCTGAGTGTGCTCGTTGTACCACGGCATTGGACTATTTTCTTTAATCTTCTTTAAGCGCAATGGAGCAACTGTGTCTAAAGTGCTGGAAAAGAGATAGTTTAAAGTTTCTGTCGCAATATCGAGTTCTTCTAAGCTATCTAGGATGCTGAGATGATGAAACTGATCAGGAAGATTATTAATAAAGCAATCTTTAGTGGCAGAAGTGATAGGTCTAACATATTTGTAACACGGAGTCGGCTTTGCAGCCTTGGCTAAATGAAGTATACACAAAACTAGATAATGATCTGAGATGTCATCGCTCTGCTGCAGAATTTCAATAGCATCAACATTGATTCCATGTGATAATATTATATCTAGAGTATAATTACGACAATGAGTAGGTCCCGACACGTGTTGTCTAACTCCAATAAAGTTAAGAATATCTTTAAATGCCAATCCCAATGCATCTTTTTCATTATCAACATGTATATTAAAATCACCAACAATTAGGACTTTATCTGCAGCCAGTACTAACTCTGATAGAAAGTCAGCAAATTCTTTGATGAAGCCTATATGGTGCCCTGGTGGCATGTATACAGTAGCCAGTACAAATATCAAACTTGATTCATCATTCACATTATATATTGTTACATTAAGCACCAACACTTCAAAAGAATTATATTTGAAGCTAGACTTCTTAGTAATTTTGAAAATATTAATATAAATTACAGCAACACCTCCCCATTTGCCTTTTCAGACGAGGTTCATGGAACAGACACAGTCTCTATGTGATGATATCTAGGTGAAAGAGTCTCTATGTGATGGGATTTATCTGTGTAAGCTTGATCAATAGATGTTAAACCACCTTCCCGTTGAGTGACTATAGACCACTGCTGTTTTGCACAAAAAAAGACTCAGCGTGATACAGCTCGTTGCTATAGGCAAAACACGGCATCCACAACTCGACAATTACCACATTAACCGCCCATGCGCTCACACACTTGCATCAAGGATTTCCTCCCTTTGTTTAACACAGAATAAACAATGTAAATAAACAAACTTCTTTGTACAAACTATTACAGCAAATGCCACACTCACACCTTGCTATGGCGCTTCAGGGACACAACACCAGAAGGAGACAACACGAGGTCAACAGGAGGTCAACAACAGGAGGTCAACACGTCAGGAAGATACGCCGTCTACTAATCTTTGCGCTATTTATAGAGCAAAATAAATACACACGCCCCACCCCGTACACAATCCTTATTAGTCACTCGGTCACATATGGTTTATCCAATACATTAATAAATAAGATTCAATATGTGCAAAACTCTGCAGCTAGGGTCCTCACATATACAAATAAATCTTCCCACAATACTCCTATCCTACGCAGACTCCATTGGCTACCCGTTCACTTTTGTATTCATTACAAGATACTCCTTATCACATTCAAAGCACTCCATGGTCTTGGCTAGAACATAGTTCTCTTTCAAACATTCGCTCGGGTATCTCACCATGGGAAGATCTGGAAGTACCAATCACAGCACGTCTGTCAGTTGACAGACCAATCACGACAGTGATGCGGGAGTCCCACCTCCCTCATATATACCGCTGCCAGTGGTCCCTACTTCATTCTTCGATCTCTTCCCCGTGAAGATCAAAATTGGAAGCTATCCTTCAGTAGGACCTGTCTTCAAATAAGTTGTTTAACTGTTCTAAGACGAGCCGTCAAGGTACGTCACCGAACGCAGCTGTTTTTGTTAGCGGGTCTTTTTCCACTGTAACAGTGATTTTTATTTGATTCTGGTATACTACGAGAATTAACGTGTTACAGCGAATTCTCTTAGATATTCCTTTTTCCTGAGTCGCACGTTGTGGTGGGCTTGGATACGGTTATTATTATTATGGCAACTACAAGTTCTGCAAGCGGCGGACCGAAAGCAGAAACTTCACGTCTGTGATGTTCAATGATATCAGGCAAGGATCCTCATCCTTTGTGCATCGCATGCCTGGGGGTTAGACAACGCTCAGGCAGCCCTCGCTAACCCCGAGGGCTGTCCTCACTGTTCTCTCTTCCCGTCGAGGGTGCTAGAGAGAAGAGTGCGAGTCGCGGCCATTAACAAGGGAGATCCCTGCTTTTCTCCGCCGCCCGCGGAGGAGACTATACAGCCCCCTGCGTAATGCGGCTGGGGCGAATTTATGGATGAAGTCTCCCCCAACTACCTCCCCTCTTTGGATCCTTTACGGATGTAAGAGAGGAGGACGATGATGATGACGAGGCCATCGCTCGACTGTTGAAGGACGATGGTGAGGAGGATGACGACGATGCGATCCTCCCGCCGAATCCCTCCCGGCCAGGCAGCGCGTTAAGCGAAGGTTCAACCTCCCCGGCTCGGACGGAGCTCGACCTACTGGAAATGTGCCGGAAGGGCGGCGGCAAAACCCTCCATAGACTGGCCGTCGCAGAAGACGGGCCAGGGGATGGAGAGAGATCTCTATGACGGCAAGAGACTGCCGTCATATGCCCCACCAGCTAAACAGCTCATTCCAGCGGTCCCCGCGTGCTTTTCAGAAATTAAACGTTTCTGGGATAAGCCCTTTTCACATAGGGTTCCTGTAAAGGGATTTTCTAGGCTGGATGTTGATAAAATGGAAGAGTTAGGGATGTCAAATTCCCCTCCTGTCGAGCTGTCAGTGGAACATCATCTCCACCCTAACTGCAGGACAGCCTTTTCCTCGGCTTCATCTTCACTGCCAGGACGCACTGAGCGTCTAACAGCCTCAGTTTTTCTGAAGATTTATCGTTCTTCTGCACTGGCAGTGAGGGCTCTTAATGACACCTCTCTCCTCACTGCTTATCAAGCAGAGCTTATGGAAGAGATGGGGAGGCAAATGGACACCAAACCCAGCCCTCTGGGAAGAGATTTGTGTTATTGCAGATCTCAACCTGATAACTTCCAGAGGTGCGGTCCAAAACTGTGGCCGCAGCATAGGCCTGGCAGTGGTCGGCGAGCGAGCTCTCTGGCTGGGACTGTCAGGGCTGTCAGACAGAGAAAAGGCAGACTTCTTGGATGCTCCGGTTGAGCCCAAAGCTCTTTTCGGGGCATCGGTCACTGCTATGCGACAAAGGTGTGATCTAAAGAAGCAGGAGGGTGAGGCTTTCCAAACTTGCCTCCCTCGCAGATCCACCGTCAGGGTTTCTCAACCACCACGGTCCAGGTTTGAAGCCCCCCAGCAGAGAGGTTGGTCAGACTTCAGAGGCCCTAGACCTTCTCAGCCTCACCAGGCTGAGCCACAGTCTAAGCCAGCTCAGCCGAGGGGAAAACCTTCCTTCGCAGCGGCTGCAGCCAGACACGACCTGCAAACCCTCAGGGAGGGAAGAAACGGCGAGAAACCTAATATTACATTATGTTCAGAAAAAAGGGATGAGCAACAGCACTCACAGAGTATCTGTTGTTATCCTCCCTCAAAGAGAGCGGTCATTTTCTCCCCCTCCCGCCAAGAGAAGGCGTCGGACACGGGAATTGTTCACAGAAAAAAGTTCCCCCAGTGCCTCACAGAGAAGTTTCCCTCCATCCACCCACAGGGTTATAACAGAGGGCAGAGGGCTGTTTTCTGAAAGATATGTGTGCTGTGAAAATAATAAACACGTTCCCTGTGCATCCAGGCAGTGGGCCGAGGGCACAGCAATGTTTGAAAATGAAAACACACACAAAAACAAAAATTTCCAGATCAGAGCTGCAGTCCCCAGCTCCGCCGCTAGATGGCGCCGCCGCATCACTAGTGGACGAGAGCTGCTGCGGCCCGCTCGCTGCTCATGCAGAGAGCTGGCGTGCATGTGCAGTACACCCCTGGGTTTTATCCACAATAAGCCGGGGTTATCGTCTGCAATTTGCTGTAAAACCTCCACTTTTCAACAGCCTGTTAATGTCAGCAGCAGAAGGGGAGTCAGCTCAGATTGTAAAGGAAGAAATAACCTCTTTATTGAGCAAAAGAGCTATTCGAGTTGTGCTGCCGGAGGACAGCCATCAAGGTTTTTACTCCCGGTACTTTGTCATTCCCAAAAGAGGAAGGCGGGTCTCCGTCCTATTCTGTATTTACGGAACCTCAACAAACACCTCAGAAAATACAAGTTCAAAATGTTGACCTTAAAGACGTTAGCTCAAATTATTCATCCCAAGGACTGGCTTACGTCAGTCGATCTGAAAGATGCATATTTTCACATAAACATCTACCCGGCACACAGAAAATTCCTCAGGTTTGCCTATCGAGACACAGCCTATGGGCCCTATCTTGCACTCGGCGCAAATGACTTTGTACACTGACGCATGTATCATTCCTATTTTGCACCCGCGCAAAGCGGGCTTTTCCCTTCACAGACACACGTCGGTTAACTAAGAAATACACTTGCGCTCCCCGGGGCGGTTCAGCGCAAAGAGGAGGCGTGTTCCGGCGCAAACTTTCCCTCATGCTATTTTGCTGTTCTATAAAACAAATGCGCCACTGACCAGAAAAAAACTAGTCTAAAGTCAGTGGCGCGTTGCGGGTTGTTCATTATGCTATTTTAAGGGCGCATGCTTGGCCATAATCAATGTAGCGTGTGGACAACGCGCATACACTTTGATTCTCTCATCTAAGCAGCAGTTTTCATTTTTCAAATCATACATTATTACAATAGATAGATAGATAGATAGATAGATAGATAGACAATTTATTATAAAAGTATATACATGTAGCTTACACATTTACCCAAATTATCATACGCCTGTTTAACAGAAGTTAATTTGGGTGGGTTTCTCCATCCCCAATGTCACTTCTCTGTGTTTTACGGCCCTGACGAGAACGTTGCTCTCCTCGGCTGTGAACCGCTCCTGTCGCGCGCCTGGCAAATCCGCCGTTATAATAAGCGCGCCTGCTTAAAGGGAATGTGAGATGACGCTCTGATTGGTTTATTTCACGTTACGCCCAAACCACACCTATGAATAATGAAGCTACTTCAGACCAACCCCTTTTAGATTTGCGCCAGGCGCAAGAGGCATTTATCCCGCCGGGAAAATAGCAACAGCGCCGGGATCCGCCCACAAAGTTACTTGCGCTTTGTGCTTTGACACTTGCGTTTCAGATCGTTAAAATAGGGCCCTATGAGTTTTTGACAGTCCCGTTCGGTTTGTCTTTAGCTCCCATGGTTTTCAGCAAATGTGTGGAAGCATCGCTCACACCGCTGAGAATAATGGGTCTAAGAGTGTCAGCATATTTGGACGATCTGCTGCTGTGCGCACCGCCATTGCAACAGGCAGAGAGAGAGACAAAAATGCTCGTGTCTCATTTGGAGAGCTTAGGTTTCAAGATAAACGAAACAAAAAGCTGCTTGGTGCCTACACAAGAGATAATTTACCTGGGTCTCAGACTGAACTCGGACCTCTATCAAGCTTTTCTGTCCGAGGAGCGCATTAGGTCAATTCGCGGCTGTCTATCACTTTTTCAGAAAGGAAACAGAGTTCCATTCAGACTGTGTTTGTTTACATCTTCTGGGGCTGATGGCCTCGACAGTTTCCTTCATTCCACTGGGACTGTTGCGAATGAGGGAGTTTCGGAACTGGAAGGCGGCGCAGGGTTTGTGTCCAAAACGCCATCTCAACCGCAAAGTGATAGTGACATCACTCTGCATGCGCACTCTCCGTCAGTGGAGAGATCGCTCTTTTCTCGAGTCAGAGTCAGGGACTCCGCTGGGAGCAGTTTCTCTGAGAAAGGTGGTTACAACGGATGCGTGGCTCACAGGTTGGGGTGCAGTGTGCGAGGGCAGGATAGCGACGGGGATATGGCCCTACAAAACGCACACATAAACTTCCTGGAACTGTTAACAGTGTTTCTGGCACTGAACCAATTTGTGTGGTACTTAAGGATCCACCACATTTTGATCAGGTCAGACAAGACAACGGCGGTGGCATACATAAATCGCCAGGGAGGCACACGTTCCCATCTGCTTCACAGTCTGCCTCAGAAAATAATCGTGTGGGCGTGAAGCATTTTCATTCACTACGGGCAACCCATGTCCCGGGAATAATGAATGGGGGCGGATCTCCTGTCCAGAGGAAATCCTCTGTATTGAGAATGGACTCTCCACCCTCAGGTAGTGAGCCAGTTGTGGGAGAGGTTTGGTCGAGCTGCCGTAGATCTCTTCACCTCGCACGAAAACACTCAGTGTCCTCTATTCTTCTCTCTGGCGAGAGACGGTGTGGATGCTCTTGCGCACCCGTGGCCAAACGCACTACTGTACGCGTTTCCTCCACTGAGTCTGATCTTTCCAGCTTTAAGAAGGGTAAGAGAGTACGGTCACTCAGTCATAATGATTGCCCCCAACTGGCCAGGGAAGTTGTGGTTGACGGACATAATTCAAAGCCTTTGCGACCAGCCTTGGCCTCTCCCGTTGCGCAGGGAACTTCTATCACAAGTGCGCGGGGAGATTTTTCACCCAGCCCCAGACAAAGTGGCTCTTTGGGCCTGGCCCGTGAGAGGTTAAACTTGAGTGTGACGGGTTTGCCTCCGGGGGTGATTGAAACAATTCAGAATGCACGAGCAGCTTCAACGCGCTCTGCATATGATCGGAAATGGACTGTGTTTGAGCGATGGTACGCACACAGACACATTGTTCCTTTTTTCTGTTCTGTTGTGGATGTGTTTTGTTTTCTGGAGGAACTTTTGGATAAGGGCAGAGCCTTTTCAACTGTTAAGGTTTTATCTTGCCGCAATTTCTGCGTGTAATGTGGGGGTTGACAGAAACACTATAGGTCAACACCCGCTTGTGTGCAGGTTTATGAGAGGTGCACGGCGTTTGAACACGGTTTCAAAGCCATTGATTCCGCCGTGGGATCTGTCTGTGGTCCTTAACGCACTATCTCAGCCCCCTTTTGAGCCTATAGAGTGTTGAATTAAAGCTCCTTTTGCTAAAGGCTGCTTTATTATTGGCTCTTTTGACCGCAAAGCAGGTTAGTGAACTTCACGCGCTTTCTGTTCATAACTCCTGTATGCAGTTCGCTATGGATTACTCGAGAGTAACTCTCAAAACAAATTCAGCGTTTGTCCCTAAAGTTAGCGAGTCAGCTCTTGCCTGTAAACAAGTGGATTAACTGGCTTTCCATCCGCAGCCTTTTTCCTCATCAGAGGATGCGCAGCATCATTGCTTGTGCCCTGTCTGTGCACTATGTGGACTGAACGAAAGCACTAAGGAAGAGTAATCAGTTATTTGTTTCATGGGCTGATTCTCATAATGGGAAACCTATTTCGCGTCACCGCCTGTCCCACTGTGTAGTGGAAGCTATTATATTAGGTTATAATGGCATGGTTCTCTGTCCTCCGGAAGGGCTGAGGGCTCATTCTACCAGAGGTTTGGCTACCTCATGGGCACTGTTTAAGGGCGTTTCAGTTCAGGACATATGTGCAGCAGCAAGTTGGGCTTCGCCTCACACATTTGTCCGATTTTATAGAATGAATGTCACTGAGCCATCACTGGCTCATTCCGTCTTAAGTGTGTAAAAAAAAAAAAACACACTCACTGTGAAGTGTTTATGTCGCATACATCACTGAATTGGTTGACATGCCTGCTTCGGAAAGCATATCTGCAATACGGGAGTTGTCTATATCCCATAGTGAGATACCGAGTGAATGTTTGAAAGAGGAATGCAGCTTTTGCGTACTTCAAATAATAGCCGAGTCCCAAATAGACGCCTGTCTATTTTACACGCCTGGTGTGGCTGCAGGTTTGGGTAAATAAAGGCCGGTCTCAAATAGAGGCCGGGTCTGTTTTTTAGTTTCGGGTTGTATTTAATCTTTTAAAACCCGTCAGATCGTCCGCTTTTTGGCGGCCTGCAAAGGACATTTTTGTCCCGCCAAAGCCTTTTTTGATCGGTGAGTGATAGAGAATACTCCCGTATTGCAGATATGCTTTTTGTTCATAATAAACCGTGTGCTGTGACTACTGTCTGCGATTGGGTTCATTCCCTTCTTCACCCTTCCAACATCGTAACAGAATGAACCGACCAAGAAAGAACCCAGCAGACAGCGCACCTGATTTCGCTACTCAGCAGTTGTCAGACTCTGAACGATGGTGGCAGTCGGCCATCGCCGACAGCCTGGAAGGCAAGCTTCCTTTCCCTCCTCAGGGTAGGTTGAGCTATTATATTAGGTTATAATGGCATGGTTCTCTGTCCTCCGGAAGGGCTGAGGGCTCATTCTACCAGAGGTTTGGCTACCTCATGGGCACTGTTTAAGGGCGTTTCAGTTCAGGACATATGTGCAGCAGCAAGTTGGGCTTCGCCTCACACATTTGTCCGATTTTATAGAATGAATGTCACTGAGCCATCACTGGCTCATTCCGTCTTAAGTGTGTAAAAAAAAAAAAACACACTCACTGTGAAGTGTTTATGTCGCATACATCACTGAATTGGTTGACATGCCTGCTTCGGAAAGCATATCTGCAATACGGGAGTTGTCTATATCCCATAGTGAGATACCGAGTGAATGTTTGAAAGAGGAATGCAGCTTTTGCGTACTTCAAATAATAGCCGAGTCCCAAATAGACGCCTGTCTATTTTACACGCCTGGTGTGGCTGCAGGTTTGGGTAAATAAAGGCCGGTCTCAAATAGAGGCCGGGTCTGTTTTTTAGTTTCGGGTTGTATTTAATCTTTTAAAACCCGTCAGATCGTCCGCTTTTTGGCGGCCTGCAAAGGACATTTTTGTCCCGCCAAAGCCTTTTTTGATCGGTGAGTGATAGAGAATACTCCCGTATTGCAGATATGCTTTTTGTTCATAATAAACCGTGTGCTGTGACTACTGTCTGCGATTGGGTTCATTCCCTTCTTCACCCTTCCAACATCGTAACAGAATGAACCGACCAAGAAAGAACCCAGCAGACAGCGCACCTGATTTCGCTACTCAGCAGTTGTCAGACTCTGAACGATGGTGGCAGTCGGCCATCGCCGACAGCCTGGAAGGCAAGCTTCCTTTCCCTCCTCAGGGTAGGTTGACCCTGAGGAGGTATGCCCAGGTCGTGGAGGAGAGGAGGTTTTTCTTGCCGGAAATCCTGGTTAACCGCTACCTCATCGCGGGTCTCAACGTCCCTCCTCCTCTCGCTGAACGAGAGAGACTTGTCAGCCGCCCGTTCCACAGTATGGTGGACAGTCTGTCACGGAGGGAGCTGCAGGGTACTACGAAGTCTTCATCTCACGCTACACTTCCTGTGATCCCTGAGGGTCGTCTGCTAGCCATTGCTACACTTGGGGACCAACCCAGTCCCGCCGCGACTCCTGAGACACCTTCCACGTCCATCAATCTTCATGGTAAGCGTGGAAGGCACCCGTCGTGGGAGTCAGCATCGGAGTCTTCCTGCCCGGAATCCTCCTCGCCTGCAGTGAGTTCACCAGTTCCTGTCACGGTTCCTGCTTCACCTCCCTCCCCGGTCCCCAGTCTGACCACATTCTCCGCTCCGCGACCCAGGAAGAAGAAGAGGAAGAAGGGAGCTTCTGGTTCTCCATCTCTACCTCCTCCTGAGTCCGCGATGGCTCTCCAACCCGCCGCTGAAGTCAAGAGCGCTGTTCCTGGCTCCGCTGCTGTAAGCGCGGTTCCGGTCTTTGCAACAGGAGACATAGTTCTACAACCTGCTGCAGAAAGCGCTGTTTCCCAGTCGGCGTTGGGGAGATCCATTACAGAGACTTGTACTGTGAATGTCGTCTCTGAGTCTTCAGTCATGTCAGCTGAAGAGAAAGCAGCGGCCGATTCCGCTGCAAAGGCTGTGATACAGTCCGTATCAGCCCATCAAGAGATGCCGGTCGTCAGTGCTGCAAGGACCTTGTCAGAATACTTGTCTCGTCTCATCAAGATCCTTGATGTCCCTGTCCATCCTGTCTTGTCCTTAGTCCCTGTATCTGTCGCCGAGAGCGCTGCACCAGTATCCGCCGCCGAGAGCGCGGCACCCGAACCCGCTGCCGAGGGCGCTGCGCCCGAGCCTGCCGCCGAGAGCGCTGCGCCCGAGCCTGCCGCCGAGAGCGCTGCACCCGCGCCAGCCGCCGAGAGCGCTGCACCCGCGCCAGCCGCCGAGAGCGCTGTACCCGCGCCAGCCGCCGAGAGCGCTGCACCCGCGCCAGCCGCCGAGAGCGCAACATTCAACGCCTCTCCAGAGTCGGAGGCGATGAGTGTCACCTCTTCATCGGGAAGCCTTGTCTTGCCTTGTAACTCTGTTCCCGTTCCTGCTTCCTCTTCCCCTGTCAGTTCCCGTGTCTCCGTTTCGTCTCCCGCTGCTGTTTCCACTGCCCCCGGACTCCCGTTTGTTTCCCCCGTCATGGCTCAACCCAGGACTGTTTCTCCCTCTACCCACACCACTCCACCCAAGTCTGTTCGGACCCCCCGTCCTAAGCCCACACCCCGTAGTCCCAAGATCACCGTCCCGCCTACCCACCCTGGACCCTCGCTCAAAGACTTTGTTGTCCCTCCGCCTCCCCTTCCTTGTTTATTATTTTTGATGTTCCACCCCAACCCTGTCATTGTTCATTCTTGTATGCCCTTGCTGTTATTTGTCATGTTTTGTTGGGTCTTGTCTATGTCTCAGTCAGTCTTGTCCCGTGTTTGATGTCTCATTGGGGAGCGTCTGGTAGCCGCTCCTTAAGGAGGGGGTTCTGTCATGATTCTGCCATCATGTCCGTGATTTTCTAGTATTGCGGCAGGATCATGACAGACCCATGTTCTGTGTGCAAGCACATGGCCTTGTGTTTTGGTCATGTGCTTGTGTTGTCTCGTCTCTTTACGCCGCCCCCTTGTTATCCTGATTTAGTCATCATTGCTTTACCCGTGTCACCTGTCATGTCTTGATTAGTCTTCTTATTTTATCCCCTTGTGTTTGCTGTCTTGTGTCGGTTCATTGCCAATTGTTGCCAAATGTTGCCAAGTGTTACCTGTGAGTACTTTGTGGAGATTATTGTCATTGTGAGCATTTATTAGTGTTATTGTCTGTTTATTGTGAAGTCAAAGTTTAGTCTTGTCAGCCTAAGAGTCCTTGTCCTGTCCGTGTTTTGCCCCCTCGTGGGTTTTGTTTTCCCTTTTTGTTCATAATAAACCGTGTGCTGTGACTACTGTCTGCGATTGGGTTCATTCCCTTCTTCACCCTTCCAACATCGTAACAGAGTGAATGTGTAATTTCTATCTTTCTAGTCCATATGAATGTCCGCAGTCTGTCATCAGCCAATGTAAATTGTCTTGTTGTTTCCAAAAAAAAGGAATGTTGCTTTCGTGTTTATGCTGTTATAATTGTTAACGAATGTTATTTGACAATTAATGAAGAATTACTGATGTTGTCTGCAATTAACTATTCTGTACATTTACATTGGTGTACTTATTATAAGTATTATGTTAAGTTTTTCACATTGTATATCATTACTATGTGTTTAATGTGAATAATACGAGTTAGCCGGGCAGGAGATTCAAGTGTCGACGCTGTGGTCCATACAGACCCGGCGCCATGGGGGGGGGGGCATTGGGGGGCCTGGCCCGCCCTGTGAGTCCCTAGTGCCCGCCCTGGACGAGCCTGTCTCCCTTCATCAACTCTACGTCACGTCCCACATCTCGATCATCGCGATCTCACAAAGCTCTTTTATCAATGAAGCTGACTGCACAATGAATCTTTCATAATGTCAACACTTTGTTTGGTATAATCAGAGGATTTGCCAGCATGCAGAATTCATCACTGAACAAAAACTCCAAAGTTTTGAGCGGTGAGTGGATTTTATCTGAAACGCATCTGATAGAAATCAACACATATGTCTGTGATTGGCTACATTGCACAACGCTGCAAAAACACATTATAAATAGAAACTCTACCTAATTGCGACTGTAAATCGTTATTTTGTTTAGTTGTTCTTATTGCTTTTGTGCAATATATGAATAACAATTTATTTGTTTTTGGATGTTTTATTTAGATAGGGAGTCCCACGAATCGTTTGATTCTCCCGCAACCCATTACCGCCCGCGCCCGCACTCGCACTCGGCCATCAAATCTAAATGTTAGTAGTCCCGACTCCCGCGGGAGTCCACCAACCACCAGTCCTTGCTTGTTTGCACTTTTATTTATATTTTTATCAATAGGCTACTGTAAAAGATATTGACGAATGAACAATGAGTTCATAAATAAATAAAACGTGTCAGGGCTTGACATTGTGACAAGTGAAATCAGTAGGCCTATTCACATCAAAGTTCAATCAGCTTTGACATATTTAAATCTGAATATTTGTGATATTTTTACTTTTATAAAGGACATTTCCCCTGATTTTATTAAATATATGATTATATATCTTAATGATTCCTCTTTCATTTTAAATTCTTTATTTGATCAATAAATTAAATTAGAATAAGACACTACAGGTGTGACGAATCAGACATTTGCAACAATTTAATAAGCTGTTTCAAACAAACATAAAGCTTTCAGTAGAAGGATAACAAAAGGCAGGTATGCTCGTAAGGACCGGACTGGAGTCCGGGGCGGTGGCCAAAACTCAGGGTCAGAAACAGGCTTGGTTCGGAGCGGGCAGCAGACAACAGGATAACCGGAGACGGGCAAGGTTCAGGGCTGGCGGCGAGAATCAGAATCCTGGTACAGGCAACGGTCACTTGGCAGGCTGCAGACAGTCAGAGAGGTTAGTAACAGGCTAGGTTCAGTCACATGACTACGTTTACATGCAGACAAATTTCGGGTTATGGTCGGGTTAAGGTCACTATTCGGGTTTCTGAAACATTAGGGATAACCCGTTTACATGCGTGAGCAGAGAGAGTTACTCCTTTATACATGGAATTGCAATATCCCGATGTAAACGCGACGTGCGGTTAGCGTCTGGACGTACGGACAACCTTTAGACGCAATATGCGTAATTTCCGATTCTTCTTCCTGTATCCAAAGACAACAACAACAGCAGCACGCGGATAATGAATAGTTCGGGGCAGATAGCGATCGCCTTTGTTTGCGCTTTGGTGCTGGTAACGTTACTGACCTCGCTCCAAAAGTATGCTGTGCTGCGTCTCACCATGTTTACTTCCGGGTTTACTGCACGCGGGTTTTTGTATGCGCCGAGAAGTTTCTCTACTCAAAAGACCAAGATTCCTTGCGAATAGAACATGCGCAGAACACACATCACTATGGGGATATGCCGATGCGCGTTTACATGACCAAAAATTCGGGTTAGAAAAGGGGTACCCCAGGTATAATATCCCGGTTTTTAAAATCCGGGATATGAGCATATTCGGGTTTTTGCCGGTGTTTACATGGCCGTTCGCGACCGGGTTATTGCTAATATCCCGGTTTTGAACGGGTTATTGGCTGCATGTAAACGTAGTCACAGATAGTCAAGGAAACTGGAGAGCGCTCGGACATGAAACACGGGGTGAAACAGTACTTCGCACAGGGTGCCGAGTTAACGAGGCAGATATAGCTTAGGGACCAGAGTAGATACAGAACAGGTGTAATGCAATCAGAGCGTAACGATCCCTACTAAGCTGAAGTATGAGACCCTTAGTATTCAGGAGAGAGAGCACGGGACTGAAAGTGCAGGGAATCACCAGGGCTAGACGCCGTAACAACAGGACTGTTACCAATCAAATTAAATCATTTACACTAAATAATATACATTAAATAATGTTATGAGATTGTTTTAAATCTTTTTTTTTAAATATACAAATAAGAAAAGTTGAAAAGAATTACACTTTTAAACATGAAACTAAACCGCCAGTAGATGGTGGTAAGTGATAAGCGGTGTTATTAAGCGAGTCATTGAGTCATTTGTTCAAACGATTCGTTCAAACAGCTCATTCATCAAGAAAAAAGTAGTCGTTCATGAATGGGTCATTGAATCTTTGACTCAACCGATTCGTTTAAAACACTGAATCATTTAGTAACGAAAACACGGTTGACTGTCTGAGATGCGTTCTGTTTCTGCTGGGATCTTTGTTTGGATTGGATTTGCTTGGTTTGCTTGGTTTGCTTTGGATTTTCTTGGTTTGCTTGGTTTGCTTTGGATTTTCACTGCTAAAATATAACAAAAAGCCAATATTGCATCTAAAACGTAAGTGACTTAATATGAATTACTTATTGAACTGTCGAAATCAGTGTTACATTTTCAATCGTGATGATATTCAGCACTTGGTCGTGTGGTGTTTACATTTATTCATTTTAGCTGACGCTTTTATCCAAAGCGACTTACAATTGCTATATATGTCAGAGGTCGCACGCCTCTGGAGCAACTAGGAGTTAAGTGTCTTGCTCAGGGACACATTGGTGTCTCACAGTGGATTCGAACCCGGGTCTCTCACACCAAAGGCATGTGTCTTATCCACTGCGCCATCACCACATGAAGTGTTGCTTCATGTTATAAATAACGTTATAAAAACTAACTTGCACATAAAAAAAAATTTAACCGCAGTGTGCTGCTAACTGAGTTTCTTTGTGTGAGCTGCAGTTAGGCCTATTTGTTTCATCGAGAGGCTGCGCGAGCCTAAACAGCACAAATTGTTAGCGTCAGTACATTATCTAGGCTACTATCGATCATTGTCATTTGTATCATACATATTCAATTCATTAACGATCATATCCTTTAATATTAAGCAATTAGGAAATTAGGTTTGTCTCATTTGTGCCCCCCTGAAAAAAATGTATGCCCGTCCGTAAATTTGTGTCTGGGTCCATATGAATGTCTTCAGTCTGTCATCAGCCAATGTAAATTGTCTTCTTGTTGTTTCCAAAAAAAAAGACAAAGGCAAGTACAAAGAAGCCCACGTGTGAGTGTGTCTTTCCACATCCGTTACACATGCAGATTCCGTACCCTCGGAATGCGAACTACGGACGGGGCCTACGCCAAAGAACTTTATATCATATTATGCTTGCTGAGCTGTTAATAAATGTTTACTGGTAATGGTTTTATTCTCCCGAGTCTTTCTGGTAGAACTTTAGGTTACTTGCGTAACCCCGGTTCTCTGATAACATGAGTGAGGTATCTCACCACATCCCTCCTTGCAGTGCACGGAGAAGAGATATGCAGAGAGTGAAGTAGGGACCACTGGCAGAGGTATATGTGAGGAAGGTAGGACTCCCGCATCACTGTCGTGATTGGTCTGTCAACTGACAGACGAGGTGTGATTGGTACTTCCAGATCTGTCACGCTCAGAGGCATTCCCATAGTGAGATACCTCACTCATGTTATCAGAGAACCGGGGTTACGTAAGTAACCTAAAGTTCTTTTCTGAGACACATTAGCATGCAGACGTGGAAATATAACTTTATCTACTGCACTCACACTCTGCTGCACTCAGCACTCACACCCTGTGTCCTGGTGGTGTATGTAAAACATCTGAGGGGATGGGTGTACCTTGTCATACAACACTCACACCCAAGTCATTTGCTTTACTAATCTAATTCCCAATATGTTTGCATGTGTATGAAAATGGTAACACACACACGGTTTTGCTATCTTTGAGGTGACTCTCCAATAGGTGTAATGATTTTTATACTGTACAAACTGTATATTCTATCCTCTTACACTAACCCTACTTCTAACCAACCCATCACAGAAAACTTTCTGCATTTTCAAAAGAAAAAAAAAGAAAAAACAAACAGACATCATTTAGTATGTTTATTAATCCATTTCCCTCGAGAGGACCGCTGGGTGGTCCCCACAATGTAGGTGACTTCAGACATTTGGTCCTCACAATGTAATATAAACCTGCACACACACACACACACACACACATACAAGGACAGGTTACAACCTACATTTAATTTTTCTCCTTCGAGGAGCCATATGGATATGAAAATCTTATTTATAATCTTACTTCTTATGTGGTAACCAATTTATAAAAACAAGAAGACTCAAAGATTTTGTCAACACAAAATCACAAAAAGAGATGTTAGGCAAAGCAACCACAGTCACCACTCTTTACACTGTATGGAAAAAAACAAGCAAATGAAAATGGATGGTGACTGCAGCTGTCAATCCCTATTCCGTGAAAAAAACCCTGTAATACTGGGTCTGCATATTTTGATTCTGGGTGGACCAAAAAAAAAAACACCAAAAAAAACAACAACAACTAATACTGGGTCTGCAGATTTTGATTCTGGGTGGATAAAAAAATTAAAAACTAATACTGGGTCTGCAGATTTTGATTCTGGGTGGATAAAAAAAAAAAAAAACTATAATATTGGGTCTGCAGATTTGGATTCTGGGTGGATAAAAAAAAAAAAAAAAAACTATAATACTGGGTCTGCATATTTTGATTCGTTTTAAAGATTAAGGGCCCTATTTTAACGATCTAAAACGCAAGTGTCAAGCGCAAAGCACAAGTGTCATGATTCTGCCATCATGTCTTTGATTTTCCCTGGTCTTGTGGCAGGATCATGACAGACCCATGTTTTGTGTGCAAGCACATGCATGGCTTTTTGTGGGCCATGTGCTTGTGTTGTCTTGTTACGTGACCCCGCCCTATTGTTATCCTCGTCTCGTCATTATGAGGCTTGTTCGACTTGAACCGGCGCTGCACAGACCGATCAGTGTATGACATCAAAGTACCGCGAGAGTGATTAGAGAGCATACAGCTCCGTATGCTTTTGAAATGCTCTCGCGGTACTTTGATGTCATTAACCGATCGTTCTGTGCAGCGCCGGTTTAAGTCGAACAAGCCTATTGTCTAGTCACCTTCACCTGTCCTCGTCATTAGTGTTCCCCTATTTAATCCCCTTGTGTTTGCTGTCCTGTGTCGGTTCATTGTTAAACCTGCTGTGGTGTTATGCTCTGTGAAGTCCTGCCTGTGATTGCTCTAGCTTCGTGTTGAGTCATTGATTAATGTCACCTGTGAGTATCGTGTCTTATGCTGCGTTCCAGGCAGGTTTTTGAGCACGTAAATCCCGACTTCAAACCACGACTCACGACTTTGTAGCATTCCAGGCCAGTCATGCCAAACTACCTGAGCGCAATATACATACTTATTTACTTATTTTTTCAGACACATAACATTGTAATACATAATCGTCAGTGGCTCAGTGGTTCATGTGGGTTGTCTACAAACCGGAAGGTTGGTGGTTCAATCCTCGGTTCCACCTGACCAAGTGTCGAGGTGTCCATGAGCAAGACACCTAACCCCAGCTGCTCCCGACGAGCTGGATGGCGCCTTGCATGGCTGCCGTCGCCCGTCGGTGTATGAATGAGTGAGTGAATGGGTGAATGTGAGGCAAATTGTAAAGCGCTTTGGTGGCCATTGGGTCTGTGAAAGCGCTATATAAATGCAGTCCATTTACCATTTACCATAATCGTGTGTGTATATACATACTTATTGTTTCAGACACATGACATTGTAATACATAATCTTGTGTGTATTATTATCATTATTATTATATTATTATTAATTTGACTGCAACGTTATATTGTCCTAAAGTGTATTCTCACTGTGTACCGCCTGCAGAAACACTGCATCCGTAGGGGCTGCCATTGTTGTTTTGTATGGTTTTGCGGGCTATGTGACGTCAGAACTCGTAACTGGGAGTACATCGATCTAGTACGAGTTCACGGGTGGGAAGTCACGGGTTTGACTGCCATTCCAGTGCACTTTCACGCGTATAAGGTTGGAAAAACACGGGTTACAGGTTGCCTGGAACGCGGCATTAGTTACGTGTCCTGTGAAGATCCTGTTTGTTTGTTTGCATTATTTTCCCCTTTTGTTGTCAATAAATCGTGTGTTTAGTGTACTGTCTGCGCCTGGGTTCTCCTTATCCACCACCATAACAGCAAGTAACTTTGTGGGCGGATCTCGGGGCTGTTGCTATTTAAGCGGCGGGATAAATGGTTGGTCTGTAGTAGCTTCATTATTCATAGGTGTGGTTTGGGCATAACGGGAAACAAACCAATAAGAGCGTCATATCACATTCCCTTTAAGAGCATGATGAACGAGGTGCGCTTGTTCCATGGCGCAATACTATTATAACGGCGCATTTACCAGGCGCGTTTCAGAATCGGTTCACAGCCGAGGAGATCGATGTTCTCGTCAGGGCCGTAAAAGAAAGAGAAGTGACATTGGGGATGGGACAAACCCACTCAAATTAGCTTCGGTTAAACATGCATATAATAATTTGGGTAAATGTGTAAGCTTTATGCCTATTTTTCCCATCGTCATGGACACAACAATGATTTCCCTCGTGTTTTAATATTTAATAATGTATCATTTGCAAAAAGTAAAATGCATCTGTGTAGATGAGAGAATCATCTACAGTGTATGCGCGTTGTTCACACTCTGTTTTATGGCCAAGCATGCGCGCTTAAAATAGCATCTGAATGTACGCGCAACGCGCCACTGACTTTAGACTAGGTTTTTTGGCGCAATTGTTTTCTGGAACTGCAAAATAGCACCAGGGATTGTTTGCGCCGGAACACACCTTTTTTGTGCTGAACCGCCCAGGGAGCGCAAGTTCATTCCCTAGTTTGCCGGCGTGCGTCTGTGGAGGGAAAAGTCCGCTTTGCACGGGTGCAATACGAATGATACATGCGTCGGTGTACAAAGTCAATTGCGCTGTGTGCAAGATAGGGCCCTAAGTTTATATAATATAAAAATTATAAATACAAATAACTTGAAACTTTATATACAAAGCTAAATTATGGTTATGCTTATTAGGATTGACATTTCATCCCACTACTTTGCTCTGAACAACCATAATAATTATGAATGTGTCAAATATAGCAAGGAGACATTTTAATTGTTTATTAATAAACTAGTGTTTTCTGTATCAGTCTCGGCTGCAAAGATGTTAACGATGCTGACTCGCCATCTTCGCAGTATTGTGAACGTGCATCACACGAACATAAGAGAGTTGTCTGTTTCTTTTCGTTTTGAATTGTTTTGTTTAAAAGTAGACATTTTAAGCTTTCTATAGATATATTTCGGTTTCGGAGTTTCGGTTCATTATTGAGACAAGCTCCAGTTCACGAGCAATGCAAGTGTAACCCCTTTTAATTATACATTCATATTTTTCTTTATTTTTAGTCCCTAAAGTAAATTTATTTATAACTAATTTTGATTTGTATACCACAAATAAATGTTGTATCGTTGGCGCAGTACTATGACTAACCACTAGAGGGCGGTTAACTCTGCGGTATCTTGAGTGAGTCGATTTATTTTGAATTCAGACGAAGAAGCCAGCTGAACATGCACGCACAAGGTTCCCTTTCGAACGGTCAGTCGTACTGTGTAGCTATACGCTATGGGGGAAACTCATTTTCTCCGAAATACTGAAGCCTTTTATAAAATAACGCAGTGCTACTGCACAGCCATAATAGTGCTCAGACTTACTCGCACGCTATTGGCTGGTCAGTGGGAACTGCTCAAACCAATGGCAGAGCGGCGTAACTGTGCGAACCAATCGTTGCGAAGCCCGCCGAGCTGAGCGCAGAGCCTGCCAGAAGGGGCGGGGCATCTGCCTATAAAAGACTTTCGATTTTGCCATGGATTCAGATTTAATCTCCTTCAGCGACGAATCTCTTGTTCTTCACTGACGAACTACGAAGCCTGAGCCTTCTTCGCCGTGACCTGCATCTCGAGCAAGCTGTTGCGCTGTTTCCCCAATTCGCTCGCATATCCTTTTATTCTCTTTTTCATTCACAAAAAGAGCAGCGGTGTTGATGCAAATGCCGCGCCATAACTGTGGCAGATGCAGGGGGACTGCATAATGAGGACACAGTGTCCTGGGTAAGGCCCACGCGGACGCCGCTCTCACAGAGTCGAGCTGCTCTCTCTGCGAGAGTAAGCCGCTCTCTTCTCTCCGCTCTCGTTATGTTTTCCTGCAGAAAACATAACACATCCGCAACAGAACAGAGAAAAGGAACAATGGGTGCTTCTCATTTCTTATTTGTGCATCCTCTGTCACGACACAGTTACAAAAGTGGAGAGGAGGACTCAAGTGCAGCAACGGATGATTTATTAACAAAAGAAAACAAAAACGCAAAGACCCACAAGGGGGAAAACACAATAAATGAGACATTAAACAAAACTGAACTTAAAGAACAAATACTGACTCTGAACATGAAGACCATCACACGGAAACTGGGAAACATATGACAACGATCCGACAAAGACTGCAAACAAGAGGAGACTTAAAAAGGGAACAAATCAAGAGGGAACAGGTGGAAGAACTCAAACACTAATCAGGTAACAAGGGGGAGGGATCAAACAATAACGAGAGCACATGGCCCAACATAACAAAGACACCCAAGTGCAATACAAGACAGGACAGACACGTGACATTACCCCCTCCCTACGGAGCGGCTACCAGACGCTCCATCAGGCGGGACAGACCAGGGCGGGACGGGAGTAACAGACCAGGGAGGGACAAAGCGTTTAGTCCTGGGATACCCGGGCGAAACACAAAGTCCATCGGGCGGCCAGGGTGGAACACAAAGTCCATCGGGCGGCCAGGGTGGAACACAAAGTCCATGGGGCGGCCAGGGTGAAACACAAAGCCCCTCGGGCGGCCAGGGCGGTGAAGACCCCTCGGGCGGCCGGGGCGGTGAAGACTCCTCGGGCGGCCGGGGCGGTGAAGACCCCTCGGGCGGCCGGGGCGGTGAAAACCCTTCGGGCGGCCGTGGCGGTGAGAACCCTTCGGGCGGCCGTGGCGGTGACTCCGGCTCAGGAACAGCGGACACCGGCTCAGGAACAGCGGACACCGGCTCAGGAACAGCGGACACCGGCTCAGGAACAGCCACAAGAACTGAAACAGTTACAAGAACAGACACAAAAACAGAAACAAACACTGGCTCCGGCTCAGGAACGGGCACTGGCTCTGCCTCCGGCTCAGGAACGGGCACTGGCTCTGCCTCCGGCTCAGGAACGGGCACTGGCTCTGCCTCCGGCTCAGGAACGGGCACTGGCTCTGCCTCCGGCTCAGGAACGGGCACTGGCTCTGCCTCCGGCTCAGGAACAGCAGACCCTGGCTCTGCCTCCGGCTCAGGAACAGCAGACCCTGGCTCTGCCTCCGGCTCAGGAACGGGCACTGGCTCTGCCTCCGGCTCAGGAACGGGCACTGGCTCTGCCTCCGGCTCAGGAACGGGCACTGGCTCTGCCTCCGGCTCAGGAACGGGCACTGGCTCTGCCTCCGGCTCAGGAACAGCAGACCCTGGCTCTGCCTCCGGCTCAGGAACAGCAGACCCTGGCTCTGCCTCCGGCTCAGGAACTGGCACTGGCTCAGGCTCCGGCTCTTGAACGGGCACTGGCTCTGCCTCCGGCTCTGAAACGGGCACTGGCTCTGCCTCCGGCTCTGAAATGGGCACTGGCTCTGCCTCCGGCTCTGGAACGGGCACTGGCTCCGGCCCTGGAACACACACTGGCTCCGGCCCTGGAACACACACTGGCTCCGGCCCTGGAACAGCAAACACGGGCATGTCCAGGATCCGAGCCAGACGCTCCAGATAGTCTAGGTCCATGAAGACAGATGGCACGTGAACAGTCTCTGACTGGGCAGACGTGACGTGGACAATTTCTGACTGGGCAGACGGAATGCGAACAGTCTCTGACTGGGCAGACGGAGCGTGAACAGTCTCTGACTGGGCAGACGGGACGCGAACAGTCTCTGACTGGGCAGACGGAGCGTGAACAGTCTCTGACTGGGCAGACGGAATGCAAACAGTCTCTGACTGGGCAGACGGGACGTGGACAATTCCTGACTGGGCAGACGGAACGTGAACAGTCTCTGACTGGGCAGACGGAGCATGAACAGTCTCTGACTGGGCAGACGGGACGTGAACCGCCTCTCGCTGTGCGGACGGGACGCGAACAATCTCTCGCTGGGCAGACGTAACGTGAACAGTCTCTCGCTGGGCGGACGGGCGTTTCCTCCTCCTATTCCGTCCGTGACCGCGAGAAGTAGGCTCTGAGCTGTCCCTCACTGGCCCAGGATCGAAGGAGAGCCAGGATGGAGAGTGGTGTTGAACCTCTTCTCGACCCTCTCCTCCTCCTCTACGACATCCACGGGTCCCCGAGAACCCGGCCAGACGCTCCGACTTCTCCCTTTGATCAACCATAAAAGCGAGGGCCTGAAAAATATTCATTCTGCCGGATTCGTTAGAGGACGGAGTCATTCCGTCATGACAGATAGTGGAAAACTGGGTCGATCCAAATGTAGCGATTGTGTAGTCTGGACAATCCAAGTCATCGTCGTCCATACACGCGTCATCATCCATCCAGTCAAAATCATCGTCATCCATGCTGCTGAGTCCTCAAATGGTCGGATCGTTCTGTCACGACACAGTTACAAAAGTGGAGAGGAGGACTCAAGTGCAGCAACGGATGATTTATTAACAAAAGAAAACAAAAACGCAAAGACCCACAAGGGGGAAAACACAATAAATGAGACATTAAACAAAACTGAACTTAAAGAACAAATACTGACTCTGAACATGAAGACCATCACACGGAAACTGGGAAACATATGACAACGATCCGACAAAGACTGCAAACAAGAGGAGACTTAAAAAGGGAACAAATCAAGAGGGAACAGGTGGAAGAACTCAAACACTAATCAGGTAACAAGGGGGAGGGATCAAACAATAACGAGAGCACATGGCCCAACATAACAAAGACACCCAAGTGCAATACAAGACAGGACAGACACGTGACATCCTCGTTTCCTTTCCTCGCTTCCTTTCCTCGCGTCTCAGCTCCACCCCCTGTAGGACGCGAGGGAAGGCTGCAAGGAAAAAAAAATGAGGACGGAGGAATTGAATGAAAGCTTTTTTATACATTGGAATACTTGATCACTCGAACGTCACTTCACTGCCTCATCAGCAGTGCTCAAAGGATCTGCCCTTATGTTGTTAAAGTTTGTTTATTTACGAAATTAATAATAAATAATAATAAAGCAAGACATCTTGTTGAAATATGTGAGTTGTGTGGTTTATGTAAACTACAAAAGTAAAGTATAAATCCAAATGATTGTGACAGATGTGAAGGGGGAGGAGAATTGATACGTGCGTCATGTTTAGTCGATAAAACTCTTCCGCAAAGGGTACACCTGTGTATCTTCGCTCATAGCTCCTCTGGAAGCCTCCTCACTCCTCGATCCTCGCCTCCTCGCGGTGCAATTAGAGAATTGAGATGTCCTTCAAGATGGCTGAGCTCGATCAGTTTCCGGGTCATAGGATGGAGGACGGAGGATCGAGGAGACGAGGAGGGATATTGAGAAGCACCCAATGTGTCTGTGTGCGCACCACCGCTTCTTTGAAAAGAACGCGACTCCGCCCCTCGCACTCTCCTGTTCCCTTTTCCTGTCGAACAGTGGAGTCAGAGGGCTGAGTATACGGAGACAAGTAATGACGTGGGTGGGCTTGTATCGTTAGGTGGATTTGATGATGATCTGCACGATGACTCATTGTCATCGGCGGCTTCAGACGCAGAGGATTGGACGGTCTCGACTGGGCTTCGCCTGAGGAGTCCACACGCAGCCGCCTGGATGAATGGTTCCTGCCGGGGCGCCAACAGGCCCCTCGCCAGAGTGCCACACCGTTCTTTCCAGAAGTTCACGATGAACTTACAAATTCATGGCGCGCCCCCTACTCTGCCCGCCTGCGACTTTCAACCTCAGCAGCACTCTCGTGCATTGACGGCGCCGAGGAGAAGGGCTATGAGAAACTCCCCCCCTGGAAAAAGCCATGGCTGCGCATCTCTGCCCACCCAAGGCCATCGGATGGAAATCCAAAGTGGCTCATCCATCCAAGCCCTGCAGGACAACCTCAGCCCTTGCGGGTAGGGCTTATGCGTCCTCTGGCCAGGCAGGCTCCGCCCTCCACTCGATGGCGGTCCTCCAAGTTTTCCAGGCCAAATTCCTCCGCTCCATGGACGAGTCTGGACCAGACCCAGAAGCTTTCCGTGACCTCCGTAGCGCCACAGACCTAGCCCTGCGCGCCACGAAAGCCACCACCCAGGCCATTGGCAGAGCCATGGCCAGCTTAGTGGTGCCGGAGCGCCACTTATGGCTCAACTTAAATGAGATCAAGGACGCGGACAGAACCGCCATCCTAGATGCTGCCATCTCCTCCACTGGTCTCTTCGGCTCTGCGGTGCACGGATTTGTAGAGCGCTACATGACGGCACAGAAGGCATTGCAGGCAATGCGACACTTCCTGCCCAAGCGCTCCAGCTCTGCAGCCTCGAGCCGCCATAAAGCCACATTAGCTCAGCAGCAGACAAAACCAGCACCTGCAGCTACAGCAGCGGCAGCACTCCGGTCAGACGAAACGCTTCCCACCTAAGTGTCAGGGACCCCGGCCTAGAATCACGCTGAGCCAAAGACCAGGAAGAGGGGAGGGTTAAGTCCCGCCGAGGCCGGACTGCCCTTCAAAAAGCCCTGAGTGTTCCTCCAAACGCCCTGTTTAGCTCAGGCCAAATGGAGTAAATGTTGCGAGTTTAAACGGTGGGCCCATTCACGTTCGCGCCCCCCTTGCACTCGACCGCTGTTATAGCGAACACAATAAAAAACAAAAATACTCTGTTAAAGAGCACTTTCCCTCTTTCACACCACACGAGGGTTGGCTCCCTGCTCGAATGTAGCACGCCGTCACTCGACACTATAAAACCCTTTGCCAACCGGGCCGAGGCTTGGAAAGCCATCCCTGGTGTGTCACGTTGGGTTATAAACACAATAGAACAGGGCTACTTGCTCCAATTCGCTCGCAATCCACCCCGCTTCGCTGGCATAACCCACACTTCGGTGAAGAGCAACGTGTCTCACGTCCTCAGCGCCGAAGTGATGAGCTTATTGGAAAAAGGGGCTATAGAGGTGGTGCCAACAGCCCACAGCGAGTCAGGCTTCTACAGTCGCTATTTCCTTGTTATTTCCCGCTATTTCCCATCCTAGATCTGAGACACCTTAACAAAGCCCTTATCAAACAGCCTTTCAGGATGTTAACTCTAAAACAGATCCTCGCGCAGGTTCGCCCGATGGACTGTTTTTTCTCAGTGGATCTGAAAGATGCTTACTTTTATATACCCAATAATTCCCCTTCACAGACAGTTCTTGAGGCTCGCGTTCGACGGGACGGCCTATCAGTATACAGTCCTACCATTCGGACTGTCCCTGGCCCCCCGCACTTTTACGAAGTGCATGGATGCAGCCCTTTCCCCTTTGAAACAAACCATCACAAATCTATGCTCCTGAACCATCACAAATCTATGCTCCTCAGCCATTTAGAATGCCTAGGACTCTCTGCTTCCCAGGCAGAGGATATCCTTCCTGGGTGCGGTTTTAGACTCGGCCTGAATGAGGGCGTGGCTGTCAGACGAGCGCTCGTTGGCTATCCAGCGACTCGCGGGCTCGTTCAGAGTGGGGACCAAGAGACCCCTCAGAACCTTTCAGAGCATTCTGAAAGGATACATTATTTTCCATAATTTAATGATAAAAATTAAACTTTCAGATATTTTAGATTCATTGCACACCAACTGAAATATTTCAGGTCTTTTATTGTTTTAATACTGATGATTTTGGCATACAGCTCATGAAAACCCAAAATTCCTGTCTCAAAAAATTAGCATATTTCATCCAACCAATAAAAGAAGTGTTTTTAATACAAAAAAAGTCAACCTTCAAATAATTATGTTCAGTTATGCACTCAATACTTGGTCGGGAATCCTTTTGCAGAAATGACTGCTTCAATGCGGCCTGGCATGGATGCAATCAGCCTGTGGCACTGCTGAGGTGTTATGGAGGCCCAGGATGCTTCGATAGCGGCCTTAAGCTCATCCAGAGTGTTGGGTCTTGCGTCTCTCAACTTTCTCTTCACAATATCCCACAGATTCTCTATGGGGTTCAGGTCAGGAGAGTTGGCAGGCCAATTGAGCACAGTAATACCATGGTCAGTAAACCATTTACCAGTGGTTTTGGCACTGTGAGCAGGTGCCAGGTCGTGCTGAAAAATGAAATCTTTATCTCCATAAAGCTTTTCAGCAGATGGAAGCATGAAGTGCTCCAAAATCTCCTGATAGCTAGCTGCATTGACCCTGCCCTTGATAAAACACAGTGCACCAACACCAGCAGCTGACATGGCACCCCAGACCATCACTGACTGTGGGTACTTGACACTGGACTTCAGGCATTTTGGCATTTCCTTCTCCCCAGTCTTCCTCCAGACTCTGGCACCTTGATTTCCGAATGACATGCAAAACTGAGCAACAGTCCAGTGCTGCTTCTCTGTAGCCCAGGTCACGCTGTTTCTGGTTCAAAAGTGGCTTGACCTGGGGAATGCGGCACCTGTACTCGGTGGCTCTGGATGTTTCTACTCCAGACTCAGTCCACTGCTTCCGCAGGTCCCCCAAGGTCTGGAATCGGTCCTTCTCCACAATCTTCCTCAGGGTCCGGTCACCTCTTCTCGTTGTGCAGCGTTTTTTGCCACACTTTTTTCTTCCCACAGACTTCCAACTGAGGTGCCTTGATACAGCACTCTGGGAACAGCCTATTTGTTCAGAAATTTCTTTCTGTCTTACCCTCTTGCTTGAGGGTGTCAATGATGGCCTTCTGGACAGCAGTCAGGTCGGCAGTCTTACCCATGATTGCGGTTTTGAGTAATGAAACAGGCTGGGAGTTTTTAAAAGCCTCAGGAATCTTTTGCAGGTGTTTAGAGTTAAATAGTTGATTCAGATGATTAGGTTAATAGCTCGTTTAGAGACCCTTTTCATGATATGCTAATTTTTTGAGATAGGAATTTTGGGTTTTCATGAGCTGTATGCCAAAATCATCAGTATTAAAACAATAAAAGACCTGAAATATTTCAGTTGGTGTGCAATGAATCTAAAATATATGAAAGTTTAATTTTTATCATTACATTATGGAAACTAATGAACTTTATCACAATATGCAAATTTTTTTAGAAGGACCTGTATTGCCATTTTTGTAGGGACAAAGACAAAATGTCCCCACAAAGATGGCAATTTCCGAAATCCTTGTCCTTGTAGGGATTTTTTTTTTTTTTGGAAAACAGCTTATAAATCATACTAAGTGACGTTTCTTGAAAATGCAGAAGGTTATGTGATAGGGTTAGTGTAGGGGGATAGAATACACAGTTTGTACAGTATAAAAATCATTATGACTATGGAAAGTCCACATTAAACATGAAAACACAAAAGTGCTTGGTCTGTTGAAATGAAAGGTCTGTTTGATCAAGTTGAAACCCTTGTCATCCCAGTCTCATCAGCTGAGGCTGAAATAAGTTTCATTGCTCACACTGAAAACATGGCTCAGAACTAGGGATGGCCCGATACCATTTTTTTTCAAACCGATACGAGTACGAGTATTTACATTTGTGTACTTGCCGATACCGAGTACCGATACCGATATTTCTACCGCAAAAGTAATAGGCTCCCAGAAAAGAAGACGACTATTTTAGAACACAGGTTAGAAGACTGTTTTTATTTTCTTCTCTGCTTGTTTTAACAAGTCTAAAAATAAATAAAAATTAGTAAAATAATAAATGTATTAACACACAAACCACTGTTAATTTAACATAAAAGCAAGCAGGCTACTGCGTGCATGGTCTGGCATGACTGAATATAAATCCCTTAATAAATCCTAAAAGCTGACAGTTCATCGCGATCTCACACATCTCTGTTATTATCAATGAAGCTGACTGCACAATCAATCTTTCATAATATCCATACTTTGTTTGTTATAATTAGAGGATTTGCCAGCATACAGAATTCAGCACTGAACAAAAAAGTCCGTTTTGAGCGGTGAGGGGAGTCTATCTTAAATGCTTCTGATTGGCCATTGCGTTCCAGAAATCAACACATATTTCTGTGATTGGCTACATCGCTCAACGCTGTAACCATGTTATGAATAGAAACTCTGTCCTGTAAATCGTTTCTATTTTGTTGTAGTTGTTCTTGTTGCTTTTCTGCAAGAGATGAATAAAAATCTTTTAGTTTTTATGTTTTATTCATAGATATTTCTAGTTTGCGGGAGTCCCGCGAATCGTTTTATTCTCCCGTAACCCGCACACACAGAGTGAGTGCATTAAGCCTTGTTTATACTCGACGCGTCCGCAAGAGCGCGAAGGTGCGCACGGCAAAATGACGTAATTGCGGTGTGGGCGGTCGTGCGCGTTGGGTGCGCAAGACCCCATTTCGCCTGGCGGTGTGCACGGCACTTTTTGTAACATCGCGCGCGGCGCCGCATCCGAAGATGAACGACTTCGAGCCGAATCAGGCCGAACTGTTACGTCTGTACCAGCATGTTTATGATCCTTCTATACACAGAGACATTTGCATTGATGGGCGACCATAAAAGCCTCTCATTTTGTGAATAGGAACACATTTGCATTAAGCACCCAGTTTGCACTTGTCTAAAATAACTGCTTACATTTATAAAATAAGCCTACAATAGCAGAAGTAAGCCCTGCTGATTAAATTATGGTTTAAACACTCTTCAATAAGGCTTCAGTTGTTTAACGAGTTTGTACAAGAAAGTACAATACACCTACTGCATTTATTACTCTTTTAATATGAATCAGCTATTAATAAACCACTAATAAACGGCAAACTACTTCTTCACTGCTGATTCCTGGTGGTTTAGAGGAGAATTACTCCGAGTCGCCCCCTGTCGTTTCACAGAATAGCACAACGGCGAGCGCGTCAAGTATAAACGCCTCGTCCGTTTGGAGAGGTGCGCGCGCAGTCAGCGGAGACTCGCGCTCGTGCGGACGCGTCGAGTATAAACAAGGCATTACCGCCCGCGCGCGCGCTCGGCCATCAGATCTATGATGCGTCTTCAGATGTTTAATTAGATTGCTGGTGTTAAACGATGTACTTTCTTTCCCTCCTCTCGACACCTTAGCTGAACATAACTCACAGTCTGCCTTGCTGTTGTCATCATCCCTTATCTTGAAATGAGCCCAAACCGCCGACATTATACTTTCCTATGCCTCAGTTCACCTCGACAAAGCACTCGCGGCGGCCAGTTTCGTTTTGCAAAATGTACGTGGTATCGGTGCGTGGTATCGGCGAATTTTTATGAGTACGAGTACGAGTATATTAGGACAGTATCGGCCCGATCCCCGATGCCAGTATCGGGATCGGGCCATCCCTACTCAGAACAATGGCACAAGTTGCTGTGTGTCATGTCCAACAGGACAAACTGGACAGTAGCCTATTGATGTGAAACAAAAATATGCCAAAAGTTAATTTCTACGGGATAGTTTCCTTAAATGAAAATTCTGTCATCATTAAGTTGTTTCAAACCAGTTTCTTTCTTCTCCTGACCACAAAAGAAGTTATTCTGAAGAATGTTGGTAACAGACAGTTGATGGGCCCCATTGACTTCCATAGTATTTTTTTTTCTTACTATGGAAGTCAGTGGGGTCCATCAACTGTTTACCAACATTCTTCAAAATATCTTCCTTTGTGTTCAGTAGAAGAAGGAAATTCATAAGGGTTTGAAACATCTTGTGGGAGACTAAATGATGACAGAATTTTCATTTTTGGGTGAACTATCCCCTTAAAGTCCCTGTAAAGGCAATTTCAAAAAAAAATTCTAAACACATTATAAATGTTAGAAATGAATTGATTAAACATATTACAAAGACTGTGAACTGTGAAGTACTGAATTGTGGAGTTAGACCGTTAAACAGTTTTTCACCATTGCTATTTTCCGGATTTTCTGGGCGGGGCTAAAACGGGGCTCGATGACGGACTGGAGCCCTTGAGCTCCTGGACACGCCCCTACTTGATGACGCACTAAAGCCGCTGAGGCTGGCCGCTCCTAACAATATTATAGAGCACATTCACATCAGTTTGCCGCTCATTCGCGAGTTACTGTCAGTACTATTATTAGTAACGGCCTACAGATTGCTAGCTAGCTATTTGTCACGGAAATGCGTAACGTTACTACCTGGATGCGATCACCGGATCAGTACAAAACAGAACGGTGTCCTTATTTACATTTCCGAAAAACGATTACATCAAGAAGAAGTGGATTAATTTTGTGAAGAGCCACCTTGATGGAGAGCTGAGGATCACCGCCAAAACCCACCTCTGTAAGTGATCATTTTACACGGGATAGTTTTATAAACTTCCATCAGAGACAACTGGGATTCAATGACAATCCGCTGTTACTGGTGAATGGGGCCGAACCGACTATCTCCCGCCTCGGCATTCATCCTCCCGTCGCGCCGACAACTGGTGCCATCATCGGCAGTGCGTGCCCACCGTGCGAGCATCCATTTCGGCTGTAGAGTTGAGTGTGGCGTCGGCAGCTTTCCCGCGAGTGGGCGTGGTTTCAGCACAGCCAGCGGACACGCCCCCAGCGTTTGAGAGCAGAGAATACTGCTCATTTTTTCAAGATTTTGATAGCTTATTTTATGTACTTGCTGGCTTTTTTTATCATTCAAATTTGGCTGGGTGACTAATAACACATTTTTCTGTGGTGTGACAAACTCAGAACACATACTTAATTTTGACTTTACAGGGACTTTAACTATCCCTTTAATGATAGATGCAGACATGTGTTTGGCTTCTTCAAAAAGCAAGGAACAAGACCGTATTGCACTATTGCATTGCACTATGAACGGAGTAAAGTTAAGTCTCTGTTAAACTCCCTTCTTGTCTTTAATAGTTACCATGACATTACAGAATTCATTAATGTATTGTTAAGGTCAATATAGACTAAAAATCTTAATATTATCCTATTAATCCTATTCATTTCCTGATTCCTCAGCTTCTGGGAATGTCCCCACCAATCTCAAATCCAAACCTACGCCCTTGCGCTGGGCAGGCTTGACGTGAAGAAGCTCAGGCTCAGCCTGACCTGAAGTGACTCAGGCTTGACAGACATGACGTGAACAGTCTCTGGCTGGGTGGGTACTGTGGGGCTCCTCATCCACAAAACCCACAGTAAAAGATGAGCCGCTTAACAAAAGGGCCAATATATTGCCCAAGGGAGAAATGAATTTTCCCCCAGGCAGTCCAGAGCGCAAGGCCTAAAAATGTCCTTTTAAGCTACATCATTAAAATCTACCAGGTGACGGAGTCCACAAAATTTCTCCACATAGGTTTCCAGGAGACCATTCCCCTGGCGTGGATTCAGGAGGGTGTAAAGCCCGGCTAGATCGGCCCAAAATCCAGCATCCGATCAGCAGGTGAAGGTCTCTGCGTATTACTTTCTTTTCTCGTGGCAAAGTATTTTGATTAAATACAATACATTTTTCATATGTATTCTCTCGTTATTTCATCTGACTCCATAAAATGAAAAGGTTTTTAATGATATCTGTGCATCATTTAATATAAGCGAAAGTTTGACTAATTCCTTTTAACTCTAATGAAATAATATCAAAGTCAGTTAGAATCATCAAATGTAACAATTTATTATGTCAGGTAAATTTATCATTCCAATTTCATAATCAGTTAAAGATAATCAATACAAAACATAAAATGCTCTGGAATAAAGAGAAGACGAACCCGACATTAGGAAATACGTGATGCTGAGAGATTGACCTCTCAGCCTCACGGGCTCATCTGAAATACAGAAAAAGGCCCTGATCTCTAGCTGCATTTCATTATATAGCCAGACCTCATTTCATATGTAAACATGAGTTCACAGCGAAACACGTAGGAGTGTTTTAAAGGTTTAAAGATGACCAAGCCATAACAATAAAGGCTTTTTAATCTTTCGAAAGAGAGTGCCTTGGAGTTTCCTGAATTTTTGCTACATATGATTATCCCATCCAAAGAGCAAGCAAACATTTTGAGACATGGAAGTGCTCCTCTACAGACATTTGATAAATGCATATTATTTGATTTTTTGTAAGTGATCCAGGAGTTCTGTTCTGTATCTGTCAAACAGATCGTATATAGGTGTGGATTCATCAGGGTGTTGCTTCTCATACATAATACCTGGTTTTAAATTTCACATGCAACTGGTTTGGTCCATTGTTCTCTTCTTCCTGTCAGGCATGTTTTTTCTATAGTCTATTTCTTGACTCTTTTGAGTTGACTCCTGAGGTTGGTTTTACCTTAACTCAGTTCTACAACAAATATTTCATTTTCAAGAGAATTCACACATTTTTATTTTGTTTACTACATCCACACATTTTTATTTTGTTTATTGTTTATTATTTTATTTTGGATAGCCCCTTGAGATTTACCATCTTATTTCCAAGGGGGTCCTTTCAATCACTGATTGTAAATAACAACCTGAGCCACACATGCTCAAAACAAGACAATACACAATAACACAGAAAAACAAGACAACCAAACTCAACAAGACATCATTAACAGCATTTGTTATTCATATTCACATGACATTACAGCATTTTAATGAGCCCAAATTTACTACAATATAAACTGGAAAGGAGAAAAAAAAATCCTCAATTAAAACATGTACATGGTGGGCCCTATCTTGCACTCGGCGCAAATGACTTTGTGCACTGACGCATGTATCATTCCTATTTTGCACCCGCGCAAAGCGGACTTTTCCCTCCACAGACACACGTCGGTTAACTATGAAATACACTTGCGCTCCCCGGGGCGGTTCAGCGCAAAGAGGAGGCGTGTTCCGGCGCAAACTTTCCCTCATGCTATTTTGCTGTTCTATAAAACAATTGCGCCACTGACCAGAAAAAAACTAGTCTAAAGTCAGTGGCGCGTTGCGCGTTGTTCATTATGCTATTTTAAGGGCGCATGCTTGGCCATAATCAATGTAGCGTGTGCACAACGCGCATACACTTTGATTCTCTCATCTAAGCAGCAGTTTTCATTTTTGCAAATCATACATTATTACGATAGATAGATAGATAGATATATAGATAGATAGATAGACAAATTATTATAAAAGCATACATGTAGCTTACACATTTACCCAAATTATCATACGCCTGTTTAACAGAAGTTAATTTGGGTGGGTTTCTCCATCCCCATACAATGTCACTTCTCTGTGTTTTACGGGCCTGACGAGAACGTTGCTCTCCTCCAGTGTTGGGGAAGTTACTTTTAAAAAGTAGTGTTTTCTCGTTACTCGTTACTTCTTAAAAAAGTAATCCGTTACTTTACTTAGTTACCCCCTTTGGACAGGGGCGTGTCTAGAGGGGGGGCACGGGGGGGCACCGGCCCCCCCTGGAATATGATTGGCCCCCCCTGGTGCCCCCCCAATCTCATTGGGTTAGATTTACTGTCAACCTGAAAATGCCCACCGCCATTGGACCAGAGCGCTGTCAATCATTGCCTGATTTGAGACTCGCGCGAAGCGCGTTGAGGGGAAGCACAGATGCACGTTTTTAAAACAGGAGGAAAGAGACACCACGACGACACGTCAGTGTTTAACGGTATGTACACACTCAATTATATATTCTGAAATATCGCATCGTATGTTAGTATTTAGTCTGATACTTTCGTGTGTGACTGACCAAGCTATGTATTAAGTTAAATATTTTGAAATATCGCATCGTATGTTAGTAGTCTGATACTTTCATGTGTGTGACTGGCCAAGCTATTGCATGTAGGTTAGCTAGTAGATTAGCTAACGTAACTGTGCCAAACTACTGAATAGAATTGACTTTGTCAGTGTTATTCAGCAGCAATGCACACATTTGAACATTTTTCAAAATATTTTCTTTTGTGTTCAGCAAAAGAAAAACTCATACAGCTTTGAAATAACTTTAGGATGAGTAAATGATGAATTTTTTTTTTAAAGTGAACTATTCCTTAAATGTTTTTTTGTTTATTTTAAGGCAGAATTTAGTGTAAAAAAAAAAAGTTAAGAATGAAAAGAGGACAGAGTCAGACACAGCTACAGGACATCCAAGGTTTCTTTAAGAAGAAACCATGTCAGGGACAGTCAGATGCAGTGCAGTCCAGTGCAGGTCAGAGCCAGGATTCCACCAGGCAGGGCCAACAAATTAGCCAGCCTGAGAGGACCAGTGAGGGCTACGTCAGCAGCCACCTATCTGCAGCAACAGGTGAAAGTTAGAACATGAACATTTTATGCATTTTCTTATTTTTTGCACCTTTGCAGCCAGTTCACATGATACCACTTCATAGATAAATATTTAACATGGTATTTGATTTATGTTTTAGATCTACATGGTGATGAAAGCTCCCAAACCACTGAGGGAGAAGAAGACCAGTCCTTTATCAGGCTTCGCACCAGAAGTGGTTCATATTCCAGAGGTGATAGTGACAGAGAGCACCAACCAGTCCTATCTGGATCAGAATTTGCTGTTCCTCTTGGACCTCAAGGTATATTGAAAAATGTCATCTTCCAGTGTTTTTGGCCATTTTACTAGTATGAACATTGTTGATGTTGAAATGACAGGGACTAATCTTTGCTCAATTAATATGTCTATTTATTTAGATATTTCACAATCCAGAGCGGTTGGTCCTGTGCAGCCTAACTTAGCGATGTTTCCTAGAACACCGCAAGGAAAAAAAAGTAGGGCATTTAATTCTACATGGTATAAAGAATATCCATGGATAGAATATTCACAAAGTCAGAACTCGGCCCATTGTTTTGTATGCAGACATTTTTCACTCCCTTCTGTCCCTCAATCTGCCTTCACTTCAAGCTCTGGTTTTGCAAACTGGAAAAAAGCATTATATAAGGACGGTGGTTTTGCAATGCATTCCAAATCAGAGCACCATGTAAATGCAATGTTGGCATGGTCTGACTACAAAAGGGGAGCTGAGAGCAACACATCTTTGTTGAAATCAATTAATAAAGACTACCAAAAAAGAGTAAAAGAGAATCGGGACTATATAAAAACTGTGGCAGATGTTCTCCTGCTTACTGCTACACAAAATATTCCCCAAAGAGGCCATCGTGAGTCAGAGGAGTCTGAGAATAGGGGGAACTTTCTGGCCATATTGGAGCAAATAGCAAAACGTGACCCAATAGTGAAGAAAAAACTGTCCAGCGGAAATGCTAAGTACACAAGTAATACCACACAAAAAGAAATCCTGGAGTGTTTGGCTGAGATGGTTCGACAAAATATCATCCAAGAAGTCAAAGAAAATGAGGCATTCAGTGTTCTAGTTGATGAAACTAAGGACATGAAAAAAAAAGAACAAATTTCTCTGGTCCTGAGATATTATTATAAGGGTGCAGTACATGAGAGTTTTTTACATTTTCAAAAAGCTGATAGCTTAAATGCTGAAGGGTTGACAGAGAAGATCATCAATTGTCTAGAGAGATATGGATTGGATTACAGAAGCAATCTTGTAGGCCAGGGATATGATGGAGCATCTGTAATGAGTGGAAAACATACAGGTGTTTCTGCACGCATAAAGGCAGTGGCAAAACATGCGTTCTATGTGCATTGCAATGCACATTGCCTGAACTTAGTTTTAGTTGATACTGTCAAGTCAGTACCTGAGGCATCATGTTTCTTTTCTTTACTAGAAAAACTATATGTCTTCATGTCAGGCTCATACATTCACCACAAATGGCTTGAAATTCAGAAAGAAATGTATGGAGGTCAGCCTAGAGAGCTTCAGAAGCTTAGCGACACAAGATGGGCATGCAGGTACTTTGCCTGCCGTAATATGATGAACCGGTTACCTGCAGTGCTGTGTGTCCTTGAAGATATTGCTGAAGAGAGAAGTGGGGACCGGTCTGTGGAGGCACGGGGTCTTCTTGCCCAAATTGACTTGCCTTTCATTGGGCTTCTAACGACATTCTGCAAAGTGCTGGGTGACACCAAGCTTCTATCTGATATGCTTCAGTCACCGTCACTAGACCTAGCGAGAGCTGTTGAGCTTATTGAAGCACTTCAGGACACATTTAAGAATTACAGAGAAGAATCATTTTGTGATGAGCTATGGAGAGACATCTTAAATACAGCTCAAAAGTGTAATATCAGCATTGAAAATGTGGAAAAAAGGCAACGTAAGACCAGCTCTAGACTAGAAGGATCTGTAGTGACATCCACTGTTGGCGCGCATAGAAGTGACCAAGATGACAAAGATGGTTTTAGAAAGAACATCTTCTATCCAATCCTTGACTCTGTTATTGGGGAATTACAGAAACGTTTCTCCAAGCCCAACTGCAACATAATGAGAGGTGTTCAAGCACTCCATCCTAACAGCAACAGCTTTCTACAAGAGTCACCTCTTTTTTCATTCGCAGAGATCTACGAGTCAGACTTGGATGATCTGAAGCATGAGCTGCACCAAGCCAAAAGGATTTTGGAGAGGAAAAGGAAAGAAGGTATGCAAAGCCTCACCAGCATATTGGAGTTCACAGTGTTTCTGGAACCTTTCAAAGAGGTGTTCCATGAACTTTTTCGGTTATGCAAAATTGCCATCGCAATACCTGTAAGCACTGCTTCTTGTGAACGGAGTTTTTCCACCCTGAAACTGATCAAGAACCACCTACGAACAACCATGTCTGATGAGCGACTGAGTGACCTGGGAGTGCTCAGTGTAGAGTCACGGAGAGCCAAGTCCCTGGATATGGATGAGTTTATTCGATTATTTGGTAGCCAGCACAAAAACCGCAGAATACAGCTGTTCTGAGATGGTGCAGTTAACCCACAGGAAAGGACGCATTTCATGCTGAGAATGTTTACACACACACACACACACATTTTTGTGTTGAAAATAAAGCATGTTAAATTACTAATTAATGTCTGTGATTTTTTTTTTTTTTTTTTTTTTTTATTGGAACAGAACTGTGTTGTCCAATCCATGCAAAATACAAAAATGTAATACCATCTATATTAGGGCACAGGGCATTGCAAAAGATTTTGGAAATCATACCTTAATATTTTCTAAAGTATTAATTTTCAGTTGAATTTTCTGATTGGCCCCCCCCTGACTGGTTCTTGGTCCCCCCTGTGCCCCCCCATTTATAAAATCCTGGAATCGCCCCTGCCTTTGGAAAGTAACTTTTTATGTTACTCGTTACTTTTACGTTACTTTTATGTTGCTTGACTTTGGGCAGAACCCAATATCTGTTCCTAAATGTGTAGGCCTACATAAAATTCTACCATGAACTCTACTTATTGAAAAACTAGAAAAAAAAAACTAAAAAAAGAGAGAGATTTTGAGATAGAAAAAAAAATATATTTATTTAAATAACATTTAAAAAACCTGTATAAACTGAACACCAAAGCACAATATTAACTATTGAGCGGTGGTGACGCGTTCATGAAAAATGTCACAAAGAACCGGCAAAAGAAATGATTATGAATATCGAATATCAAATATAGCAAGGAGACATTTCAATTGTTTATTAATAAACAAGTGTTTTCTTTGTCAGTCAGTGTCGGCTGCAAAGATAAAGTTGACGATGCTGACTTGCAATCTTCACAGTAGTGAACGCGCCAGAGAGAAATGCACATTTCATATGGATTACATAAGCAGAGAGTCTGTTTTCTCTCGTTTTGAATAGTTTTGTTTTAAAGTACACATTTCAAGCTTTCTATATATTTCTCAGATCTTTGAGGCAAGTAGCTTGCGCTAAGTTTCGGTTCATTTATGAGACGAGCTCAGTCCACGCGCCGGCACGGAGCTCCTGAGAAATCCTGATTATATTGCCTGCTATATTTACTGCTTATTTATTAAAGACAATTGGTTGATGAAACATTGATTAAAATTAAGATACAATTAATACAAAACGAAATTCACTTTAAAGAAAGGCTTTCTACAAAAACAAACTTAATGAAGTGGTCAAAATCATGTCTGCCCACTCCATTTGTCTCCCGATTGCGCATCTTATGCTCTTACTCATGCTTTTCACTTTTCATATAATCAACATTGATGAAATTAAAAAATAAATTATTTTATTTAAACATAAATATGAAACTAAATCGTTTTCTTTAATGACTAGGCTACAACACGCAGGTCTATACAGAGAAATTTAATATCGGAGCGGGATTTGAGCGAACGCCGTCTTACTGTAAGCATGTGGGGGTAGAGGTACGATTTTCGAGCAATCATCGAATATTATTTTGCTTGATATGCCAATCCTTAATATTTGGTGTTTTAAATGCCTGTTTGAGGTCTCTGTGAAAGATTTAAAGCAGTATTTTAGTGCCGCTTTCAGAGCGGTCAAGTCCGAAGAACTGTTACGTCCATATTGTTTCTTTCCTCATACACGAAAAATTCAATACAATTAATATTTTATGTTCTGTGGAGAGCCAACCCTTCTTCATCCGGTGGGAGTATTACTTTTGGTTTGCGCAGTGTAATTCACAGAATTGATTGCTCTGCTACCAGCCTCTGTCACGTACCATGTGGAGCTTGTGACTATTGCAAGCGCGCAGCTGAGGAGACACTGTTGCTGTCAAATCTGTCCATGGGAAAAGTAACGTTGTGCGGAATAGAAAAAGGAACCACGTTTCGTTACCAAATTCTCAGTAGTAACGCGTTACACTACTTTTTACCCGAAAAAGTAGTTACGTTACTGTAACGCGTTACTTTGTAACGCGTTACACACAACACTGCTCTCCTCGGCTGTGAACCGCTCCTGGCGCGCGCCTGGCAAATCCGCCGTTATAATAGGAATCCGCTTTAGAACAAGCGCGCCTGCTCTTAAAGGGAATGTGAGATGACGCTCTGATTGGTTTATTTCACGTTACGCCCAAACCACACCTATGAATAATGAAGCTACTTCAGACCAGCCCCTTTTAGATTTGCGCCAGGCGCAAGAGGCATTTATCCCGCCGGGAAAATAGCAACAGCGCCGGGATCCGCCCACAAAGTTACTTGAGCTTTGCGCTTTGACACTTGCGTTTCAGATCGTTAAAATAGGGCCCGGTGTCTTTAAGTATAAAAATAGTGCCAATTTAAATGAATGTAAAGATGTAATAGATTTCAATGACAATGGAAGGTTATTCCAGTCCATAGGTAACCTGGCCCTAGCCAGATGAATTTCGCTCCGCCTAGCTTCACTCACATCCATCTGGAACCTCTTCCATTGAGAGTGATTTCTCCAACCAACTTTATGGTTTAGCCAATCAGGACGCAGGGCGGGAGTTTCATAGATGTGACGTAGTGGAGAAGCGACCGTGAGACTGTTTTGATTCAGACAACAATGGCGGCTCGCATCGAGGAAACAAGCGTTAACATTGATGCTGTTAACATTGATTTCATCCGTGTTGTCTAATCTACCTAATATTGTTTCATTAAAAGAACATCAGAGAACGGCTCTCTAGGCGCCACGGTCGAGTTTACTCGACAAGATGCGGCACTGAATAAAACGGCCGATTTTGTCAAATTGGGTGTCAAATTTCGTTTGACCTCCCCTCCACTGGATGGCAGACATGTCATACTTCATCCCCGAATCAAAAAAACGTCATGTTTCTATACAAAATGTTCGAGTTAGAGCGCATTGAATCAGTGCGATCAAAAGCGGAGCTGGTGTGCGAGTGAGACATGTTATCAGAGCCTCTCCACAATCGTGGCGACAGTATTGTGGTGGAGACTTTGTCTAATATCACTCGGTATGTTAGACGAGGTCGAAGTATTCATAGGACAGTTAGGAGGCAACGTGGAGGCAGGGTGAGGAGTCGCAATGACAATGACAGTAGTCCGAGCTGTGCACACTCGGCGCGCGGGCGCAAGGCGGATCTGGCCGCGCTGCTCGTATCATCTCACTCGTGATCTGTGCCTTGCCGTGGCGAGTGAGCGTTTGAACTAAACAGGTCTTGTCTACTTGTGTTTGTATGTCATATGAATAATATATATGTGCCCCATACATGGAATCAGAGTGCCTACTGTATTTAGTAAATGGAAAATCTCTACAGCAAAAGGCCAACCACTACATGCATTCGGTTTGTTTCTACCATTTATTAGTAATGATTTACACAGTTTGTTTACTACTTACTATATACCTGAGCATTCAGTATTGTGCAATATAGCATACAGAAGGTGATGGACATTTTGGGGGGAAAGAAGTGCTACATTTTATCATTTAAACATGTGACTTTTCATGAAAATTCTATAATCCAAGATTGCCGCCACCATATGACATCATAATATGCAAATTAGATGGGAAAATGTAATCCCTACATAAGCTTTGGCTCATCCTTAATATTTCTCTAATTTACATAAAGTCTCTATCTTTTATCACTTTTAAGATATAGCCTTTTGAAATTAAGATGTCAAAATCGAACGTTTTAGGAAAAAACCTCTGGCGCCTAAAGGGTTAAGGCTTTTGTTGGTGGAAACGATGTTATATAGATCAGTGCCTTCTCCCGACCGGATTCTTCAGCGTCACGGGTTGGCTTCGGTGTGAGTGGTTGAAATAGCACGTCGATAAAGATGACAGACAAGTGGCTTATCCAATCATATGCAAGGATTTTTGATAAGGCCCAGCCTTCTGAAACGCCATTTCAATGGATCGGTTCCAGATGGATGTGAGTGAAGCTAGGCGGAGCGAAATTCATCTGGCAAGGGCCAGGTTAGTCCATAGGAGCTTTATAACAAAATGCTCTTCTTCCAATTTCACGATGTATTCTAGGTGTAGCAAAAAATGGATGTAGCAAGTGTCGTGATAGGCTGAGATATGTCTGACAAAATATTGTTGAAGATAAGGTGGACATTTGTTGGCATAAATAATGCAAGTAAAAATAAACATATACCAGTAAAACCTTCTTCTTTCTTTAGGTTGGAGCAAGTCCAATTTTTCATAGAGCGTGCAGTGATGTGTCATGAATGGATACCTTAAGACAAATCTACATATGGAATTAAATAAACAAATCTAGAGCTTTAAGAGAAGTAACACTTGAGTGATAAACAATATCTGCATAATCAATTAGCGGTAAAAGGAGTTGCTGCGCAATGCGCTTTCTTGTACCAATTGTAAAGAAATCAATTGAACAGTACAACTGACACAAACATTGTTTAACTTTCTTAACTATAGCTTCAATATGATCGTTGAATGATAGCTCAGTATCTAGCCACAGACCCAGGTACTTAAATGCATTTACATTTACAAGAGATCTTCCATCAATCATACAGATTTGTTATTCGTTCATATTAACCTTAGATGGTCTCAGTTTAAACAACATAGTGCACTTTTTTTTTTCTCATTAAGAACAAGGTTGTGCTCTCTGAGCCAATTCTGAACAGTAATAAAATCCGAATCCAGGTCCCCATCATGGTGTCTATTTGATTTTGAAATCACCATGGCAACACACTCCTCCTTCCTTGTTCTAAATCTCTCTTGGTTTATTCCTCTCGCTTAACCAGTTTAGTCTATAACTTCATGTCATTGTGGACACAAGTAATCCAGGAATAATGCCACACCATCAGAATGTTGTTTTCATGACTCTTGTAGTCTTTGGGATGGTACTGATTGGGTATGTAATTACTCTTTATTACTATTTGTTGGTTTGACTTTCTATTTGGTTTGTGAATTGATGTGATAATACCTCAGTATTAATGCAAACTTTTAATTAAGTGTCTAGAAGCACTTGAGTCATTTTTCAGAAGTTGAGAAATGCTCTATGCACAATATTAAATTGCATTTCTTTGAATCTGTTGAGACTGAAATATTCTAGTCTGATAATATCTTTCCAGACATTTTCGTCAATGTCACATTATAAGTTCTTACTCCATGCCTTCTGCAACAAAATCAGATGGTCTGCTTTGTGATGGCTTATCATAGAGTAAAATTGGGATATGACGTTTTTAACTTCAGTATCCTTAAGAAAAAATCTATCCAAAAAGAAATCAGAGCTATTCAGGGTAAGACTAGCATGTATAATCTGAACGAAATGTTTATCTGCAAATATTTAAAGAAATCCTTTTTGGGGCTATTATGCTTTACATGTTCATCAAATGACATAACAACACAATTATGGAATAAGTCATATATCCTGTATATTCCCACATCAATCTAGCTAACAAACTGAAAGAGCCCATACTAGTATGGTGAAAATTTATGTTACCAGTCATCCGTGAGCGTGTTTACATGCACACCATTAACTCTCAAAAATCAGCTTACTGAAATAACCTGTTGGCTGGGTTTACATGCAAACCATCTCATTTACAAGCCTTTATCAATAGGCTACATCAGGCTGGCAGTGACATCAAAACGTACTCGGTTAGAGAGTAGGGAACGAGTTTTGCGTAGCTAATACGCAGTGGGGAAACTCCTTTTCCTCTAAATAATAGGCTTGTTTGAGATGCGCCTTGCCTCGCCTGAAATGTATGCGAGAGTAGGCGGCTGCAGCGAGGGGAGGAGTGAAAAAAGTGCAGGCAAGCCGGACAGTTCTCTCTTCTCGCAGTGGATCATCAGACACCTGTTAGATCAAAGGCGGATATTGCGGGATTCACGCCCGTGCACGGTGTTGCTAATAAACTATATGTAATTTAAGTTCTGTTGCTTTTATATGAAAATAAATATAATGAACAAGACACCCAAAGTACTTTAATTCCATTTTAAATAGGCCTATGTGTTTATCAATCATTTTTTTTAATAAAGACGTGTTTTTATAAAAAAAAAAAAAAAAAAAAAAATTACATCACATAACCCATATAGAGATCGCACTGTCAGAGAGTTTGGGAATATCCACACATAATTTATACACATAAAACATGATATCAGAGTTTTAAAATCAAACATTTTAAAAGAGAACAATACATCACGGTTGTTTAAACCAATGAGCATTAAGCTGTGTCGTCAGTAAGTCGTTTCCCATCATGCTTTTGATCAGCGCAGTCGGTGGAGAGCAACTGTGTGCGACTGCAGAATCAGACACATGCGCCTTGCGGTCGCGAGAGTTTTTTGACATACATCGGCATGACATCAGAGCAAGCCGGACCGCACTCAGACACATTTCTAACCGCTATGCCTCTCGCGGTGATCACCGGTGATCGGTTCTGCCAGAGCCCATCTACGGAGAGCCTTGAAGTTGGCACTTCCTATTAGCCCCATTGTATTGTAGCGATTTTAGCTCAAATAAAGGGAATGTAATTTTAATAACTGGTCATGAATATGTCCAGTAATCGCATACATAAATTTAAAATTACCCGTAAAAGGAATAGGTTGCCAATGGTCTGTATGGACAACTGAATACAACTAATTATAGTCAGTCCTCCATACAGGTAGGCAAAATTAGATCAATTGTACTATCAATAATCAATCACAACGAATTATAAATAAACATTAATATGTCAATTGTCTAAAATAGATTGTCAGGATAACCTTTCATGGGGTCAATTTATTATCGAATAATCTGCTTTTTCCAGCAAAACTGATCGTCCGATCTTCATCAAACTTCATTAGAGTTATTATAGATGTTCAAGAGAAGTTATTCCTCTGGCCATGAGTATTAACTTTCCTGTTCTATAAAAATACTATTTAAGTATCGACAAATTTGTAAAGCTCGTAGCTGGATCGAATATTTAAGGGACTTCGTAATATGAGCAACAGACAGAGTCAATCAAATGAATATAATGTATTTAATAAAGGAAACTACGTATACCGTTGACTACAATTACATGGAATAAAATGTATATACAACACAATAGCAACAAACAATGAAAGAAAATGAGAGATAAGAAGAATGATAGAAGAGGTAGAAAGTGGTCAACAGTATGGCAAAATCACAGAGAAAGGAACCTTGACAGAGAGACACCAAGATATCAAATCACCCTTAATGGGGTAAACAAATCTTAAACGCTTTGAAAGCTCGATAAAACGAATACTTGCACATATGGTGGTTCTCTTATGTTGCTGAGTAAGGAGGGCGCGTGGTTGTCGTTCCTTCTGAGCGTCACACATTCTCCGTGGTTCTTCCGGTGTATGGAGGCGCGGCGGATTTAAAGGTCCCTTGAAGGTGAAGTTACTCAAAGAAAAGTAATTCAGGCTAAGTTCATTTTGTCTGTGGAATTGAACAAAGTAGAATACGAAACGGGAAAACAAAAGAAAACTAAACTAAACTAACGGACTGAAGAGAAGGTCCCAAAGAGAGGAGTTGAATAGGTTGATGAGATGGATGAAGAGATATCTGCATAGTTTACGGCCTTGTTAAAAGATGCAATTTCTAACCAGAAAACGGTTGCACATAGAATCATACATTTTACTGTAATTTCCTGTATGTGTCTAACTCCGTGAGACCGAGAGAATCAAGACGGTACCAAATAAGACATGTAAAAGGATCAAAGTTAAATTCATATGCATGAATATAGGCACTTAGAGTTCCACTGATACACTAGTGTAGCGTATCTGGACTGTGTCAGATTGACTCATTCAATTCTACATGTGAAAATGCTTTTAACCCCTTTGACTCTTATCCGTAACTCTCGCCTGGGACCACCGAGTCTGCGTTAAAATTGCCCATTGACACCTTTACGGCATGAGTGTTTACCCAAACACTAATAAAATAGAGCTCGCCCGAGCCTCAAAGAGATCAGTATCTCCTTAACACCTCCTTTCTGTGGAATGCCAGGTCATCGAAGAGAAAGCTCCTCTCTTCACACACACACACACACACACACACACACACACACACACACACGCACACACACACACACACACACACACACACACACACACACACACACACACACACACACACACACACACACACACACGGACTTCCCATTTAAAAAAAAAAAATTCAAATAGGCCTATGTCAAATAACTTGGATGCCCCCAATATTAAATATGTTAAATTAATGAAATGGACACTAAATAGAATAAATTATTATTATAAAACATTGTACACTAATCTACACTTTTGTAATGTCGCTGTGGGACAATGCGAGAGACACCTATTAAAATCAATATATTATTTTAAATATTATCATTACTATAGGTGAACAATAAAACATAATAGATGGGTTAGAACTTTTAATATTTAAAGCAACACCAAGGAACTTTTCCTCTGCGGTCGCCCTACAGGTTGGAAGCGGAATTGTCCATTACCGCCGTCATAAATAATTTAGCCTACCGCAGCACGCTCGCTGTTTATCCAGCACCGGCTTTGGAATCAACAATGGCCACAGACAAGGTAGAGTATGACGTATGCCATAAAGCAGTCGAATTTTGTAGTTCTTTTTGTGCTCTGGTTACTACCCGAAACCAGAAGTTACATAGTGCAAGTAAAAGCGATACAGACAGGGCTGGACTGGGACAAAAAATCGGCCCGGGCATTTTGGCCCAGACTGGCCCACTATATAACACAACCGAACTTTGCACGTGAATAGGAGTGAGTAAGAGTTAACCGATGAAATAACTACTAAGTTGAACTATACTCCACAGTGATGAATCCTAAAGAAAGCTATAAGCTGGGATAGCAATACGGGTTTTTCCCACAGGTTTTTGTGAAATCTGTGGTGAGTGCACCTCTGTCCCTCTAGGGGGGTTGGGGGGCATGCTCCCCCGTAAGAACATTTTGTGCTTTTTAATGTTAAATTCATCAATCTGGTGCACTTTGAGAGTTAAAAATAAAGAGCTCCAAAAACCCATATTCAGTGTGCAAATTGAACAAAGAAAAACTCAAAACTCTTTTAGTTGTGATATAGTGTCTGACTACATTACACCACTACATAATAATAGTTATAAAATTAATCCCATGGCAGTAATAGCCATATGTTGTAAAACAAATGCACTGAAAAATAAAAGCAACTTTCATAATTAGTTTCGTACTAATTTCTATACAGAGATAAGCACATTAGGGCTGTCAATCTTCCTCTATAATACTATTCGAATTCCATTCCTTATTTTATTTAATATTCGAATAATATTCGAATATTAAATGTTCAAATTCATCCTATTATTAATATTTACGACTTTACTCAGGCTTATGGATCGCCAATGCCACTATAGCATGTGGTTGTTGTTACACGTTCTGTCCACTAGAGGGATATCTAACATTACAATAAACATTTTATTCGTGCTGAATATGGTTGCAGCGCTACCGATGGTTTTCGGCTAATATCTCCGCTAAAACACCACCAAACATTCTGAAACTTATATCGTTCTTTTCAGTTCGACTAGACGGTTCCAACGAGTTTGGTGCTCGCCGAATCCGTTGAGTTTTCACCGAGATATTTGCGCTTCACGGGCGTTTTTTACGTTGTTAAACATTTACCATTTTTGACAGTATTGTTATGATGATACAGCGTGGATAACGTGCACAATTGTGTTACGATTCAAAAACGTTATTGTTCATCAGACGAAACAAAAGCATTTCATTTTCACATCTGTGTAAGCCAAGGTGGCGAGAAAGGCAAGATTCCATATAAAAAAAATAATGAATGGGAATAGGAGCAGGCTTCACTCAATGATTAAACTTAAACTTTAAGAATGCTGGCCTGATGATTAGAATATATAACGTTAAACAGGAAAGAGGCCGCACTATGCATAAATTGTTTTATTTGCACAAACGCGTTTCGGCGCGTGCCTTCTTGAAACGCGTTTGTGCAAATAAAACAATGTATGCATTAGTGCGGCCTCTTTCCTGTTTATATATATAAAAATTTAAATATACATAAAAAAAACAATATTCGAATAGTAACTTCAGCATTCGAATAGTATTGATTTTTTTAATATTCGAATTATATTCGAATTTCGGAATTCGTTCCAACAGCCCTAAAGCACATGATCTTTTATTTTGACGGAAACGGCATCGAGCTTTTATTTTGAAGAAAAATATGGTTTACAAACTCATTACTCATTATTGTCTCATTACAATTCTAATAAAATGCGTAATTGTCAAATATGCAGATGTGTAAATAATGCGTAACTGGGTAGTGGGTTCCTACATAGCCTAATGGTGTGTTCACACCGAACGCGAATTTAATTATTTGGGCGAGTAGATTACATACAAAGTCAATGCAACGACGCGAATAGACGCATCATTCGCGCCGGGCGTTGCGAATGACGCGAATTGGTCGACGCGTTTGCCGCGAATGTCCTCCGCGCAAGTTGAAAAATTTGAACTCGAGCGAATGTTCAGCGTCTAACTAAACGCGATAGACGCGTATTTGACGCTCTATTCGCGTTCGGTGTGAACACACCATAAGTGTTGTGACAGTAGCCTAGTTCTGCTTACCACAGTTCTCTGCACTCACTCATCTCTCTCCTTATCCTCCTCGCTATCCTCATCAGACACTTGAAGGGCCTTTGAAGTTTCTTTTTCACGCTATTTCTCTGCACATTCCTTGCGTTTCTTCTCCATCGCTCTGACTATTTTGACAGATACACACTGACACTGCTCGCTCACTCAGAGCTCAAAGGGGGAGGAGTTTAAAGATGTGATTGGACCAGCCCAGTGTCAATCAAGAAAATAACCAATGGGCTGCTGATTTACGCGTTTCATCATGCGCCGGTCTGTGAGAAAAAGAAAAACCTACGCTGACTTTTTTGTCCAATGCATTACACCGGCACAAAGATCCCAGAGCCGCCAATTAAACAAAACTAAACGCAATGGGCCGCCGATGTACGAGTTTTATGGGCCGTTAAAAAAAAAAAAAAAAAAAAAAAAAAAAAAATTAAGTATGAGATGTAACGGCCCACAAAGCACGTCGGCCCACCGGGCAAATGCCCGGTATGCCCGATGGCCAGTCCAGCCCTGGATACAGACCACGCCAGGCTATGGCAGACGTGTCATTTAACATATTGTAAGTCGATGTACCATCACAAGTGTCTTGGAAATATATTATGAAGGTTGAAAAACTACATAGTGTTACTTTAATATTGCACAGACCACAACTGGCCAACAAATAAGTCTAAAAATAAATTATGCTTCTTAAGAAATGTACCAAAAATGTATAAATAATAATAAAAAAATATACATACACTCTTTGTAGTGCAAATTAAAATGATAAAACTGCCACACAACTTCACAACTGGTAGACATACTGTAGCCTAAGTATTTTCTTCCTCACAAAAGTAAACAGTTTAACAAGAAGTGCTCCCAGAACCTTCCCAGAACGTTCCCTGCAGGTTATTTATTTTATTTTATTTGTATAACCATGTAAATTAATTTAAACGTTGCCGATGATACCAATAGGCTACAAAGATTATTCTAATGCTGAAATTTGTAAATTTTTTTACAAACTATATAATGCTCGGACACACTCCGTCTCTCTCACACACCGTTGAGCTTGCTCTCGGACACACTCGGTCTCTCTCGCGCACTGTCGAGCGTGCTCTCGGACACACTCTGTCTCTCTCACGCACTGTCGAGCGCTCTCTCGGACACACTAGGTCTCTCTAGCGCATTGTCGAGCGCGCTCGCGGCGTTCGCTTTGCTTTTGTCTAGTCCGGTGCCTCATAAACACACCAACACACACCAGAGAAAAAACTTTGCAGGTCCTATGGCGAGAGCCTACTCGGATGAAAACCGCTTCAGTGAGCTCAATTAGGCTATAGTAACGCCACATTTTATTGTCAGTAACGGTAACGGCGTTGTAACGGGGGAAACAGTAATTAGTTTGATTACTCGTTGCTGAAAAAGATAACGCCGTTATTAACGCCATTTATTTATAATTCCCATCACTGGTTGGAGGCGTCTGTGAAAATGACTTTTCTCCTGGAGGCCACATCGATAATTACACCCGACTGGTACCAGTTCTGGGCTTTCCAAGGGACCAGAGCCTTCACACAGTGCTGGTTCACCATAATGTGCAGGCGGCCTGACAGCCATGCATGGGCGCATGTATGCAGTAGCCCCAGTTGGAGTACTGACGATGCGGCAGCCATGATACCGAGAATCCTCTGAAACTTCCTGAGGGGTGCGTGCGCACCTGCTCTGAAGGAGGCTATCAGCTGTTGGATGGAGAGAGCACGCTCTGGTGTGAGCTGCGCTCTCATCGTTACAGAGTCTATAACTGTGCCCAAAAAGATTACATTCTGGCTGGGTGCCTAATACATGGGGACCGGGGACCCGGGTGTTGTGTGTTTGAAACATACACTTTTTGTGCTTTATTTGGGTCGCTTGAGCTGAACAGGGAGCTGTGTGTTTCAGATGAGCTCTTTTTGAGGCCGGTCCGGCTAGCGTGAGACTCAGACCCATCCTTGTATATACCCATCCTTCTCAAATCCTTTCTCCGCTGCACCCTCGTGCAAGCTGAGTATGACGCGCCATGACTTCGCGAATTCGTCGTGAACTTCCGGGAAGAAGGGCGCTGGTTTGTGGTGGGGGCCCTGCTGACGCCCTGGCAGAAACCAACCATCCAGGCAGCTCCTCGGGTGAGGCCCATTCGAGACCGAGGTCTGAAACAGCCGCAGTGAGGATGCGCAGCATTTCGGCGTCTGAATTAGTCCTCGTGGCGTTAGCTGTAGCACTAGCACAGGACTGTGAGAGGGCGGGGTCCACTGAGCCCGACCACTCTTCCTCAGACGCAGCAATGGAGAGACTGTCGTGTTCTTCATCCAATCCGCCGAATGCGACGAGGCCTGTCGCATGAGGGGAGGGGCGCTGGTCTGCCTGAGTGAACAGGACCGGAGAAGACTGTGATGGAGAAAGTGAAGGACGTGGAGACGTGGCCGGCGTGGGCTCGCTTAACTCCATGTGCTTGGGCTGCCGTTGGCTGCGGCACTTCTTTTTCCGCGGCTGAAGTAGCGCCGGGAGAATAGGAAGAGTGGCGTCGCCATCTTGGAAGAGAGCTAACCGCAACCGCAGAGTTGAGATGGGCAGGCTCTCGCAGTGAGAACAGCAGAGAGTGCAGCTTCAGGGTGGGCGGGTCCCTGGCACCTGGCGCACTCCGCGTGCCCGTCATCCTCGTGTAGATGAGCTCCGCACGAGGTGCAAGAAGAACAAGGCATTTGAAACAACGCCTCATTAGAAATTTGCTCTTTTACAAAAAGCTGAGTGTCGCAGCGCGAGCACAACAGCAGCAGTAAAAAGATATATGTAGCGCTGTCTCGCCGGATGGCCACAGGAGAGCAGCGACAGAAGAGGAGCGACTTCCGGGTAAGTTGAAGGCGCTGTCCGCTGTTTTTAATGCTTTCTCGAGCTGATTCTGACTTGGTTTGATTGTAAGGCTCAATTCTTGCGCCACTCCTATTCAACCTGTATGCTCCCAATGAGCCAAATAACGAGAAAGAACCAAATTGCTTACCACAGCTATGCAGATGACACACAGCTCTACTTAGCCCTATCACCTAACGATTACAGCCCCATTGACTCCCTGTGCCAATGCATTGATGAAGTAAACAGTTGGAAGTGCCAAAACTTTCTTCAGTTAAACAAAGACAAAACTGAAGTCATTGCGTTTGGAAACAAAGATGAAGTTCTCAAGGTGAATGCATATCTTCACTCTATGGGTCAAACAACTATAAATAAAGTCAGGAATCTTGGTGTGTCTCTAGAGTCAGACCTTAGTTTCAGTAGTCATGTCAAAGCAATAACTAAATCAGCATACTATCATCTGAAAAATATTGCAAGAATTAGATGCTTTGTTTCCAGTCAAGACTTGACTGCTTTCATCACCAGCAGAGTGGATTATTGTAATGGACTCCTCACTGGCCTTCCTAAAAAGACCATAAGACAGTTGCAGCTCATACAGAACGCAGCTGCCAGGATTCTGAGGAGAACCAGAAAAAAATGAACATAGCACATCAGTCCTCAGGTCTTTACACTGGCTCCCAGTTACATTTAGGATTGATTTTAAAGTATTATTACTGGTATATAAATCATTCAATTTGCTAGGACCTCAATATATTGCAGATATGCTCACTGAATATAAACCTAACAAATCACTCAGAATATTAGGATCACATCAGCTAGAAATACCAAGGGTTCACTCTAAGCATGGAGAGTCTGCTTTTAGCTATTATGCCAGCCGCAGCTGGAACCAGCTTCCAGAGGAGATCAGATGTGCTCCTACAGTAGTCACATTCAAATCCAGACTCAAAATAAATCTGTTTAGCTGTGCATTTACTGAATGAGCACTGTGCCACTGTTCGTCCGACTGTTTGTACTGTATTTTTTTCTAAACTGTTTTAATTATTCTTATTTCTTTTGATTATTTTAATTTCTTCTATGTAAAGCACTTTGAATTACCATTGTGTATGAAATGTGCTATATAAATAAACTTGCCTTGCCTTGCCTTGCCTAGATCCCTATCATTTAATCCCTATCATTAGCTATCATTTAGCTAACTCTTCCTCACACTCATCACATTGAAGAGTTAATTCTGCCCTCTTCCTATTGCCCTCTCCGTAAAATATTGCTGTATTCATTTTCTGAAATGAAGAAATCAATTTGTTATTTATACATAAATACAACTATTCTACAATAAACACATAAATAAAACGCATAAAAAAAATAAAAATAACTGCAATCATATTGTTGATGCTACTATCTATATAAAGTCCCAATGGGGAAATACATTACTGTAATTCCACTGTGGTACAGCGTTGCCATATGGCAACATTGATATTTTCTCAATTTACAGTAAAACTATGTTAGACAAAGTTGATTTGTGAATAAAAATATCTAATTTACTTATCAAAGATGCTGCAAAAAAAAAATAGAAATGTGGTTAATAGAGCAATTTCTGGAGCACTTCAACAGGTGTCTTCCGTGTGAGGGTGACTGGGAAAGAGAGTTTCGGAGGGACATTCAAATGTCATGTGATTTAAAAACAGCACATCATTGGCTACCTTATGGCCTGCCCTTTTAATTCCCATAGTGCAAGGTATTGTTTTATTTTATTTTTGTGAATAAAAAGGAAATGAGTAGAAATTAATTGTTAAATTGTTCATTAAAAATCCCACATGGCACGTCATACCATAGAGGGTTAAATAAAGCTAAAAAACAACAACAAAAAAACGATGACGAGTATTGCAACATGTCAGCGGCTTATATGCTATTATGAGCAGTTACAGATGCAGTACCGTTTCTTCTGCTTCTGCACGAGATGAGAGCACTTTTATAATTTTTTGGGTCAAGAAAGAATCTAAGTTTGCGGCTTACATTCCTGGGGCCCAGAATATAGGAGCAGACATCCTGTCGAGACAGGGGCTGAGGCCCGGGGAATGGAGGCTCCACCCCGAGGTGATGGAGCAGGTATGGAGGGTCTTTGGCCAGGCACAAGTAGATCTGTTTGCGTCTCGAGAGATGTCTCACTGTTCACTTTGGTTCTCTGGATGCTATGGTACAGATGTGGCCGAGGCTACGTTTGTATGCTTTTCCGTAGTTCTGGAGAGAGTTCACAGGGACCAGGTTCGCCTACATCTTATAGCCCCGCGGTGGCCGGGCCGAGTATGGTTTTCCGATCTAGTGTCTCTCCTCGATGGGCCTCCACTGGAGTTACCCGTCAGGAGGGACCTTTTGTCCCAAGCAGGGGGCTCAATTGTTCACCCCCGTCCAGAACTGGAACCTGTGAGCTTGGCCTCTGATGGGGCCCAGCTCATAGGGACAGGTCTCTCAACTGAGATTGTAGAGACCATTCTACATTCCAGAGCTCCCTCCACGAAGAAACTTTATGCCTTGAAATGGGAGAGTATTCACTTCATGGTGTGGTGACCGTCAGTTGGACCCAGTTAACTGCCCGGTTGGTACAGTGCTGGAGTTCCTGCAGGAGCGGTTCACCGCAGGTTTATCCCCGTCCACTTTGAAGGTTTATGTGGCAGCCATAGGTGCTTACCACATTGTGGAATGTCTTTGGGTAAAGATCCGTTGATATCTCATTTCCTCCATGGTACTCTGAGGGTGAAGCCTGCAGCTCGTACCAGGGTGCCTACATGGGATCTGGCCATATTCTTTCAAGGCCTTTCCCTGGCTCCCTTCGAGCCACTGGAGGAGGTTCCGGCTAAGTTCCTGACATTAAAAGCTTTGTTCCTCCTCGCTATCACTTCTCTTGAAAGGATGGGAGATTTGCAAGCACTGTCGGTTGCACCCTCATGCTTGGAATTTGCACCTGGCGTGGTTAAAGCGCTCCTTCATCCTAGACCAGGTTATGTTCCAAAGGTCCCCACCAATGTGTAATATAATAAATAATAATAAAATAATAATCTGCTATGCCCAGTCAGGGCGCTAGATGCCTATGTCCACAGAGCTGCCCTGTGGCGTAAATCTGAATAGTTGTTTGTATGTTTTGGGCCCCCTAACAAAGGGTCCCCTGCATCTAAGCAGAGAATGAGCAAGTGGGTGGTCAAGGCTATCTCACTTGCTTATGGATCGGTCGGACAGCCTTCACCTATGGCTGTCCGTTCCCATTCCACTAGGAGTATGGCGGCCTCCAAGGCCCTTATGACAGGAGTTGCTCTTCAAGATGTTTGTGATGCAGCAGGGTGGTCCTCACCGCACATATTTGTAAGGTTCAACTATTTGAACTTGGACTCTACACCAGGGTCCCAGGTGCACTCGTCCCAGTGATGCTCCTCGCGATTTCACACTGGACAGACACTTGTCGCTATGGTGGCGTTAGTATAGACGTTGCCTTAGCGTCAATCGACGCAGCGCGAGTTACCTTGAAAGGGAAGCTAGCGTGGCTCTATTTTGGGCAATCAATCAATCAATCAATCAATCAATCAATCAATCAACATTTATTTCTATAGCGCTTTACAACAACCGTCAGGTATCCAAAGTGCTTCACATCATAAAATAAATAAAACATAACCAGTGATGGGAATAACGGCGTTATAAATAAACGGCGTTACTAACGGCGTTATCTTTTTCAGTAACGAGTAATCAAACGAATTACTGTTTCCCCCGTTACAACGCAGTTACCGTTACTGACAAAAACAAATGTGGCGTTACTATAATTGAACTCACTGAAGCGGCTTTCATCCGAGTAGGCTCTCTCTCCGCCATAGGACCTGCACAGTTTTTTTCTCTGGTGTGTGTGTGTGTGTGTTTATGAGGCGCCGGAGTGGACAAAAGCGAAGCTATTGGCGCGAGCGCGCTCAATGCGCGAGAGAGACCGAGTGTGTCAGAGAGCGCGCTCAACAGTTGCGCAAGAGAGACCGAGGGTGTCCGAGCAGTATATAGTTTGTTTATAAATAAATGACACATATCTGCAACGTTAATTAATTTACATGGTTATACAAATAAAATCTAAAAAATTACCGTCAGGTAACGTTCTGTTTAGGTTATAAAATAAACCCGAAAATAACCTGCAGGGAACATTCACAGAAAACATCTTTGTTTGACCGGTTGTAAACACGTGCGGCAAACATGTCTAGAATTTGGCTTAAATAACCTCTGATGATGACGTTCGCTATAGGTTATAAAAATAAACCCCCAAAATATTATATTTTAGTATTATATTTTTTTTTTGTAAATTGTTCAGTATTATATTGAGAGAGCACTTGTTAAACTGTTTACTTTTGTTAGGAAGAAAATACTCAGGCTACAGTATGTCTACTAGTTGTGAAGTTGTGTAACAGTTTTATCATTTTAATATGCACAAAGAGTATGTATATTTTTTATTATTATTTATTCTTTTTTGGTACATTTCTTAAGAAGCATTATTTATTTTTAAACTTATTTGTTGGCCAGTTGGGGTCTGTGCGATATTAAGTAAACCATCTATAATGTTTTATTGTTCTACTATAGTAATGCTAATATTTAGAATAATATATTGAATTTAATAGGCGTCTCTCACATTGTCCCACAGCAACATTAAAATAGAATAAATTATTATTATAAAACATTGAACACTAATCTACACTATTAAGTGTCCATTTCATTAATTTAACATATTTAATACTGGGGGCATCCAAATTATTTGACATAGGCCTATTTGATTTTTTTTTTTTTTTTTTAAGTAACGCAATAGTTACTTTCTCTGGTAATTAGTTACTTTTATAATGATGTAACTCAGTTACTAACTCAGTTACTATTTGTGAGAAGTAACTAGTAACTATAACTAATTACTTTTTTTAAGTAACATGCTCAACACTGAACATAACATACAATAAAAACAGTCAAATCAAAAGAAGAAAAGAAAAGTTGAAAAGAAACAAGAAAAAGATAATTGTCACACCACTACTGCGTACTAAAAGCCATTTTAAACAGGTGGGTTTTAAGTTTAGACCTAAAAATAGTTTCATCTGCAATTGTACGAATATCAGGGGGTAACTTGTTTAAATCGCCTGATCACCCCATCACTTATACTTCAACCTTGGGACTTCTAAAACCAATTGGTTTGAAGACCGTAACGACCGGCTGTGCTCATGCAGGGTTAAAATCTCAGTTAAGTACTCCGGGGCTAGGCGATTTAGGGCCTTAAAAACGAACAACAAAATCTTAAAATCTATTCTAAACTGCACTGGAAGCCAATGTAAAATATAGAGGACAGGAGTGATATGTGCACGCCTAGATGTATTTGTTAAAAACCGAGCAGTAGCATGTTGCACAAGTTGAAGTCGTGAAATGGAGCTTTGATTTAAACCAACATAAAGAGCATTACAATAATCCAACCTCGAACTAATAAAAGCATGAATCACCTTTTCTAGATCATGCCTGTTAAGTGACAACTAAATAAAACTAGGTGAGGACTCAATTGCAAAAGAATAGTGATTTATTTAATAAAAGAAACAAAGTAAAGCAAGAACCCACAAGGGGGGGAAACATAATATAAAATAAAACAACAACTTCAAAAACAAACATGCCGGAGGGTCACGGGAAAACAGGAGACGTATACAAGACAACGATATGACACAGGCTGTCTTCTTCTTCTTCTTCCTTGGTGTTTTAGGGCAGTTGGCATCCAAAAAGTTGCATTACTGCCATCTGCTGTTTATTATTACTTATTGTCACTTCATACTTATATTCGTCTTTCCAGTCCAGTCCTCTTTAGAAAATAAAATAAATATTTATTTCCTTGTTCACTGTTCCCATATTCTAATATATTTATTACATTATATTGTCCTATACCAATTTCTTGTAAATTATGTTTCAACTCTTGCCTTTCTTGTGTAAATTTCCTGCATGACATAACAATGTGACTGACTGTTTCCTCCTCTTGACATTCATCACATTGACCTGTGGGATGTTTTCCTAAAATACAAAGAGTTCCATTTAACTTACTATGTCCAATCCTAAGTCTTGTTAATACAACTTGCTTTTTCCTTCTATTTGACATCTCTCTTATAATACCTACTTTATTTTGAATCATGTATAGATGTCTTCCTTTACTTTCATGATCCCATTGGTATTGCCATATTTCCATTACCTTTTTCCACACTAGACTCTTACCTTCTGATTTTGACTATTTAATTTCAATGTCAACACACTCTTTTTTTATGCCTTTTTTGCCAATCTATCAACTTTCTCATTTCCCTGTATGCCCACATGTGCTGGTATCCACATATATATAATATGTTTCCCTTGCCTACATACCCTTGAATTTATAAACAAGATTTCATATAATATTTCTTGATGACTACTAGCTTTTCCAGTCTTCATACTCATAAGAGCTGATACAGAGTCACTACATACTAAAACGTTGCTATCCCTGGATTGTTCGATCCATTCTAATGCAATACCTATAGCACATAATTCAACAGCATAAACATTTAGGTTGTCAGATGTTCTTTTACTAATGCCTATCTCATATTTAGGGATGTATACCGCAGACCCTGTTGCATCTGATTGTAGGTCCTTTGACCCATCTGTAAAAATCTGAATACTGTCTTTATACTTGTTGTTCTTATATTTATAGTATTCATTGGTTATATCTATATTTCTGTTACATCCTTTAATTAATAAAAACTCTAAATCAACGTTCGGAATTTCCAAAGTGCAAATTGGTTTAACAGGCCATAACACAGTATTAGCAAATCTTTTATTATACACTTCCATTTCTTTTGCAATTAAATCACCTGTCCAGCCAAAACTTTCTTTCTTTCTTCTCTCCTTTTCCCAGCACTTCTGTAACACCTTTTTTGTTGGATGACTATCCTCGTGCCCTTTAAGATTTATCCAATAGTTTGCTGACAATTGTTTCCATCTAAGCCACAATGGCATTTCACCTCCCTCAACCTGAAGTGCACATACTGGAGAAGTTTTGATTGCCCCCAAGCATATTCTTAAAGCACACGATTGCACAATGTCCAATTCAGCTAATGTTGACTTTGCTGCTGACTCATATGCAACACTCCCATAGTCTAACTTAGATCGTATTAAAGCAATGTAGATATATTTTAAAGCTGAAAAACTTGCTCCCCATTCCAACCCTGCAAGACACCTCATCACATTTAGCACTTTTTTACATTTATTAACTGTATACTTTATATGTTCTCTCCATGTTAGTTTTGTGTCAAAATATAATCCCAAGAAATGAAAACATTCTACTTTCTCTAATATACTTCCTTACATTTCCAACTTAATTTCCTTATCCTTCTTTTTATTTGAAAAAACCATTACTTTCGATTTTTCCACTGAAAATTTAAATCCCCATTTTATTCCCCAATTTTTAACTTGATCAATGCCTTCCTGCATCTTCTTTAAAATATACTCAACATTTCTACCTTTCTTCCATATAGCACCATCATCTGCAAATAAAGACCTCCCTATATCCCCTGGAAGATTTAAATAAATATCATTAATCATAATGGAAAATAAAGTTGGGCTAATCACACTCCCCTGTGGTGTCCCATTTTCTACAACATATTGCTTTGATAAATCTACCCCAATTTTCACCTGTATATTCCTTTGATTTAGGAAATCCATAATCCAATTAAACATTTTCCCTACAACTCCCATTAAATGTAATTTGACTAAGAGACCCTCTTTCCACAACATGTCGTGTGCTTTCTCCACATCGAAAAAAACTGACACTACAGTTTCTTTATTTACTTGTGCTTTCCTTATTTCCTCCTCCAAACTTATCACAGGATCCATTGTATTTCGTCCTTTTCTAAAACCACTTTGACATAAAGCCATTTTATTTCTACTCTCTAAAAAGTATATTAGTCTTTCATTTATCATGCGTTCCATTATCTTGCATATATGCGATGTTAATGCAATTGGTCTGTAATTGCCAGGATTACTTGGATCTTTTCCAGGCTTCCTTATTGGAATAATTACTGCCTCCTTCCTGATTGTCTGATTGTCCTCCTTACTATTGCTTGAGTTTGTTTATACTGATTCAAATAATGATAATTGTGTTCTTTTAATTAACCTAAATGCTTTTTGTTTCTATTTTTCACTGCTTCTTTACATTTTTTATCCCACCATGGCACTGCTTTCTTTTTACATCTCCTTTTACTCCTGGGAATGGATTCTGCTGCTGCTGATATTATGCCTTGCGTAATTTGATTGTCTAAAATTTCAACACTCAATTCATCATTAATTTTCCTAAACAATTTATTACTTTCCTCCTGAAATTTTCCCCAATCAGCTTTCTCAAAAATCCATTTTCCATTTGCTTCCCCAATACTCAATACTACCTCTATATTTATTTTACACCACACTGGATAATGATCACTACCTATTGTGCCATCTTTATACACTGTCCAATCACATCTTGCTGCAATTCTATTTGAAACTAATGTGAGATCTAGTACTGATTCTTTTCCAGTGTTAACATCAATTTGTCACGGATACACAAGCATCAGCACCAGACCTGTTTACTCCGCCACTCGTTCGTCATCCCCAGAATCACCGTCACATGTCTTCCTCACCTGATGCCACTCAGCATTCACTTACCTTCACCTTTATAAACTGCACCAGTTCCCTCAGTTCACCGTCTGGTCTCGTCAACTAAACCTTGACGTCCTGACTCAAGCTTCTACTTTGAAGATTCTCACCTACCTGAATACTCACCAGTTCCGTGAAGATTCCTGCCTGCATTCCATTCCGTTTGCCTTCTCCGTCTGATCGGCGTCCTTCGTCCAAGTTCGCCACCCACTCATCTGTAACAGATAAGAGACTCTGTCATTCCAGTTCCTGACGAACTTTCCAGTCTGATATCTTTATATGCTTACCTGCTGTTTGTTTCAAGAGGCTAATAAATACTTCACTTGCACGAGACCTGTTTGTTTCCTCTCAATCTGTGACAGAAGACCAGACCCGCGATGCAAGAGAACGCGGAGGGCGGCAAAGAAAGCCCCTCGCTTCAACATCCATCTGCAGCGGTCCGGCAAGATTTTCAACATCCACTCGTCACTCAATCAGTCACATCTGCCTCTGTCAGTCCCATGGCCCGACCCGCATCTTTCTCTGGTGAGGAAGGGGAGTGCAGCGTTTTTTTTTACTTCAGTGTGAACTGTATATGGAGATGCAAGCTAATCAGTTTCCCACTGAGCGAGCAAAAATCGCTTTCATTATCTCACTACTCACCGGACGCGCTCTTCTCTGGGCTCGAGCGCTTTGGGATGCCAAGGGAACGGTAACTCAATATCTATCAAGTTTCATTACCCATTTCCGAGAAGTTTTCTCTCATGCTACTAATGCATTGTCTATTCATGACCAGTTATTTCGATTGCGGCAAGGAAAATCATCTGTTTCTGAGTATGCTTTGCAGTTTCGTACGCTGGCCGCTAATAGTGGATGGAACGAGACAGCGCTCGTCACCGCATATCGTCAGGGTCTCAACCGAGACATATGTCTGCAACTGGCCATCTATGACGACAACATCGGCATAGAAAACCTCATCCAGCGTTCCATACGCATTGCTCAGCGCAGAACTGCCTGCCTATTTGACCGTCCTGCACTTCCTCCTCCTCATCTGATACCGCCAGATAGCCTTCCAGTACCAGAACCTATTGAAGTGGATTCGACTCATTTAAGTTCCACTGAAAGATTACGACGAATCAACAATAATCTATGTCTCTACTGTGGGACTGCAGGTAATCTCATCAGCACCTGTCCTGTTCGACCTCCACGACCAGCGGTGAGTACTGTGGTTCTCCCGTTTCCTATCTCATCAATGAAATATACCTCTGTTTGGCTGACATATCTTCACCGATCTGTTCCAGCGAAAGCGTTGATTGATTCAGGATCTGCTGGCAACTTCATTTCCCTCATTACTCTTCAGAAACTCCAAGCTCGTCGAAAGTCTGTGAATCATCAATTACATGTTCAATCCATCCTGGGTAAACCGCTGGGTCGTGGTCACATCCGGTACTGCAGTCCCATGCTCACCGTCAACAGTGTTAATTTCGTTGACGAAAATAACGACGAAAATTATTCGTCAACGACATTTTTTCACAGACGAAAACGAGACGATAACTAAATAAAACCTAGTTTTGAATGACAAAGACTATGACGAAAATCTATTGACATTTTCGTCAACGAATAAAAACTAGACGAAAATGTTAGATAGTGACGATTTGGGAAGCGATCCGTCAGAACTGATGTCCTGCGTGTGTGGTAGATGCGCACATTTGTAGGCTACTGTAACGTGATCTACCCCGCGGTCATAAAACGTTAAAAAATGTGAACGTCTGGGAGAATGAGTAGAGCAGACATATAGATCTCTGAATAAGAGTGACGATGCAAAAAAGAGCTCTATTCGGTGCGGTTTTCTGTGCGCACACACCTAACCCGAAGCGTGCAGTCATGCACAATACACCTACAGCGCGCGAGTAGGCTACTGAATTGAGCTCTCTTTCGTGTCTGAATGGAGAAATACACAACAGTATGTCTAAATGTCCTTTTTGGAGAGTATTCATGTAACTATGCTGGTTATGTCTTAAACTGTGAGTGTGTCGGATGTGCATCAGTGCAATTGTATCCGCATGTCATTGGACATGATCCGACGTCTTAAAGTGACAGTGGCAATAAACCTAATGCGGTCCGTGTCCTTAATTTTGATCAAGCAACAAAAGAAAAAGAGAAAAGCATTCACTGTTTGTTAATAGCTTTAATAAGGATTAATTATATTTAATTCATACAAATAAATATGTCTGCTTGAAAGAATAAAGAATGATGTGTAAGTAGTTATAAGGAATGAATGAATATATCATTCATTGTAAAGAAGACTGTGTTGTACTTTAGGAAAAGTGGTTTTATTTCATTTTAAGATATTTTTTAAGTAACAGCAGTTAAATCTGTATCTGTATTGCATGTTCAAACTTAAAAATCATTCATATTAATAGGTTAATAGATGTTTTCTCCGGGAGTATATGGGTTTGGAAATTTTAGAGAAATTCTAAATTAACGCATTACAATTGAACTAAACCCATTATATTTTAGTCGACTAAATCTACTGTAGATTTAGTCGACTAAAATGTTATTGTATTTCGTCGACTAAAACTAGACTAAAACTAAAACAATTCAGATGACTAAAATATGACTAAAACTAAATGGCATTTTAGTCAAAAGACTAAGACTAAAACTAAATCAAAATTTGCTGACAAAATTAACACTGACCGTCAAGATAGGGGCTCTGCATGAGGAAAAATTATCTTTTCTGGTACTGGAGGGCTCTACGGCTGAGATCATCCTGGGACGCCCGTGGCTGGAACTCCATTCCCCAAACATCTGCTGGTCCTCAGGTGAACTTTGTCAATGGGGAGAAACCTGCTTTTCTCAGTGTCTGCTACCCATCAAAAAGGTACCGTCTTCTTCTTCCTCCGAATTCCAAGTGTCCGTCAACTCAACTACTATCGAAAGTCCAGCCACCGACACCAAACCTGAGATCCCACTTCAATACCGGGCGTTCCAGGATGTGTTCGACAAACAGCTGGCGACGAAACTCCCACCTCATCGGCCATGGGACTGTGCGATCGACCTGCTGCCTGGGGCTGTGTGGCCGCGCGGAAAGATCTACCCACTGTCCATCCCGGAACAGAAGGCCATGGAGGAGTATATCGAGGAGGCTCTTCGTCAAGATTACATCCGACCTTCCACCTCCCCTGCCGCTTCCAGCTTCTTCGTTGGGAAAAAGGACGGAGGCTTACGCCCTTGTATTGACTACCGGACACTCAACAACTCAGATGCCACTCAGCATTCACTTACCTTCACCTTTATAAACTGCACCAGTTCCCTCAGTTCACCGTCTGGTCTCGTCGACTAAACCTTGACGTCCTGACTCAAGCTTCTACTATGAAGATTCTCACCTACCTGAATACTCACCAGTTCCGTAAAGAGATTCCTGCCTGCATTCCATTCCGTTTGCCTTCTCCGTCTGATCGGTGTCCTTCGTCCAAGTTCGCCACCCACTCATCTGTAACAGATAAGAGACTCTGTCATTCCAGTTCCTGACGAACTTTCCAGTCTGATATCTTTATATGCTTACCTGCTGTTTGTTTCAAGAGGCTAATAAATACTTCACTTGCACGAGACCTGTTTGTTTCCTCTCAATCTGTGACACAATTTTTGTACATACACCATTATTTAAGCACACTAAATTCTTCTTATCTAGCATTTCTTCTATTACTTGACCATTATAATCAGTTTTTTCACTCCCCCACAATGTGTTATGCCCATTAAAATCCCCATACCATATAATATTATTACAATTTTGTCCCTCTAATTCTTCTAGCTTATTTTTCTCTAGCCTTTTACAGGGATTATAATAATTAAAAATCACCAACTATCTCTTTCCAGCCCATACTTTCACTACTACATATTCTTGTTCAATTCCCACTCCTAAGATTTTATATGGTATTCCTTGCTTTATAAATGTAGCACACCCTCCTCCTCCCTCCTCCCTTCTATCATACCTTACCGCCACATAGTCATATAAAACAAAATCTAATTTAGGTTTTAACCAAGTTTCTTGAATGCACACTATCTCTGGTTTTTCTACCCTAATACCAACAAATTGCTTAAAATCCTGCCCATTAGCTAAAAGACTTCTCGCATTCCATTGTAAAATTAGCATTATTAGGTTTAAGAACCTAATCCTGATGTATCCTGAGTTCATCATTTATTTCCTCCCATTTCAGCCCTATCATGTCCAAATGATGTTCTGCCGCTTTCACAATTACTTGAATTCTTTCTGTTTTTGACTTAATCTCATGAGTTGCATTAATTACTTCTGCAATGACTGTGACCAATTTCTTTTTTTCTATCCATGCTTTCTTCTTCCCTTGCTGAACATTCATTTCCTCTTGTCCTTTATTTACTCTTACCTCTATATTCTGGTTCCTCTTTCCATTCATCTTAACTGCTTCAGCATATGACACCTTCTCTTTTAGTCTTATCTTCTGTACTTCTACCTCTTTTTTAAGTGCTTCACATCCCCAGTATGCTACACTATGGTTTCCTCCACAGTTACAACACTTTGGTTGTGTTCCCTTACCACACATCCAATAATCATGTTCACCTCCACATCTAGCACACCTTCTTTTCCCTTTGAACATTTTAGCTATATGCCCAAACTCCTGACATTTGTAGCATCTCATTGGTTTCTGTACATATTCTTTCACATTGTATTTCACATATCCAAAATATACCTCTTTAGGTAATTCTTTCTCCTCAAATTCAATCAGTATTGACTCTGTCTCCTTTTTCTCTATTCCTTTGGTCAGTCTTTTTACATTTTTCACTGTGAAATTACCCACTCTCATGTTTTCCATTATTTCTTTATTATTGACATTAATGGGAATCCCATAAATCACTCCTTTGCATCCATTAAATCTCTTTTCTCCAACTTTGGCAACCTTCTGAACCTTAACTTTCCCAACATATGTCATCTTTTTAGCTTTGTCTAACAGCATCTCATTTTCACATCCGATTAGCAAATTTTCATCTCCTAGAATCCTTGCATATTTCACTTCCCCAATCTGATTCTTGATGATTTTTGTTAATTTAATCGGGTCAATTTTCTTAACTCCGCCTTCTCCTTCAAATCTAACAACTACATTCAACATTCCTTCCTTTACTGTTTTTCCCACCTTTCCACTTCCATCACTTTCCGAATCTCCAATGCTAGATACATGCTTTTTCTTTCTTTTCCGACTCTTTCCCTTCCCATCACTTTCCCATTCATTTACCCTACTCTAATCTCCCTCACAACAAGCCATGCTAATACTCTCACTGTCAGAGTCATTCCCTGCCATCTCCTACGGATTGCAAGGAACTCCGTGAGACCACCGTTCCGGACCTATACAGGCCGTCGGTCGATAATCCCACTGCAAGTTTCTCACACAACCCCTTATTTAATTATTATTTTAAACTGTATTTACAGTACCTTAACTTCTCAGTCCTTAGTCTTTCCTCCTAGTAACTTGTCGCTATGTTTGTCACTGTGTCAGTCCCTCTCCGCTTCCGTACCCAGCGAGTGTCCGAATCTACTTCCGCTCCCAGCCCTACTCTGAATCCGACACAGACTGCAAACACCAAGGAACTTATAAAAGGGACAAATCAGGCAGGTAATGAGGGATCAACAGGTGGGGCAAATAAAACCAATAATGAGATAACAAGGAAGGTGGGATCGAGACAGAGACAGGAACACAAAACACCACGGGCACGTTCAAAACGGTGCGCAATGTTTTGCTACGGTTTCCGGGTTGAACGTCATGTTTCCTGGAAACGGCGTGCAACGGGGTTCGAGATGTGTTTTCTCTTGTTTGGTGGGTGTGTCAGAACTGCAGTCCAATCAGCAGCAACATGTAAAGCATGCGGTATTAAAGTGAACTCGCACAATGGGTTCAAGGAAAGTAATTTACAAATGTGTTCGATGCAGCTCGGTATACGCAACAACTGAGGATATTAGAAGACATGTTTGTCGTAAGTTTTATTGTAAAAATATAGGATATCAACATAATGATGTAGTTGTTTATATTTTTAGCTTCATTGCAAGTGTATGACATTTGGTATAGAAATAAACAATGGTAATTAAGTGCTTTTCCTAAAAATGAGAAAGAAAATACAGGGTATTAAAACAGTATGAACTACAAATAAAGTCAGTATGTGAGGCTAAATAGATGTGTTTTAGTCTGAATTAGGTAAGATGTGTGCGTCCATTTCAGTTTCAGCAATTCCGCACTCGATTGGGATGTTCTCTTGTGTTCTGGGCGGCAAGTGCAGTAACTGTAATATCGGGCATATTTTGTAGTATTAAACACATATTTATACCGACTTCATCACGCTCCGAAAATTCTTCACAAAGAACACAAAGAATGGCCTTCTCAGCTGCCATAGTTGCAACTCTTGCATTATCAGAACAGTGTGTTCAACGCATCACCGTTTTTGTTTAAAAAAACGTTGTGCAACGTTTTGTCGGGGCTAAACGCAGCCCACGTGTGCTACACGAGACAGGACAGGCATGTGACAATGCCTGTTAAGAAAAGGCTTAACTTTAGCTAGAAGACGAAGCTGGAAAAAACTCATTTTGACAACATTGCTGATTTGCTTGTCAAATTTCATGTTGCAATCAAAAGTAACCCCCAAATTTCTGACAGCACCCATATGAAAAAAACCTGCATGGTTCATATACAGCAACCATATATCTTCCTTACTTAAATTGGACAGAATTACCTTATGTGTTTCATGTAAGACCAATACATGTCCTATACAAAATCAGACCGATTATGGCCCCTTTCATACTAAATAGCACACATACAACTTATAGGGGATTTTTGCGTCAAATATGAATACTGTTAAAAGTCTTTTATGAGTTGTACATGACAAAAGTATGCAATGGTGTATGGTATTAGTAGAAAACACCCGATATTCATATACAAATCATTTAAAGTTCTTATATTGAATCATATGAGTTTTACATGACAAACATATGCAATCGTATATGGTATTAGTAGAAAATAACTTAAATTCATATACAAATCATTTAAAGTTCTTATATTGAATCATATGCTAGTCAAATTAAAGTACTATAGGATTTATACACATTTTGTCTCATTTTTTTATACGTGTTATATAAAGTGTGTCATACAGATTTCATGTTTAGATGACCAACATCACTTATATGAAATTTGGAAATTGTACAGTGCAGAAGCTGGTTGGAGGATTTAGTGTCAAAATATCTCTGACCTTTATGAGGACTGGTCATTTTCCTTCAGGATTTGGACAGTAAATTTTAAATCTGGAAATCTCAACACTTTCAAAAGTGTTTCCTCTCGCAACACTGACACAGTGTTACAATATGAACACTAAGAGTAAAATAAGTAAAATATGACTACCACCAATGCAGAGAACAACCACACTGTTACAGAGCTGGGTGCAGCTTTGTGGCAAACACTGGCAGAGTTTCAATTCTACACTGTTCTGGTGTCGACCTAACACTTTAAAAGAAGATGAAAATCACTCATCATGGAATTCTTCTCAGCCTTAGGAGTCGAGTATTGCACCATCCTGGTGTTGATAGAACACCTTTTTACAAAGAAAAACAACACTAAAGGAGTTACCAGTTTTTCTTATTAGGGTTCTGCATTACCTACTTTAAAGAACTGCAAAATAAACTGACAAATCATTTAATCTGAAAAGAATAAATTCACTTTGAAATAAACACATCACTCTATATTACTCTTTCAAAACTTTATTTCAAAACAATCCAGAAAGTTAAATTGTAACCTTAGTCTGGGATTATAGCAGAATTCTGTTCATTGTAAAGTAAAAAATAAAGGCAAAATGCAAACAGTGGTTTTAACAAACTATTTATTTTATTAACGAACAAGCCCCTTTACATCATAGGTTAACCTTTAAAATAAACAATGAATGCACACTATAGGCATTTCTGTCATCAGAATTATATGAAAGCTGCTTATCAAATGGTCTGTAATACTTCAAATCCTGAACATGTCAGTGAATGTAAGTCCTGTGTCAGTGAAGTTGATTCAGTACCTTCGACTCTGCAACAGCAGTGCTCGAGTCAACAACATTCAGCAGATGAAGAGCAGTTCTAGGATACGAGTGGATCAGTTGCAGGATACGTTGCAGGATACGAGTGAATCAGTTGCAGGATACGAGTGGATCAGTTGCAGGATACGAGTGGATCAGTTGCAGGATGCGAGTGGATCAGTTGCAGGATACGAGTGGATCAGTTGCAGGATACGAGTGGATCAGTTGTGTCCAGTTGCTAACAGTAGAGTTTCATAGAGCAGGAATGGCTGCGCAGATCCAACTTTCTCGAAAAATCCTGGAGTGCTGGTTCTCTAGACAACACAACACAAAATCAGACCGATTACAATTAATACAATTTGTATTTTATAAATACAGCAAGTTTATGTTGGAAAAAGTTCAAACATCTAACATCAATCATCAAGCGTATAACTTTTGACGAGCTATTCGCGTCTGGTGTGAACGCAGCATAATGATGTACCTTTATAGGGCTTGAAAGTGGTAGTTGCATAGACTGTCAATGGAGGGGCAGGAAGCTCTCAGATTTGAATTAGAATTTTTGATTCAGTTGAATTTTCCAATTGGATGTTTACGGTGGTTCGTGACGTAAGCGGTTGTTGGTGACGTACGAGCTACCACGCCCTTGGCAGTATAAAAACGATCTTGTTTCGTCAAAACCACTGTGAGTCAGAAGTTGGAATTGCAAGTATTTAAAACGATCAGGATAGAGTGTTTTAGCATCTATTTAGCATAGCATTTATATAGTTATTTAGATTATTTTGTGTAGCCTATGTAGTTAATTAGCATAGTTGTTAGTGTAGTATTGTTAGAAGCATAGTTAGTTAGTAGTATAGTATTGCATCAGTTAGGATAGCTTCAAGTTAGCGTAACGTTAGATTTATCTGTATTTAGTACAGTGGTCAGGATGGTAATGCAGTAGAGGTGGAAATGGGCTTCTCCACACAGCTGGCGCTGAAAAGCGGCGCAGTGCCAAACGCTGCTCCTCCTGCATGGACTCCACCACCGCAGTCGCGTCTTGATGTGAGTGAGCATGTATGTTTTAATCACAATTTATGGTTAGGCTCAAGTTAATCCTCTGGGGTCGACAAACGCGACGGCGCATTTTGCTGGATTTTTTCACGTAGCGACAGAATATGAATATGCCTACAGAGAGCGTGCGCTATTGACATCAACTCGACAAAACTCATCAGATGCCGATCGCGATGCGGGAGTTAAGACCGCAGTTTGAGCCAGCGGCTCGAATTGATATGGCCCTGTGTCCACAGACAATTCACCCTCCTCCACTTCAGGTGAAGCTGGGGGAGAAAAGTCCTCGACTTCAAATGACCGCTGTTGCAAAGCTACTTGCGTCACTCCAGTCACTCTCCATTTTAGAGTCTGACAGCAGCTGTCAATCAATCCGTCACTGCGGGTCTCAGGTGCACGCCCCCCGCTCAGCCCCGCCCTCGGCTCGTCCCTCTATCTCTGCTGGGCTCTGCCCACTTTTCCAGCATTTTTCAAATATTGCCAGTGGGTGGAGTCAGGCTCTGACCAGGGGTTTAGTTACCCTTTAAGAATAAATTAAGACACCTACCTTAAGAAATCTCACTAATAGTCAGCCGCTGGAAGAATCTGTGTTCCCTTTTTGTGGCTGTGATGTTGGACAGGTGATGGGCAGATATTTCCCAATCAGTGGAGTCTAAAATTAAACAGCAAGAAAACATCTACCTGTTAAATCATTAAAACAATTGGTTTGAAAACTAATTTTAAGTTAAAAAATAAAAATGACTTTTGTAAAGTAATTTGACTGGACAAATTCAAAATGAGTGTTAAGAAACACAGAAAATCTAGTTATACCAAATAGCAACAAAGCTATGATTATTTTTTATGTTTGTGCCCATGATTCTCTCATGTTATCTGTTAAATCTTAACATCACCAGGTTCTAGTCTGTACAGTCTTTAAACACCAAGCCTGGTTTAGCCTTAGCCACTCAGTGCATCATAGAAATGCTCCTAGCAAACACAAATAGCTAAATCAATACATTTAAACATGAAAGCATAACCACTAAACATCAATCAAAAGTTATTCTGATAAGTACATTTTGCATAAATATTTAATCTGAAAGAATTAGTTACCCATTCTAAGAAAATTGGTCCTCCAAAAAAGGAAATAAAGTGACAATTTCATATCAACATAACGCCCCCTCCAAAAAGCCGCGTCCTCGCGCCGTATAACTTCAATAGGGGTGGGGGGGCGGGCGCCCTGGAGGCTGACGAGGGCGTGGCCTACCCTGAGCAGGAAGCCTCCAGGGCGGAGCAGGCTGGTCAGGGGGCCATGGCGGAGTAGGAGACCACCCCTCGGGCGGTCCTGGCGGAGAATCCCCTTCGGGCGGCCATGGCGGAGAATCCCCTTCGGGCGGCCATGGCGGAGAATCCCCTTCGGGCGGCCATGGCGGAGACGCACCTTCGGGCGGCCATGGCGGAGAATCCCCTTCGGGCGGCCATGGCGGAGACGCACCTTCGGGCGGCCATGGCGGAGAATCCCCTTGGGGTGGCCATGGCGGAGACGCACCTTCAGGTGGCCTATATCCCCCCCCCAAAACTTTCTTGGGGGGAATCACGGGCTCTGGGACAGGCTCTGGAACGTGGACAGTCTCTGGGTGGGCAGACGGGACGTGGAAAGTCTCTGGCTGGGCTAGCGGTGAAGGCCCGGCTATGCTGGATGGAACCAGTCGTGAAGGCTCAGAAGGGCTGGACGGGACCAGCGGTGAAGGCTCAGAAGGGCTGGACGGGACCAGCGGAGAAGGCTCTGAAGGGCTGGACGGGACCAGCGGAGAAGGCTCTGGCTCGGCCGGCGTGACGCGAAGCTCCGGCCCGGCAGGCGTGACGCGAAACTCTGGCTCGGCAGGCGTGCAGGTAAGCTCAGGCTCGGCAGGCGTGCAGGTAAGCTCAGGCTCGGCAGGCGTGCAGGTAAGCTCAGGCTCGGCAGGCGTGCAGGTAAGCTCAGGCTCGGCAGGGCCGCAGGTAAGCTCAGACTCGGCAGGGCCGCAGGGAAGCTCAGGCTCGCCAGGGCCGCAGGGAAGCTCAGGCTCGCCAGGGCCGCAGGGAAGCTCAGGCTCGCCAGGGCCGCAGGGAAGCTCAGGCTCGCCAGGGCCGCAGGGAAGCTCAGGCTCGCAAGGGCCGCAGGGAAGCTCAGGCTCGCCAGGGCCGCAGGGAAGCTCAGGCTCGCCAGGGCCGCAGGGAAGCTCAGGCTCGGCAGGGCTGCAGGGAAGCTCAGGCTCGGCAGGGCTGGACGTGACCAGCTGTGAAGGCTCGGCTGGGCTGGACGGAACCAGCTGTGAAGGCTCGGCTGGGCTGGATGGAACCAGCGGTGCGGGCTTGGCTGGGCTGGACGGAACCAGCGGTGAAGGCTCTGTGGGACTAGACCCAGGCATGATGGTCTTCTTGGCCCTCCGCGTCGACATGAGCGGTGGGTCCATCACACTGGACATTAGTCTTGGGCGCCCCGAGACCGATCCGGTGATAGGCCTGATGGCTGGCGTGACTTGAAGCTCTGGCTGGACGTGGCTGACGTGAAGCTCTGGCTGGAAGTGGCTGACGTGAAGCTCTGGCTGGACGTGGCTGACGTGAAGCTCTGGCTGGACGTGGCTGACGTGAAGCTCTGGCTGGACGGTCTCTGGCTGGACGGTCTCTGGCTGGACGGTCTCTGGCTGGACGGTCTCTGGCTCGGTGGGGCCCACTGTGAGCGGCGATCCACAAGCCACCAGCACCCACTCTATGTACGCCGCGAAGTTCCCTCGAGGCCCATCTCCGGGCAGGCATGCTTTGGTCTCAGCGTTTAGGCCTGCCCGGAAGAACACACAGAGGCTGGTGTCATCATAATGAACTAGAGGTACCAAGTCCAAATACCTCTGTGTGTGGGCCTCGAGGGACTGATCCTCCTGGGACAGGAGAAGGATTTGGACTGCTGCATCCATCGATGTTAAGGTCGGTTCTTCTGTTACGGGTGTGGTGCAGGTTGAAGGAGAAGCAGCAGTCAACAGGTCCAATTCAAATATACTTTACTCAATATAACAAAACAAGGATCACGGGGGACAGTAACACACCATACACAAACGAGAACCGACCAGGAGTGAAGGAGAACACAGGGTTTACATACACAGAGAACAGATAGGGGAAACAAGGCACAGCTGGGGCAAATTAACTAGACACAGGTGAAGGAACTGAACACAAATGAGGAGCGGGAAAACGAACACAGGACTAAACCAAATACACAATGAACGGGGGGAAACTCAGGACACACATGTAACAATATGCTGGACATGAATATTAAATTAGCATTATTTTCCTACGTTTTTACATCAAGAAAATCTATATGGCTTTTGTACGTAGGACATACAGTATATGACATATATGATTAAAAATACATTAATATTATGCAATTTATATATGTGGATTTTGCAGCATATATGTCCCTTACAATATTCTGTTGGAACATATAAGAATCACAGGTGTTTTTAGCAAACCTTTTCCATATGGGCAGGCTTAAGGTATGGAGCCAGAGCCTCCAAACCCACCGCTGAACCTTTTGGGTTACCAAAGATGATACACTCAGTTTTTGCTTTGTTTAATTTAAGAAAATTTTGTGACAACCACAACTAAGTAGGGAGTCTAGTGCGACACTATCATTCGGTTTTAAAGGGCACCTATTATGGAATTTTGAAAATTACCTTTCATGTAGTGTGTAACATAGATCTAACTGAACGAAAACATCCTGCAAAGTTTTAAATATCAAAGTTCACCGTATACAAAGTTATTGTCTCTCAAAAGTAAGAGTCGACTCGGAGTCGCTGATATGAATCGATAGACGAACGATGCTTTTTCTCTATCTAGATGACGTCAACTTGACAAGTTATTTGAATAAGATACGCCCACTCATTCCGCGCGCAGACACCAGGGTAAACTTGAAAACATCATGTCGACAACAAGACGCTGTGTTCTGAAGTGCGAATTAAAAGCGACCTTTTTTCACTGCCCAGGGAGGAGCATTTGAAGACTAAGTGGCTACAGTTCATATATACAACTTTTCCACACAAGTATAGGCTGAACCTTGTGGTGTGTTTGAGTCATTTTAATGACGATTGCTTTACAAACATAAATGCTTTCAAGTGTGGATTCGCGAGCCGGTTGATACTGAAGGAAGGTTCAGTACCAATTTTATTTGGATTAGCTTCCTCCGACGAATCACAACCTGTAAGTATTATTAATAATTGTAGCTTTTATGTGTTTTGTAGCATGCTCAATAAGTATTTGTGTGTGTTGTGTAAGTTACGCTCAGCGCAGCTTCTAGGTTTCCAATGTCAACTTTTTTTTAAATATGTGAAATGTATGTCGTTGTTATTGGAGTTGTCATAATGAATAGAGCAATACCTTGTAGTACTACAGTGCTTTATCAATATGTTTATGTGTTGGGCTAACGCTAGTCTCGCGTAGCCAGACCTTCAGACTGACGGCTTAAGGTCTGGAATTCATAGCAGCTTTCTTTGGCCAAGGCCCGCCCATAAGGCCGTTTGACCGACATGTCAAACAACCAATTACAGTTCGTTTCGTTCAGTGTCAAGTTTCGGGGCGTGGAAATGTCCCCACAACAACAGACCGGCGTGCAACAAGTCAGTCAGCATAGAAAATCAAAGAAGGAGAAGAAAACAAGCAGTAAGTCATTGATCTGTTCGTGCACGTATAACAACAATGGCGTGCACTTCATCAACAGCCATACCGATCAGACGCTCGCGGTAAACATCTGTTTGAAGCATATCTCTCCCCTTTTTAACACCCACAAGCAATTCTGGAGAACCGAACACAATACTGAATCGGCCAGCTGCGATGTCAGTGTCTGTTGTTTCATGTTTGCCCGAAACGCGGCTGATATCCCCTTCGCAGTTAGGTACTTCACTTGATCTTCCATAATAGATAGGAGGGGACACACAACTAGTAAAATTGGATCTGCTGGGAATCCTTCTAAATGCTGACAAAGGGTCGGCCAGGCTTGGAAAACAATACTCTTCCCAAATCCCGTCGGCAAACAGGCTAAAATATCTCTTTTTGTCTCCACTAAGTGCCTCAAACAAAACTCCCGGACATCTCTTAAAGAGTCTATGCCGTGAACCTCGGATACTTTTGAGAATCCTACGTTTAGCTGATCTTGATAAATGCTCATTGTCACTCATGTAAACACAACAGTTCCCTTTCGAGGGAACTCTCGATGCGTCACTTGACGCCTTGGGAACGCCCCCAGCGTGCATGCGTCTGAGCATCAATGTCAACTAGTCCAATGGAAAGAATGAGCGTCACGGGCGGGTGACGTCATGACCAGGAAGGGATAAAGGCTCACCCGGTGAAACGCGGCATTAGCTTCTGCGTCTCAGCAAGCGATCTGTGTCATTTTGTCTCTGTCTATTTACTGTTGTCTGTTGCGGAAAAGGATGGAAACTAAACAAGTGTACAAACAGTGTGCTTCTCCCTGCCCGCGTTATTTAACGGGTGGGGACACACACGAGCTTTGTGTTGTTTGTTTGGGAGTGGAGCATGCGGTCTCAGCCTTCGAGGGGGCTGAGTGCCAGCATTGTGAGATGTTACCGCTTCGCATGCTCCGCTCTCACCTGTCACTCTTTGATAAAGAGAGTGGGCAGGCTCGCGATCCGCAGGGATCAGGACCCGCGTCTGCTGAGGCAGCGCGGAGATTGCATTCCTGGGGATCGCAAAAGGAACTTTCGGAGGGGTTGGAGACGGGTCCGAGGGCTCTTTCTCCTTCCTTACCCGAGAGATCCAACGCTCTCCCCCCGGTGTCGGAAGCACGCTCTGCGGTTTCTTCCGCCCGGGGAGAGAGCCCTCCATTACTTTATTGCTCTTCCTCCGAGGAGGTTGATGCGATGAGTTTGGAGAGTGAAAGCACACACATGGGGGAAAGAGATTCACAATTTATTTCCCCAGCATATGATGAGCTGGTGGATGTTATGTCGCGGGCTGTAGAGAAATTAAATATTGAATGGCCATCTGAGAAGAAGGGCGCTCGTCCTAAAAGCAAATTAGATGAGCGCTTTTTATCTTCCACCACATTATCTCCACCACGAGGGCTTCCATTGTTTCCCGATTTGCACAATGAAATATCTAAATCGTGGAATAAACCTTACTCATCACGTCTTTTCAGCCCTCAAGTTAACACTTATTCGAGAATAAGAGGGCTGAAAGAGTATGGTTATGAGGCGATGCCCCAGGCGGAAGAGAATTTAGCCAGTTATCTTTCCCCTGGTCCCGCATCGTCTCTGAAAGCCTCGGCTTTGCCCACTAGACCGCTCAAAGCCACTTCGGTGTTAGTGGGCAAAGCTTATACGGCAGCAGGTCAAGCTGGAGCATGTCTGCATACTATGGCAGTGCTCCAGGCTTATCAAGCTGACCTGCTGGGGGATCTGGATAGTAGTGAGGGAGTCAGTCATGACGATATTCGTGAACTTCGTCGGGCTACCGATCTTTCTCTCAGGGCTACTAAGGAGACCGCCAGAGCAATTGGGCGGTCTATGGCAGCCTTGGTAGCTACTGAGAGACATTTATGGTTAAATCTGTCTGAAATTAAAGAAAAAGATCAAGCTTTTTTATTAGATGCTCCGCTTGAACCTTCTGGTCTCTTCGGCAACGCAGTCCACGCGGTCGTCGAGAGATTTCAGGAGTCAAAGAAACAAGCTGACGTTTTTAAAAAGTTTATCCCTCGCCGGGTCCAGCCCCCTGGGGCTGCTGGGCGTGAGCAGCCCCAGCCGTCGAGCTCATCATATCGTGTGCATCAGAAAGAGAGTGTTGCGTCTCGTGCACCTCCACGTAGAGACTGGAGACGGACGCAACCCTCTCAACCGAAGTCTTCTAAGTCGAAGCCGGATCTGAGGACCGTTCTTCAGGCGAAGAAGGCTTCGGTTAAAAAAAAAAGGTCCTGATGTTCATGCATCAGGCCTGTGAGGACAGCCCCGACCGAAGTGGAGCGGTGTACACCTCATTATACGTTGCTCGTTCCATTTCGGGGTCCTCACGAGACCGTTCTGCCAACCCTGCCACCCTCGGTGCTTCAGGGCGCAGCGGTCTCCAGCGATTTGCTGATGCTATGCTGCGGCACAGCATCGGTTTCGCGCCCTCTGAGGGGGGCCTTAGAGCGGCCAGTTCAGGTAGTTCCTGCCATTATGTTTCAGGCTCCGGAATTAGCCGTCTCGATAACACCAGAGACCAGCCTCGAGAGGCTGGTTCCCTTAGTAAATTTTCTGGCAGCGTGGAAGCTTCTGCCGAATATTTCTCGTTGGGTCCTGCAGATTGTAGAGAAAGGATACAGAATCCAGTTTGGTTCTCGTCCTCCTCGTTACAACGGGGTGCTGCCCACAGTGGTGCATCCCGAGCAGGCTCTGGTAATGGAGCAAGAGGTAAAGGCCCTGTTAGCAAAGGAAGCTATAGAACAGGTGTACTCACCCGACAGAGAGTCGGGTTTTTAAGATGGAGGGTTGCGTCCCATTTTAGATCTTCGTCTGTTAAATCGTTCAGTACAGAAACTCAAGTTCAAGATGCTGACACTCAAGCAGATCGTGACTCAAATCAGATCCGAGGACTGGTTTGTCACGATAGATCTGAAGGACGCTTACTTCCATGTCTCCATCCTCCCTCAGCACAGGAAGTTCCTAAGGTTTTCTTTCGGGGGCAAAAAATACCAATATCGGGTTCTTCCTTTCGGTCTAGCTTTATCACCCCGCACGTTCACGAAATGCGTGGATGCCGCTCTAGCCCCTCTCAGGCTTCAGGGCATACGTATTCTGAACTACATCGACGACTGGCTGATTCTAGCGGAATCAGAGCAGTTGGCGGTTCGGCACCGAGGTGTCGTTCTCGCTCATATGCAGATGTTGGGGTTGAGGCTCAATGCCAAGAAAAGTGTGCTTTCTCCAGTACAGAGAACCACTTTCCTTGGTGTGGTATGGGATTCAGTGACGATGCGGGCCACTCTATCGCCCGTTCGTGTAGCTGCTATCCTGACAGCCACCAAAGAGCTAAAGCTAGGCCAGTCACGCACTGTAAAACAGTTCGAGAGACTGTTGGGTCTTTTGGCGGCAGCGTCCAACGTGATTCCTTTTGGCCTGCTGTACATGAGACCTTTGCAGTGGTGGCTCAGGACCAGAGGGTTCTCCCCGAGGGGAAACCCACTTCGTATGATCAAGATCACGCGGCGATGCCTTCGTGCCTTGGTTATATGGAGAAAACACTGGTTCTTAACCCAGGGTCCGGTGTTGGGAGCTCTCTGCCATCGAGTTACGATCTCGACAGATGCTTCCCTCACCGGCTGGGGAGCGGTAATGGAAGGCCGCTCGGTTCAGGGTCGGTGGAGGAGTCATCATCTTTCTTGGCACATAAATTGCCTGGAGATGATGGCCGTCTTCAATGCGTTGAAGCAATTCCTCCCAGACCTGAGGGGCCATCATGTGCTCGTCCGTACAGACAACACATCGGTGGTCTCTTATCTGAACCGTCAGGGGGGTCTGCGGTCGCGTCCGCTTTGCAAGCTGGCGCACCAGATCCTCCTGTGGTCTCTGGGGAAGGTACTCTCCCTGAGGGCAGTGTATATTCCTGGGGACCAGAATATTGGGGCAGACATCCTGTCGAGGCAGGAGCTGAGGCCAGGGGACTGGAGACTCCACCCCGAGGCGGTGGAGAAAATTTGGGAGTTTTACGGCCAAGCAGAGGTGGATCTGTTTGCGTCTCAGCATACGACGCACTGTCCACTTTGGTTCTCCCTTACTCACCCAGCCCCCCTGGGGCTGGATGCTATGGTGCAGACGTGGCCGAGGCTACGTCTGTACGCATTTCCCCCTGTTGCTCTGCTCCCAGGAGTTCTGGAACGAGTCCGCCAGTACGGAATAAGCCTACTGCTAGTAGCACCACGCTGGCCGAGTCGGATCTGGTTTGCGGACCTGATCCATCTCTTAGACGGTCCTCCCTTGGAGATCCCGATCAGGAGAGACCTTCTGTCTCATAGGCCGGGGGCACAATATTTCACCCTCGACCAGAAATTTGGAACCTGTGGGTTTGGCCTCTGAGGGGGCCCAACTCATAGAGGGTGGTCTCTCAGCTGAGGCTGCTGAGACCATTCTAAGCTCCAGAGCTCCAGCTACTAGGAAACTATATGCGCTTAAATGGAGAGTTTTTTCTGTATGGTGTCACCGACATCAGTGGGATCCAGTTAACTGTTCTGTGAACACAGTACTCGAGTTCCTGCAGGAGCGCTTTACGTCAGGTCTATGTCCTTCCACGCTCAAGGTCTACGTGGCGGCCATTGCGGCTTACCACGCCCTGGTGGGGGGTACATCGTTGGGTCGAGACCCCCTGATTACACGTTTCCTTCGTGGCACTTTGAGGCTAAGGCCTGCAACTCGCACTAGGGTGCCAGCTTGGGATCTTGCTTTAGTACTAGAAGGCCTGTCTAGGGCTCCATTCGAGCCCTTAGATTCGGTTTCAGAGAAGTTTCTTACCTTTAAGACTATCTTTCTGCTAGCTATTTCGTCCCTTAAGAGAGTTGGAGACCTTCAGGCCCTTTCGGTTTCCCCCACTTGCCTTGAGTTTGCACCGGGGATGGTCAAGGCATTCTTATATCCAAAACAGGGATACGTCCCTAAGGTGCCGACCTTGACTCCGAGGCCTATTGTGCTGCAGGCTTTCTGTCCTCCTCCTTTTACATCTGCGGACCAGGAAAGGCTGAACCTCTTGTGTCCAGTGCGAGCACTGGATACTTATGTTCATCGGACATCGTCAATGAGGAAGTCCGACCCGTTATTTATTTGCTTTGGATCACCTAAGAAGGGTCTTCCTGCTTCTAAACAGACGGTTAGTAAGTGGATAGTTGAGGCTATTTCACTTGCATACGAGTACTCTGACCTGCCGTGTCCTTTGGCGGTCAGAGCTCATTCTACGAGGGGTATGGCGGCCTCTAAAGCCTTACTATTTGGAGTTTCTCTTCAAGACGTTTGTGATGCGGCAGGCTGGTCCTCACCGCTCACATTCGTTAGGTTTTACAGCTTAGACCTGGATGCTGCCCCAGGTTCTCAGGTGCTTAGTGCTTAGTTTCAACAGACTGACACTCAGGTACTTGGAATTCTGGCGTTTTGGGTATTCTCGTTCCCAAGGCGTCAAGTGACGCATCGAGAGTTCCCTCGAAAGGGAACGTCTCAGGTTACGACTGTAACCGTAGTTCCCTGAGAAAGGGAACGAGACGATGCGTCACCCTGCCATACTTCCTGCTTCCCTGTGATCGGCTTGCTTCGACTTTTTGAAGCTAATGCCGCGTTTCACCGGGTGAGCCTTTATCCCTTCCTGGTCATGACGTCACCCGCCCGTGACGCTCATTCTTTCCATTGGACTAGTTGACATTGATGCTCAGACGCATGCACGCTGGGGGCGTTCCCAAGGCGTCAAGTGACGCATCGTCTCGTTCCCTTTCTCAGGGAACTACGGTTACAGTCGTAACCTGAGACGTTTTTCTTCCGCAATCACACGGTCTGCACTTTGTTTCCCGGCGGACCGAAAATAAACGCGACACTCGCGCCCCCCCGGAAATCCGATAAAATTTAACCAATCAGATGACGACTTCGACATTCCTGAAGTGTTTCCAGTTAAGTGTACCATATGCATCAGACGTTTAGCCAACGTTCCGTGGGCGTGACGTCTGAGGCTGAGACTAGGCTAACGCAAACAATAACTGATTGGGTGATCTGACCAATCACCGTAGATTAGCGTCACGCAAAGGAGGGGTTTGGAAAAATGAGTCGTTGAATGAATCATTTGGGAGTCGGTGAGCAAATCCGGTAAAAATAAATGCATATTATAAGACAACAAAAGTGTTTTTTGTCATTGCATGCATGTAAAACTGTTGTTGGGGACTCCCAAAACAATATTAGGAACATTTTAAATGCCATAATAGGTGCCCTTTAAAGGCAAATAAATCCGCAAATCATCAGCATAACAGTGAAAGGACAGGTTGTGCTTTCCTATAATACTCCCCAACGGTAACATATACAGCATAAAGAAAACAAGATTGGGCCAAGAGTTGAACCCTGGGGTACCCCACAAGAAAGAGGAGCAGCTGACGAGGAGCATTCACCAATCATAACAGAGAAGCTCCTATTTGTTAAAAGGAGCCAAACCATTGAAGAGCCAAACCTCGAATGCCTATCCAATGCTCAAGACGAGAGAGGAGGACTGCATGGTCAACCGTATCAAATGCCGCTGTGAGGTCCAAAAGCACTAAAACAGCAGAATTCCCGGCATCCACAGACAGGGCAATGTCATTATGTACTCTGAGCAGTGCAGACTCAGTACTGTGACGTGATCTAAAACCAGATTGAAATTTTTCAAGCACAGAATTTTTCTGCATAAAAGGCTTGTAACTTTTTCCAAAACCTTTGACAGAAAAGGCAGATGAGAAACTGGTCTAAAATTAGATAACACTGAAGGGTCAAGATTTGGCTTCTTAAGAAGGGACCTGACCACAGCATGTTTAAATGCAGCTGGGACACACCCAAGACTAAGACAAGAATTAATTTAAGTGAGTAAACTCGACCCAATGGCGCTATTAAAAACTTCCTTCACTATCCTGGCTGGGACAATGTCTAACGGATGTGAGATTGTGAAACCTCTGTCGGATCAGAGGTACATGATTCAACACAGAGTTAATGGTATTAAATAAAACACTAGGTTTATGACAACTGCTAGTTATGACCGAAGAAAGATAGTGTATCTTCGCCACCTTCACAGCCTTCTGGTATGTGGCTAGGCTGTCTCTTAATAAACCCAGTGATGTAAATAATTTGTCCTTCTTCCACCTTCGTTCGGCTTGTCTACAGTGTTGCCTAAGGGCCCTTGTGGTGTCATTTAACCAGGGATCCACCTTAGGTTTAATAGATTTAGTCCGAAAAGGGGCAATAGAGTCTTAGAATTTCAGTGCTTGTGGAATGAAACACAGAGAGAATATTATCTGGGGAGGAAGACCATTCATTGCATAAAACTGTGAGCCCATAAACGCAGAGGCAAACTCTACACCTGAGGAGGGTGTGATGCAGCGGCGCCTGGAAGCTGAGGAGACAGGTTTACTAGCGGGTGGTGGAACACTGATCTCAAATCTAATGGGGAAGTGATCTGAGATACCAGAATCTGTTATTTCCCCAAGTAAAACTGAAAGCCCATGTGAGATAATGAGATCCAAAGTGTGGCCAAGATGATGTGTCGGCCCTTCCACACATTGATTTAGGCCAAAAGAGTTTAAAAGAGTTTTAAAAATCATGTGCAAGTGGGTTTGAGGGACAACACACATGGATATTGAAGTCCCCACAAATCAAAAGCTTGTCATATTTAGGAACAACATCAGCTAAAAACTCAGAGAACTTCTGCAAAAAACCTTTGTTTAGCTTTGGTGGGCGATAAATAACTGCACACAAAACAGGAGAATCTAGATCAGCCACAAACAGCTCAAAACTAGTTCAAAACTATTATAAACAAGTGCAGGTAATAACCTGCATCTGTACTCATCTTTGAAGAGCGTGGCCAGCCCACCGCCTCGACCCAACTCTCGTGGGGAGTTGTAGAAAGAACAGCCGGGGGGGGGAGGAGCTCAGAGAAAGCGCTGTCATCACCTGGTTTCAGCCATGTTTCCGTCAACAGCAAAAAGTCCAGAGCATTTATCATAAAAAATCATTCAATAGAAAAGTCTTATTTGTAAGTGATCTAGTATTGATCAGCGCCATATGAATTGAGCGCCTTTCAGTCCGTTGGGAAGCACGATTGAGCGGGCGGAGATTCCCTGGCACGCAGCCTCGCTTGGAGCGCTCCCTGTTCCAGTAGCGGGGAGATGGACACTCGGAGCCCGGTACAATCGACCGGAGCCACCGATAACTGAATGCCAGAGAACGCAGATTGCAGCCGATGAACCCAGCTGAAAACCCAGCACACGGATGACCCCGATCACAGGTGGAGGATGATGTCAGGTACGCTCTGAGCCTGACACGTATTTCGCTTTTCCTACCGTGTCTCCTGGGGCGATTTCTGCGGAGTGGCACACAGGGTTGATGCCATAGATAGGCAGGTATGGACGCAAGGAAAGGCGGCGGCGTACCTGTCGACTGTCCGACAGAGCCGTAGATCGGCACTTTCTCCACAGAGTTACATATACTTAACAAAGTCAGGCGGTCATACACCAGCAGCGGCGACACATTTCGAGTGACAAACAGTAGAAACAGGCAAATCAATAATAATCCCAGCAAAGGTAAGCGGCGAGCCACACACAGCGGCGCCATCATCCTGGGCAGGCTTTGTAGTTTCCTGGTTCATGATGTCACCCACCTCTGATGTTCCGTCACACCATTGGACCTTAGCGTCAATCGACTCCCTCTTCAGGGAGATCAGCATTTTTTATAGCTGCCCTTAATTAATTTGTTTGAGAGAAACTTACCATAATAAGCTTTCATCTGACTGGGTTTTTCTGTGCTATAAGGGTGCTTTCACATCTTCGGTTCATTTGGTCCGGACCAAGGGCGAAAAATTATACTTTGTAGCATTTTTCCGGCGTTTTGGTTCCTTTTCACACTACACTGATTGATCTGGTCCGAATCAGTTGATGAGTTGATGAAACGAACCAAAATGCAGTCACGTGACAACATCCACATCACTCCTTGGCCAGATGTGTCTTGAACGTATTTCCATAACTGCACTTCGATTGGTCAGAATCAACGTGCGGAAAAATTCCACAGATCTATGAAACCCCCTTTCCCTGAGCTATAGGCTCCGCACCTCCTCACAACTCCAAGTTTGTCCGTGCAAACTGTCAACAAACATTAGTCCTCATCCCATAATGCACAGCGCAGCTGACTACGGCAGCTGGTTTAGTCCAAAAATGTGCAGTTCTTTTGCAGTTGTGCCTGTTCGAGGTTGGATCACGTTCTCACCACAAACGATCCGCTCCAGAGTTCGTTTGAAAGCATACCGAGACCACCTCATCGAGAAGGTCTCGGTGCGCTTGTTTGGTCCGCTTTTGGTGCGCACCCGAGTGTGATTGCTGCATTCACACCAGCCAAAACGAACCGCACCGAGGGAGACAACGAACTCTAGTGCGATTCAATCGAACTAAATGAGGCAGGTGTGAAAGCACCCTAAATCACTCACAAATCTTTTGACAATTCGACCATCTCTATTCAGTTTTTGCTAAATATTTGTTGTTTTTATGTCTTTTGCATGACATTGCACCATTTCATGCCTTTCATCTTCAAAAGATCATTTTTCCTCCTCATATTGCATGAGAATTGTGACTTGCTTAATAATGCGGAACAGCCTCTTTAAAGCTCCTGTAGGTAACTTTTTAAAACATGTATTTGTTAAAACTGTCATTATGTCCTGACAGTAGAATATGAGACAGATAATCTGTGTAAAAATCAAGCTCCTCTGGCTCCTCCCAGTGGTCCTATTGCCATTTGCAAGAAATACACGCTCCCGGTCAGAAACAACCAATCAGAGCCAGGAGGCATGTCTTAGCACTGTCAATCACGCTCGTGTACGCGCTGATCACACCCCTCTCTTGCACAGCGCGAGCGCCGGAGCGCGAGCCGACGTTCAAACTCAAGATTGCCGGCGAGCTGCAGCTGTGCTTATGATGGAGAAACAACCTAAACTGCCAATTCTCGAGTGACACCTACTCATAAAACAAAGAGGTAAAAGGAAAAAGACCGATGACGATAAACAAGCGAAAAAGAAAGAATTACACAGAGCCCATTGACTCGGTGTCAAAACTCTAGCCGCATAACATGTAGATAAAATGTCACGCACTCTGCTAAGCAACAATTGAAACCTGCTAATTCACTGGCTTGTCATGTTGCTGAAATAATGTACTAGCACACCTTATCTAGCATTATATATCGCTAGAATAATTACTTACATACTGTAACGTTAGTTACCGTTATATTAACGTTATCTTACTAGCTATTTATTACTTATAGAAAGAGTGCAACGTTATAAAGTTGCATGTAGGCTATTGGAAAATACATAATGATTTGAGGACCAAGTTTGTAGTCAAAGTATGGGCAGGCCATAGTCAATGTAAAGCATATTATTGACGTTAAGTCCCTATTAGTGAATGTGCCATATAACTTTTTATCCGCCGTTATGGGTGGCCCTGTTTACTAGCCTGCGCTTTCACGACAGGCTCCGCTGTGGAGGACGAGCTGTGGAGGGAGGGCTGTAGCGCAGCAGAGAGCAAGGGGGTGGGACCTGTAAGTTGTGCTTGTTCAAATTTTCAGGCTAAGTCAACGTTTTCTCAAAACTCCCTACTGCAGCTTTAACTGGGGTGTTCATTTACCTAAGAAGTCCTGGCAAACTACTTAATCAAACTACCAGAGCCGTTCGGCAGATAGCGAGCAGATGCAGCATATGTGTTGTATCGAGGCAGGGTCAGGCCAGGGGGATCCATTTGCAGCTTTTTATGGCGCTTTTCCACTACACAGTACAGTACCAGCTTGACTCGCCTCGACTCGGCTCGCCTTTGTTTGGTTTTCCACTGTATAAAAGTTGTACCTGTACCTGCTTTCGGGTACTTTTTTTCGTATCACCTCCGGCAAGGTTCTGAGCGAGCTGAGGCGATACTAAAATGTGACGTGAAAACAATGCAGACTGTGTCATGAATCTGGTATCCTTCTGTCTCCCTCTTCTGGTTACACACACACATGACTTCACGCACCTTCACTCACCCTCAGCTGTTTCCAGTTACACTCTCATCACGCTCATTCTCTCACACCTGTTCTCTTTTTCCTCTAATTGTTTGTGCTACTTCTTGCTTAACCTTTTCCCTGTTTCTTTGGCAGATTATTTTGCACTCTACTCATGCAAGAGGCTTCTCTCAACCTGCTGTATCTGTCCTGTCCTGTCCGAGTCCGATCATCATCCAGCCTGGCACAGGTCTGTCTCTATATGCTCGAAACTAACCTTTGCTCTACATTCTGTCCAGCCTGCCTGCTGCAGACGAACGCCCAGAGCAATCATCTCTACAGTCGTTTTTTGCCCGTTCTCTAAGAGATCAGAGGACAGTGCTCGCCGGTTCCTGTTCTCAGACTGTTTGCAGCTATCTTCAGTCAAGGAGAGACTAACTCATTTATGTTATTGGAGCATCAGCATTTTCGGCTGCTTTTCTGTTATTTTTTCTGAAGATACATTTCTGTTGAACTGAATTCTCTCTCATTATTAAAGAGACTGTTACTGCATTTCGCTTTTGGGTCTTACCTTTCCACACAACAGACTGCTGATTGGTCAGAGAGAATTTTCACTATTCACTGCGTCATCATTGCACGCGCCAGACGGAGTATCCTGAACTATGATCCTGAATAACCCCGCCATTTTTAAATAGTTTGGCCAGAGATTGCATGATATACCCATTACTAGCCTACTATTAAAAGTCGACACTCGATTTCCTCCATTGTCCTGTGTGTGTGTGGGTAGCGGGTGTGTGTCGCGTAGAAGATTATGTCATGGCAGTTTCCTGTGGCGTCGCTATGACGACCAGGTACTATTGCGGAGGTACTATCTGTAATGGAAAACGGAGCGAAAAGCAAGCCGAGCCGAGTCGAGTCGAGTTGAGCTGGTACTGGTAATGGAAAAGCGCCATTATTAAGAATGGTCAAGACAGGCAGGGTGAGCAATGGCAAACAGGGCAGAACAGAAAAGGCAGAGACAAACCAGGTTGACAGGCAAAGGGCCGAGGCAGGCAGCAAGAATCAGAGTCCAATAAACAATCCAGATCGGGGCAGGCAGAAAGTAGTCAGCAACGGTAAACTATCGGTCAAATACAGAAATCAAACATGGGAAATGATGGCCGGGCAAAATCCATATAAGTGGCTATTGTGGTTCACGATCATAGGCCCTGTCCCAAATGGCACACTTCATATGAATTTTCAGTCTTGTGTACTTATTTCATGTGTCCGTTAAATCCATAAGACCGTCTGTAGGTTGTCTCATTTTTCATTTTAGGTTTCAGATGGTTGCTCACGCATACTTTGTGGTTGATATGTGTCCTCGATGCGCACTTTTGCAGAGCCCACACTGATGCAAGCTCTATACAGCACACTTCCTTTCGACAGTCAAAGCAGGGTTACGTTTTTTACACAATAACCCTAAAGGCACCAGGGTGTTATTACCCTAAAGGCACCAAAAATAACATAAATATAGCTGCGAGCAGCGATGAAGGGCCAAAGCCGCCGGCACTGCCACCCCGGTGCCTTTAGGTAACTAAAGGCACCGGGGGTTGCAGTGCCACCGGCTTGGGCCCGTAATCGCTGCTTGCAGCTATATTTGGGGTTATTTTTGTTTCTGCACTGCTCACAGGACAATGGTGCAATGGCTAAATATTATTCTTACTAAGGTGTGGATGTTTTCATCTGTACAATAAAGAAATAAAGTTTAGCTCTTTGCACACTCAAATCTTAATATGGGTGCATCGGACAGAAATCTCATACACTGCTCAGACTTGCTTGATAACTAATTACTTTTTTATTATTTGCAACGAGTGGTGTGAGGGGTTATTTTTCTAGTTTCATCCATACAATGAAATGTTATACTATAAATTACAATTTTACACATAAGCAATTTAAAGGCTTTTAATGCTTGTTGTCATTTCCGTCACTTTGTTGTAAAAAGGAACGTTTAGGGTTGGGGGTTGTGACGTCACACAATGAAACTGGTCTGTATTTCATGAATTCTAAATCATTTATGCACATCTTACTGATTTGATTTTGTGCAGCTTTTATCTGTTTTGTTATGTTCTCTAAATTAACTTGATGCTAATATCAGTTTTTATGATTTTCTAGGTCATAGGATAAGCAAATAAAAGCCTAGTATGTTTTGCTGGTCATGTGTGAAGGGGTTTTACTAAACGTTTTTTACTGAAAGGGGTTCTAATCTGCCTTATTATAACTTTTCATTTTAATAAACTGATGTTGTCCCAGTACAAATGTGGATACATATCAGGAGTGGGGTTTAAGCTTTTATTGTGGCCTGTATGGTTTGCAAAACCTGTTTTTAGATCTGGTGTGGAGGCTCTCTGGGGGTTATAATGTGCTGAGTTATTCTGATTATTCATTGGCTGTTGAAATGTCAAGGATAGTTTGATTGGTTGTTTGAGTCTCAGGTTGTTTAGACTGTTTACCTAAACAAGACCACAGCAACCGACGACTCCCCCTAATAGAGTAGTATTTCTCCTGCATTTTCTAACAGTTAAGTTCACCTCCTAATCTGAACCCAACTGTTAAAAACCAATGCGATCAAATCCCGTTTTTATGGTGTTGCTTGCCATCTTACTGAGTATGTAATTACTTTTTGAAATATGATGTTTGGGTCTGAAATGAATGGCCCAGTAGAGAGGCAATTTTCATGTAATAGATTGGAAGTGTGTGAGAAAGTTTACTTTATCATTTGTGTTTATCAATTATCAATATCAATGCATTTAAAAAAAAAAAGCATTACTACTCCAAGAATTTTCTCTAAACACGGTTCATATGTTGTTAGGGAGCTCATGTAGAGCGCTGAGCACTTCACCAATTAGACGTTTTCCAGCATGCTAAAACATTAGACAGACTGCAAAACTCCCAGTGTAATTTAACACTTGGGGTTTTGCAGTTTTATTGTGTAAAAAAAGAAAACGAATCGGTTACCTAACGTAACCTCGGTTCTCTCTTGATGAGGGAACGAGTATTGCGTAAGCTAGCTTACGCTACGGGAAAGATTCATCTTTTCTGAATTATTGAAGCCAAAAAATTATCCTTAATTTTGTATCCATTGTCAACGCAGTGCAGCAGCTGCAGACCTTGAGCGGCTATCTAGCGAGCTCATTGGTCGCTCTGCGGGAACTGCTGCAGCCTATGGACGGACAGAATGAACTCGCGTCCAATGAGAGGCGCTCGCGCCTTCATAACGTCACAGCCCGCCAAACTGGGCGTGGCTAGAGTGTATATTAGAGCGGTCCAAAGGCTGCCTCCCTGGTTTTCATAGAATGAAGCGAAAAACGCTCGTGGCGCGAGCACGGCCGGCTACGCAATACTCGTTCCCTCATCTAGAGAGAACCGAGGTTACATTAGGTAACCGATTCGTTCTCTTACGAGAGGTTCTCTCGTATTGCCGGGAACCCATTGTCAACGCCGTGCGCGCCAAGCATCCACAGCATGAGCCCAGGGGGAGAAAACCCCGGGGAGCCCTATGAGTGGGGAAAGCATTTTAGCCAGCAAAAGCGCGGGCCAGTGTGAATGCAATACATAAGCACATAGCGGGAAGAGAGACAGAGCGGTAGTGCCGGTCTGTGGAGAGTTTCCCATCAGTGCAGCTCACCAGGAGAGCTGTAGCGTATTAGACCGCCAACAATTTAGCCTGCAGGGCGGGTACTTCCAGATTGTAAAATCTGACAAAGGTGGAGGGGGAAGCCCAGCCCGCTGCCACACATATGTCGTGAATGGAAATCCCGCTGGACCACGCCCACGATGAGGCCATGCCTCTAGTGGAGTGAGCCCTAATACCCAAAGGGCATGGCAGGTCTTTTGATGCATACGCAGCAGCAATAGCGTCCACTATCCATCTAGACAGTGTCTGTTTCGAGGCGGCGAGACCCTTGGTGCGCCCCCCGAACGAGACGAAAAGCTGCTCAGTGCGTCCGAAAGAGGCAGAGCGCGCAGTATACAATCTCAGTGCTCTCACAGGGCAGAGGAGAATGGCGTCACATTCGCTATCGGATGTTGGCAGAGCCGATAGAGAAATGATCTGCGCTCTGAACGGGGTACCGATCACTTTGGGGACATAGCCGTGTCTAGGTTTTAAAATGACCTTGGAGTCATTTGGTCCAAACTCAAGACACGCAGTGCTGCCAGACAGCGCATGAAGGTCTCCCACACGTTTAACTGATGACAAGGCAGTCAGAAAAACGGTTTTGAGTGAAAGGTATTTTACATCCACGGATTGAAGCGGTTCGAAAGGAGGGGCTTTCATAGCTTCGAGAACTATAGAAAGATCCCAGATAGGAACCGATGGGGGGCGCGGGGGGTTCATCCTTCTAGCTCCCCTGAGGAAACGGATGACCAGCTCGTTTTTTCCCAGTGACTGGCCGTGCAGGGGTTCAGCGAACGCCGCGACGGCCGCCACAGATACTTTGAGCGTGGATGGGGACCTGCCCTTATCCAATTGCTCTTGTAAAAACACGAGCAGCGGCGAAACCCCACATGTCCGTGGGTCCAGATCTCTGTCGGTGCACCATTTCAAAAACACAGACCATTTGGACGCGTAGAGTCTTCTCGTGGAGGGAGCTCTAGCGTGTACGATAGTGTTCATAACGCCCTCTGGCAAAGCGACGGGTAGTCGTTGATCACCCACGCGTGCAGCGCCCAGCGCTCTGGGTGGGGATGCCAGATCGTGCCGCGAGCTTGAGAGAGGAGATCTGATCTCACTGGAATGGGCCACGGGGCTGTCAGTGACAGCTGCGTAAGCTCCGGAAACCATATCTGATTCTCCCAGCGCGGGGCTATGAGGAGCACAGAGCAGCGCGTTTCCCTGATCCTCTGTATTACCTGTGGTAATAGCGAGATGGGAGGGAAGGCGTAAAGCGGGCGGTTGGGCCAGTCCTGGGCCAGCGCGTCGTCGCTTTTCATTTCCAAGTCAAGTCAAGTCAAGTCACCTTTATTTATATAGCGCTTTTTACAATACAGATTGTATCAAAGCGCTTCACAGTGATAACATGAAAACAATATAACAAAAACAATATAACAATATAACAAAGTTTGTTTCTAAAAGAAATTGCGTCAACGTCCACCTTAAGTAAGGCAGATCAATAATATTATTGAATATTAAATGTTAAATGTCCCCAACTAAGCAAGCCAAAAGCCAAGGCAACAGTGGCAAGGAACCAAAACTCCATCAGGTGACAGAATGGAGAAAAAAACCTTGGGAGAAACCAGACTCAGTCGGGGGGCCAGTTCTCCTCTGGCCAACGAAGGAACAGTGCATGATTCGGGCAGCATTACAAGTCAGATTGGATCGGAACATTTAGAGTATTTTTTGGAAGTCCAAGTATGCACTTGGACTTCCTAATTATTTCCAGATAATTTATGTGAAGGAGCTTTTCCTGTACTGACCATAGGCCAAACACCGGTGAGCCCTCGCAGAGCGCACCCCAACCCGGGTTGGACGCGTCTGTCGAGATGACTTTTCGGTGGGACACAGCTCCCATCGTCACTCCCCGCTGGTACCATTCGGCCACTGTCCAGGGCTGCAGAGCTGAGATACAGGTCTGAGTCACTCCGATCAGCTGGCGGCCTGTGGCCCAAGCCCGGCGAAACGCGCGGGTGTTTAGCCAATGTTGAAGCGGGCGCATGCGCAGTAAACCCAGCTGGAGTACTGCTGAGGCTGAGGCCATGTAACCTAGCATCTTCTGAAATAGTTTCAGAGGCGTGAGGTCGTTCATCTGAAAAGATGCGGCTAGTCGCTGAACACGGCGCGCGCTGTGTTGATAAGCGAGCCGACGTAGCCACGGTGTCTAGCTCTATTCCAAGGAAGGAAATCGCTCGACTGGGCTGAAGTGAGCTCTTGGTCCAATTGATTGTGAGACCCAGGCTGTTCAGATGACTGAGGAGAACTGTCCTCTGAGACAGTAGCTCCGTCTGTGATTGTGCAAAAATCAGCCAATCGTCCAAATAGTTCAGTATTTGCAAGCCCTGGCTCCGCAGGGGTGCGAGCGCCGCGTCCATACACTTCGTAAAAACACGGAGTGCTAGGGACAGGCCGAACGGCAGGACGGTGTATTGATAAACCTGACCATCGAAGACGAATCTCAAGAATGGCCTGTGACGGGGATTTATCTGAATCTGAAAATAAGCATCTTTCAGATCAAGAGATATAAACCAGTCCCCCTGGCGCACGTGCGCGAGGAGTTTCCTGACTGTAAGCATTTTGAACGGTCTCTTCACGAGCACCCTATTCAAAAATCTGAGATCCAAAATCGGTCTGAGGCCGCCGTCTTTCTTGGGAACAAGAAAATAACGGCTGTAAAACCCCCGACTCGCTCAGAGAAGGCGGCACTCTCTCTATGGCCCTTTTGCACAGAAGGTTTGCTATTTCTGAACGGAGCATGCAGGCTGCTGCCGCGTTCACAGTCGTTTCGAGCCGCGCTCGGAAGCGGGGAGGGCGGCGATCGAATTGTAGCAAATAACCTTGTTTTATCGTGCTTAACACCCATTTGGGTATCCCTGGAATAGCTTCCCTACACCCATTTGGGTATCCCTGGAATAGCTTCTGGAATAGGAATGGAGAGAAGGAGAGAGAGCGAACGGAGGCTTACGGAGCGGATTATCAGAGAAATATGAGAGAGAGACAGAACAATTATAATATATATATATTTATATACATACAATTATAACATTATTTATTGTTTTAGCACTTTTATGATGGCAAGCAGTAAAGATTTAGGGTGGAAAAAGCTCTGGATAAACGCTTTATAAACGGCAGACGCTTACTCCGTTGCTCCGGCGAATTACTTCATTAATCCTTGTTTTATTGCTTTACCAGGCATTTATAAGCAAGCACTTTTTATTTGTATATCATGTGAACTTATCCACGAAACTATTCCTTATAAAAAACAATTAGATTGCTTTGATATCGCTACTTATATCCAACCTTTCGATTCTCGGCTACTAGCCTTTAGCCCGCTAACATTTCACGTGTGGCCTCGGCCGTCTAATATTACACCCTTTCACTGAAAGGACACGGGTTATATTTGACATTGCAGTCCTAAATTAGTACTGATAGTTGTAGTATCACTGCTAATTTACAGCTCATTTGTTATAATGGCGAACATATCGGATGCGTGTCTAACTTTACCTCTGAGTGCAGGTGAGGACACTTTCGAGCTATTCTCGGTGAATCTGGAGCTGGAATCCGTGGAGAAACAGATCCGTGGTCTGCTGGAAAAGCAAGCCGAGCTGTTGGATCGGCGATCAGCACTTGAAGCAGCACGCGCCGATGCTCACAAGTTAGTGGTTAGTAACTCTTTAACTCCGAGTTCGTCTACTCCGTGTGTTTCTCTGTCCAGAAGGACGCGATCATCTCGGGCTTCATTTACTCCGGCACCGACACAACACAATGGACCATGGATCACGCAGCGGAAGACGCGAGCCAGGACCAGAGCTACTCCTCCGCCCCTCCCGGTCTTCGAGATCTCCACTCGGAACCGCTTCTCCCCTCTTCGCGAGTCGAAACGCGACGACGCCGTGATCATCGGCACGTCCATGGTCCGCCATGTCCGTGTTACCTCAGGTAAAGGTAAGGTGCGCTCTCACTGCTTTCCTGGTGCTCGTGTTCTTGATATCGCTGCACAGGTTCCCGAAATCCTGACCGGGGACGAGCGCGTCGGAGCTGTGGTGCTGCATGCGGGAGGGAGCGACGTCAGGCTGCGGCAGACGGAGGTTCTGAAGAAGGACTACATGAGCCTGATCGAGGCGGTACGCAACACAGCGCCTGAGGCAACGATCATCGTGTCTGGACCGCTTCCCACGTACCGACTAGGACAAGAAAGGTTCAGTAGACTATTTGCACTAAATGAATGGTTAATGTCACTGTGTAATGAACAGAAACTGCTCTTTGTAAATAATTGGAATCTGTTTTGGGAGCGACCCAGGCTGTACCGTGCTGATGGCCTGCACCCCAGCAGAGCCGGAGCGGCTGTTCTGTCGGATAATATCTCCAAGACGTTACGCACCAGATGACTAATAAGTCAAAATCCAAATCACAGTCTTTGCTGTCCAAACTTAATTGATATACGTAGTGAAGAACATTATATAGAAACTGTGTCTATTCCTCGTTTAGTGAAGCCAAACAATAAATCTAGTGCAGGATCTAGCAAAAATCTTATTGTAATTAAACCAGAAAATCTAAATATCAGTGAACAAAAAGAATTTCTAAAGCTAGGTCTTCTAAACATTAGATCGCTCACACCTAAAGCGGTTATTGTAAATGAAATGGTCACAGATAATAATTTCGATATACTTTGCCTTACTGAAACCTGGCTTAAACCAAATGAGTATTTCGGTCTAAATGAGTCTACTCCGCCAAGATACTGTTATAAGCATGAGCCCCGTCTGACTGGTCGTGGCGGCGGTGTTGCAACAATCTATAAAGATATTCTTAATATTTCTCAGAAAACAGGTCACAGATTTAATTCGTTTGAAGTACTTATGCTAAATGTTACGCTCTTAGATGTAAGAAAGAAATCCATATTATCTCTAGCCTTGGCTACTGTATATAGACCTCCAGGGCCATATGCTGAATTTCTAAAAGAGTTTGCAGACTTTCTCTCGGATCTATTGGTCAATGTCGATAAAGCAATAATTGTTGGAGATTTTAACATACACGTAGACAACAAAAATGATGCGTTAGGGGCTGCGTTTACAGATTTATTAAACTCCTTTGGGGTCAAGCAAAACGTCCGTGGTCCCACTCATCGTCTAAATCATACACTAGATTTAATTATATCATATGGAACCAATCCAACTGATATAGATATTATACCGCAAAGTGATGATGTCACTGATCATTACATGGTAACGTGCATAATACGCACTGCTGAAATATGTCATGTTGCGCCACGTTATAGACCAGGCAGAACAATCCTTCCAACCACTATAGATAGATTCTCAAATAGCTTACCTGATCTATCTCAGCTGCTCAGTGAACCCAAACAAACAGATGAACTAGAGGAAATGACTAGCAGTTTGAGCACCATTTTCACTAGTACATTAGATATTGTTGCACCAATTAGATTAAAAAAGGTTAAAGAGAAAACTAAAGCACCATGGTACAACAGTGTTACGCATGATATCAAGAGAGAAACTCGTAACCTAGAGCGTAAATGGAAACAAACTAATTTAGAGGTCTTTAGAATCGCGTGGAAAGACAGTATGTCACGTTATAAAAAGGCTCTAAAAACAGCCAGGGCTGAGCATCTCCGCAAACTAATAGAAAATAACCAAAATAATCCAAGGTTCTTATTTAACACCGTGGCTAGACTAACAAATAAACAGACATCACCAGAGCAAAATATACCGTTACAGTTTAGTAGTAATGATTTTATGAATTATTTCAATGAGAAAATAGAAAGCATTCGAAACACAATTATAAATGTACAATCCTCTATGGTCTCTTATGATTCAGCCTCAATTATCGTCCCTCAAGAACAACTACACCGCTTTGCAACGATAGGACAGGAAGCGCTAAATAAACTTATTATTGCATCTAAACCAACAACATGCTCATTAGATCCAATACCCACTAAACTACTGAAAGAAGTGTTACCTGTAGTGGAAGAGCCTCTTCTTAATATTATTAACTCGTCTTTATTCTTAGGTCATGTTCCAAAAATATTCAAGCTGGCAGTAATAAAACCTCTCATTAAGAAACCGCAACTAGATCCAAATAACCTAGCAAATTACAGACCCATTTCAAATCTTCCATTTATGTCCAAAATACTAGAAAAAGTTGTATCCGCTCAACTGTGCTCTTTTTTGCAAGAAAATGATATCTATGAAAAATTCCAGTCAGGATTCAGACCGCATCATAGTACAGAAACTGCGCTAGTTAAAATTACAAATGATCTACTCTTAGCTTCTGACCAAGGCTGTATCTCAATACTGGTCCTACTTGATCTTAGCGCCGCGTTCGACACTATAGATCATAAAATACTCTTGGATCGACTACAAAACTACACTGGTGTTCAGGGACAGGCATTAAGCTGGTTTAGATCGTACTTATCGGACCGTTATCATTTTGTCTCTTTACACGGGGGAAAATCAAAGTTAACGTCAGTAGACTACGGAGTACCGCAAGGATCGGTGCTAGGCCCTCTGCTATTCTCAATATATATGCTGCCACTTGGTAACATTATAAGAAAACATGGAATTAATTTCCACTGTTATGCTGACGACACTCAATTATATATTTCATCACGACCAGATGAAAACATTACCTCATCTAAATTGACAGAATGTCTCAAAGATATAAAATGCTGGATGACGCGTAATTTCCTGCTATTAAATTCAGATAAAACGGAGGTATTACTTATTGGTCCAAAAAAACTACACACAAAACCTCTTACAATACGACTTTAATATAGAAGGATGCCCTGTTACTTTTTCCACTACAGTAAAAGACCTGGGTGTTATACTAGACCGCAACTTGTCTTTCGAAAATCATATTTCATCTGTTACAAGAACAGCCTTTTTCCACCTTAGAAACATTGCTAAATTACGTAACATGCTATCTGTTTCTGATGCAGAAAAGTTAGTTCATGCATTCATGACCTCGAGACTAGATTACTGTAATGCTTTATTAGCTGGTTGTCCTGCATCCTCAATAAACAAGCTACAGTTAGTGCAAAATGCAGCCGCTAGAGTTCTTACTAGATCAAGAAAATATGATCATATAACACCGATTTTATTATCTCTGCACTGGTTACCTATTAAGTTCCGTATCAATTACAAAGTACTACTACTGACCTATAAAGCCCTTAATGGTTTAGCTCCTATGTACTTAACGGACCTTCTTTCGCCCTACAATCCACCGCGTTCTCTAAGATCACTAAATTCAAGGCTTCTGGTCATTCCTAGGATATCGAAGTCCACGAAAGGAGGGAGGGCATTCTCGCATTTAGCTCCAAAACTCTGGAATAGCCTTCCCGATACGGTCCGATGCTCTGACTCGCTGACACAGTTTAAAACTAGACTAAAGACGTGTCTCTTTAGTCAAGCATTCACATAATGCTTACCTTTTAGTCCTCTGCTATGCCATACGGAACCGTTTGCCACTGAAACTGCTTAACGCACCAGTGGGGCTCGACAGCCTTATAGACAAACGGGTCGGTCCGTATGGTTGCGGTTGGGTTGCGGAGAGTTTGGGTTGCGGAGAGTTGTGAGATTATGGTTTTCTAACACCTACTCCCGTGTAATGGAAATCATTATGAACATCAGCTATGCTAATTATTTCCCATCTGCCTTTCTGCTGTTATCTCGGGACGCTTGTCCCGAGAAAAATGGCGTTCGTAGGCTCCAGTTTGGTATCCTGCCTCTCACGGGGATTTCGGATGCCTCAACGCCTGTGATGAGAAGACCAACGCCTGTGAAGAGACGACTCAACGCCTGCGAAGAGACGACTCAACGCCGGCGATATGTTATCCCCTAAATATTACATGATTAACTAAATGTATTTTTTCCAGGTACTCTCTGATATGCACTTACTGTAAAGCTTTTTTAAAACCCTATGATTGTTAGCCAGAGGAGAACTGGCCCCTGACTAGCCTGGGTTCTCCCAAGGTTTTTTTCTCCATCCAATCTGATGGAGTTTTGGTTCCTTGCCACTGTCGCCTTGCTTTTGGCTTGCTTAGTTGGGGATATTTAATATTCAACAATATTATTGAACTGTGTTGTACTACTTTCATGTTATCACTGTGAAGCTGCTTTGATGCAATCTGTATTGTGAAAAGCGCTATATAAATAAATGTGACTTGACTTGACTTGACTTCCCGCGCTTTGAAGCGTAACGCTAGAGGGTGAATGCCCAAATCGCCCTGATTGCCACGCACAGCGAGCTGAACAGAATGTGTGAGCACGCTTACTGTGCTTATGCATGACGGCTCGCAAACAGCAGGAACAGGCTGTTCTGTGAGTGACTTCCCGATTGAGGTGAATGGGGAAAGAGTCACATCTGTTAAGTGATGCGCGAGCATAGTCACGGGCACGGGACTTGTATACAGAGAGGTGATGGCTGGCCGTGTGACAGAGCGGGCAGAGAGGGGGCGCGCGCCGGGCTCGTGGGCGCGTTTATTGACTCTAACACTCGAGCGGGCTCTGACAGGGACACGGGTAGTGTAATGCTTGTGTGTAGGGGCGAACACTGGGTTGTGGGCACATTTTCTACACATAAGGCACGTTTGCTCTTTAAGAGATTTCTCTGGGTCGCCGTAAAAACGGCGTTTGGGTGCAGGCAAGCGGGTAGCGTCACCGGCTTGTTAGCTGCTGTATACACCACTGCAGTAGCCTGAGATAAGGGGACTGACAGGGGGCGAAGCTTTGACGGCGGTCCGGCCGCGGCGGGACTGAGCCGTCGTTTTCTCAGCGCAGCTAGGAGGACTTCGGCTTCTCAGGTTTCAGCGTGATCCGAGGCCGAGGCCCGCGGGTGGGCGGCGGTCTGTGGTGGCTGTCTGAGCGCGATCTAGGGCGGCCGCCCCGTCGACGCTGAGAGGTCTGGCTGTGCTGAGCTGGGCGCTGTGCAGAGTCTCGTGCAGGAGGCCGGTCACGTGGGCGGCCTGCAGAGGAGCTAGCGCGACGAGCCAGGAAAAGGTTCATGGCCTGGGTGGCTTTCTGGACTTCCGAGAAACGGTCAATAATGCCACGAGATGGAGGAATAACCCTTCTCGGCGGCGCCATCCACCGAAGAGAGAGAGGTGGAGACATGGGAGCGGGTCCTGGCCGAGAGAGGCGCATTCCACTACTTAGTGAGCTCGGCGTGGAGTTCCGGCAGGAAGGGAGCGGCCCGGGCTGCGGGCGCCGCGCGGCGACGGCTCTGAGAGTCTGTTGGGGGCCTGCTCAGGGGGCGGTGACCACTCGAGCCCAAGGCGGTCGACGGCCTGTGTGAGGAGGCGCATTAATTCCTCTTCGACTCCGGCGCGGGTCCTGCTGGATTCGCGGGCCGAGGAGGAGGCGAGAGAGCCTGACCACTCCTCGCTGTCTGAAGCCAAGACGGAACAGCAGTCTTTCACCTCCGCTTCGTCATCCGAAATGGCAGCAGTGCGGTCGCTCGGCGGCAACTGCGCTTCCGGGGAGGGCGGGGGGGGTGAAGGCGAGGCTCGAGGGAGAGGCTCCGGCGAGACGGTCGCTTCTATCATCGGTTCCGGCGGCCTTTGGGAGCGGCGCTTTTTCTTGTGCGGCGAGACGAAAGGCGGCGCGGCGGCTTCGGTTTTTCGGCGAGCGCCTCTCATTGGACGCGAGTTCATTCTGTCCGTCCATAGGCTGCAGCAGTTCCTGCAGAGCGACCAATGAGCTCGCTAGATAGCCGCTCAAGGTCTGCAGCTGCTGCACTGCGTTGACAATGGATACAAAATTAAGGATAATTTTTTGGCTTCAATAATTCAGAAAAGATTAATCTTTCCCGTAGCGTAAGCTAGCTTACGCAATACGAGAGAACCTCTCGTAAGAGAACTTGTTTCAGTATGGCCCCTATACATATGGATCCTATTGCAACAGGTGCTGAAACAGTTTCTACTAACCACAGCAATCTTGAAATTATGTGGAAGTGAAAGAGAGAATGTGAAGTAATTATTGTAAAAGTCACTTATTACATTTATAGCTTGTCAGTTATATCCTCACTATTTTTCATATTTGATCTATTTGGGTTTGTCGATTAGTTGATTAGAGTTACATTGAAATGAGTAATGGTGACACTACAGTAGTTCCTGAAAATTCACCCCACAGTCTTTTTGTTGGTCCGCAGCATTTATAGGGACAGATTCAACTCTTATAAACCTTTCTATACAATAATGTATGTTTACTACAGTATAGATCACTGCAAAACCTAATCACTGTTACAGTATTATGTGTATCTGTGTATTAAATCGGATAATTCAGTTGAGAAAATATATGATCTGCTTCACTTTATCATTCATGATATGTTATTGTGTTTCCTCACAGACTTATTTATTTGGCCTACACCTCCACCTCACACCGGTAAGTGTTTTTCAACTGTGTGTGATAACTACACCCATCAAAACATTGTGAGCAAATACCTCTAAAACATAATCAGATATTAGCCTACTTCTAGAAATGAACGGGATAGCCTGCTTCACATTGGTTACATTACTCATTACGGTAATTGATTTCTATAAATCAGCCTACACCAAGCAGTTCATAGCTACACCATTCATAACATAATAAAACGATCACTGACACGGATCAGTGGCCTTGCTAGCATGTCAGATTTGTTTGTGCTGTATTGAGTGTTAACGTATAGCCTAAACTTTAAACATATGTTTTTACAAGTACTTTATAATCGTTTTAATCGAAATAAATGTAGGCCTACTTTTGGACATTATCAGATAGCAAGCACAGTTGGGCCGATTCCGGATGAAATGCGTCACTGTTGGCTCACTGTCGGCATCGGTGAACAGATAATGGGCCAGATCCGTGCCAACTCTGCATAACAGATCTGGCTGACTGACGGCTTTTTCTGTATGGGCCAGTATCGGCTGAAAGCAGTTGTAGAGATACTGCTGTCAGGTCCATACTCAGTGTGGGTGTATTTACCATAGACAGTATTTACCATCGGGCCGAGTTCGTTTTGTCACAAGCGGGCCACTACTAGAATTAAGGAACTCTGAAAAAAGGTTTTGGCGGTTCATTTAAATCCTGAGGAAGATCCTGCAGACACAGACCATCGTTTTCGAGAGGAATCATTCAGCTGAAAAAACAAGTAAGTAATTTAATTCATTTATTGTTCTATTGTTGTTTGATGTTTTTAATTATCAAGATAAAAAAAATATATATTTTAATATCTAGATGTTTGCGATGATAATTATTACGTAACGTCAGAATACCCATTGGGTCCTGGAGAGAGTGTTGATGAGAAGGCCTACGGTCTCTTTTTAAGATGATTGTGTATTTTTTTATTATAAAAACTGCTGTGCTGTATCCAGTGCACTGAAATGTTGGCTAATGAAATGAAATGGAGTTATTTTCCATTTTGTTTGCTAAAATTTAGTCAGTCAATTAGTCTTTTTCAACGAGTGATTAGTTATCGAATCATAGGAGTCGGACTACGCTTTCGGCGCCTAGTTCTCTATACAGGCGACTCTTTCTGTTGTGATTCACTAACCTTTCAAAAGAGTAATTTATTTGTGAATCGAACTACACTGATCACCACGCTGTTAATGCATTACACCCACGGAGACAACGTGTACAATCTGAAATTAAAAATACGATTTATTTTGTTTCAACACTCCTGTGGTGAACTACGAAACGGAAAATTACAGTTTAGGAGAAGCTGCTAAATAAGTGCAGCTTCTTGATTCATTGTCTTTGGCACGTCTTGTGTTCTTGAATGAAACGTAATCTACGGAGCCCCTAAAGGGACTTGGTGGTGGAAAAACTTTTTTTTTTTCAAATCTTTTGCATTCCCTCCGTTCCCCCGAGAAACTTTGCGATCCATTTAGCCTATATTATAAAGCTTGTTTTGAGGAGAATTGGGTTGTAGCTCGTTGTCTAGGTTACTATGATTGTAAATAGGTGTCGTTTGTGTTTTAACAACGTTTAGCTCAAGAATATTGATCCGGGAAGTTTGAATAGCCTATGTGAATATATTGCCAACTTCACTGAACTCCTTGAGTTAAGCACTGACCGCATTTCTTTATATTTGAGTCCAAGTTCAAACCATAGACTGTAAAAAAAGATGGACGACGCCCCTTTGCTCTCTTCCATTGGTCAGAAGTGAAGCCGCCAGTATCCCGATATGGCGCTGACATCTTGGAACTTGAGTCTGCGCAGTTCCGGTCCGGTCCCCGCCCCTTCTCTTCAGGAGTCCAGTGGAATTAGAGCCAGCGTCGACGCCGAACTTCTCCGCCTCCTCACGAAGGCCGTGGAGGACTGGATTGGTCGCTGCCCGATGAGCCCGCACCCAACAGACTCGACGGCTGCTTTCTCCCTGGTCGCCGCGCAGCGCCTCCCAAGAGGCCCGCCTCTTGGGAGGCCTCCCAAGAGGCCCCCAAGAGGCCCATTTCTCCCCGAGCTGCACGAGGAGCTTTCTAAATCTTGGAAGGCTTCTTTTTCGGCCAGGCTGCGATCTTCTGTCTCTTTGACGCTCTCCGTTGTGGACGGCGCGTAGGACAAAGGTTATGTTTCCATTCCTCCGGTTGAGGAAGCGATCGCAACGCTCCTTTGCCCGCCCTCCGCTGGATGGCATTCTAAGGCCACCTTGCCTTCTAAAGCCTACCGAACTACTTCCGCCTTCATCAGTCGCGCTTACGCCGCCGCTGGACAGGCCGCTTCAGCACTCCACACTATGGCAGTGCTGCAGATATACCAAGCTAACCTTCTCCGTTCCTTGCACGAGGCTGGCACGGACCCTGACAGCTTCACGGACTTGAGGAGCGCCACAGACCTAGCTCTGCGAGCCACCAAGTCCGCCGCCCAGGCCATCGGGAGGAACATGGCGTCCCTCACTGTTGTCGAGAGACATTTGTGGCTGACGCTGTCGGATATATAGGAGGACGCTGACAGAGCCTCCTTCCTCGACGCGCCTGTGTCTCCTTCCGGGCTTTTCGGACAAGCTGTCGATGGCTTTGTGGAGCGTTTTTCAGAGGTCCGGAAGACGTCGCAGGCTATGCCGCACTTCATCCCTCGACGCTCGACTTCCGCGTCAGGACGCTCTAGGAAACAGCTGCCTGCCCAGAAAACAGCCTCCCCGCTGCCTCCGCCACCAGCTTCTCAGCGTCAGCGACCAAGAGAGCACCAACACTCAAGCTCGGCTGGCCGCCGCAGGCCGCCCCCTCCTCGGGGACCCAGGCCCAAGATCACGCTGGATCCTGTGCCACCAAAATCTTCCTGACTCTAGAAAGACGGCGAAGGTCGAGTCCCGCTGCGGCCAGACCGCCTTTGAAGTCAGCACGTGTCGCTCTCACAGTTCCCGAGGCTGCGGTGACTGGAGATGTGTATTCCACAGCCAACAAGCCAGTTGCACAACCCGCTCGCCTGTACCCAAACGCCGTTTTCACGGCGACCCAGATAAATCTCAAAAAGAGCATTATGTCTGTTTATCCGACTCTCGCCGAAGGTGTTTTAAATGTAGGAAATGTGCCCACGTCCCAGTGTTCACCCCTACACATAAGCACGACCCACTCAGTGACACACACTCATTCAGGGCCTGTTTCAATAAAGGCGGTTCATGCCGATTGTGTTTTAAGTGTAAAGAAGGTGCCCGCTTCTCAGCACGCACGCTTACTGTTAAACACCGTGCCCTCTGTGCCACGCACACACATAAATCATTCCCCCAGAATGTTATGTGTAAATCATCCCGCTGCTGGTCTCAGCTCGCTGCCTCAGATAAACACTGCAAGCACAGTGTCAATTTATCAGCCCTATCAGGTCTCCCGGTCCCTAGCTTACAGCGACCAGAACCCAGATACCATTCTACCCCTAGCTATACGTGCAAAAGCATGGGAAGCTATCACGAGCGTGTCAGATTGGGTGCTGAACATTATAAAACGAGGCTACTCACTGCAGTTCGCTCGCCGACCCCCCCGCTTTCGAGCCCGGATCGAAACTACAGTAGATCAGAAAGTAGCTCATCTGCTTCAAGCCGAGAAACTGTACTTGAAGGGCGCCATAGAAACCGTCCCTCTAGACCAGAGCGAGTCGGGTTTCTTCAGCCGTTACTTCCTGGTACCCAAAAAGGATGGCGGTCTCAGACCCATTCTAGACCTCAGGCTTTTAAACAGAGCTCTCATGAAGCGATCGTTCAAAATGATTACAACCAGACAAATTCTCGCGCAAATTCGCCCGAGGGACTGGTTCATATCAGTGGATCTGAAAGATCAGGCTGGTCAGGCTTACCAGTACACCGTCCTTCTGTTCGGCCTGTCCTTAGCACCTCGTACATTTACGAGGTGCATGGACACAGTGCTCGCCCCACAGGGTATGCGAATACTGAACTATTTGGACGACTGGCTGATTATGGCCCAGTCGGAGGTGGAACTTATGACACACAGGGCTTTATTACTAAGCCATTTGGAGGCTCTGGGCCTCAAAGTTAATTGGACCAAGAGTTCGCTATCTCCCAGTCAGAAAGCTTCTTTTCTGGGAATGGATCTGGACTCTGTGTCAATGACAGCGTGGCTGACGTCACAGCGCGCTCTGTGTATGCAGCGCTTGGCGATGTCATTCAAAGAAGGCGATGTCTCTCCTCTCAAAAGATTTCAGAGGATTCTAGGCCTCATGGCTTCCACCTCAGCGGTGCTTCGTTTAGGCCTGCTTCACACGCGCCCTTTACAGCACTGGCTAAAGACGCGGGTAACTCAGAACTGTGTCACAGCTCTGGAGCCCTGGAAGGCGATCGGCTGGTATCAGACAGGTGTAAACCTGGGGCTAATCTCAAAACTGAAAGTGGTTTCGACAGACGCCTCCAATTCAGTCAGACCGACTTTTGGCCTGTGGTCAGGCCAAGAGAAGAGCTTGCACATAAACTGTCTAGAGATGAAGGCGGTCGAGAACGCCTTGCGGTTCTTCCTTCCCCTTCTAAAAGGCCACCATGTCCTTGTCCGTACAGACAACATGTCGGTGGTTTCCTACATAAATCGCCAGGGCGGTCTGAGATCACGGAACCTTCATGCACTGGCAGAACGCCTCCTTGTATGGGTTCAGCGCAACCTGCTCTCGCTGAGAGCGGCGCATGTGCCAGGCCATCTGAACGTGGGTCCAGACAGGCTGTCCAGGGACAACGTTTCCCCAGGGGAATGGTCTCTCTACCCTCAGATAGTTCAGCTGTTGTGGGACACCTTTGGCACAGCGGAAGTCGGCCTCTTTGCGTCTCAATACAACGCTCAGAGTCCAATATGCTTTACGAAGAACAAGGACGCGCTGGCCCATCACTGGCCCAGCCGCCATCTCTATGCTTTCCTGCCGATCACGCTATTACCACAGGTAATCAAGCGTATCAGGGAGAACGGTTCCTCTGTGCTTCTAGTAGCTCCGTTCTGGCCAAACCAAGTTTGATTTCCGGAGCTGATGCAGCTTCAGAGCCTGGCTCCATGGCCTGTCCCGTTGAGGAGAGATCTCCTCTCACAGGCCGGGGGCACGATTTGGCACCCACACCCCGAGCTTTGGGCTCTACATGTGTGGGCCATCAACGGCTACCCGTCAATATCCCGGACGGGTTGTTAAACACGATTATGCAAGCTAGAGCGCCCTCTACTAGACGGCTTTATGCTTCCAAGTGGTCAGTGTTCTCAGGTTGGTGCTCAGCTCGCAACCTGGATCCACAAGATTGTGGGGTATCGGAGGTTCTCTCCTTCCTACAGGAGCTTTTGGATAAGGGTAGATCCCCATCTACGCTCAAGGTGTATGTGGCGGCTATTGCTGCATTTGTCAAACATTCACACGGTCAGTCACTGGGTAGGAACTACCTTGTAGTCCGCTTCCTCAGGGGAGCTAGAAGGATGAACCCTCCTCGACCCCCCTCGGTTCCCGTATGGGATCTTTTCAAAAGGGTGCCCCTTTTGAACCTCTACAGTCTGTTGACCTTAAGTATCTCTCGTTGGAAACCGCCTTTCTGGTGGCTATTGCCTCAGTCAAGCGGGTGGGTGACTTACACGCACTTTCTGTTAGTGCGTCGTGCCTTGAGTTTGGGCCTAATGACTCCAAGGTCATTCTCAAACCGAGACATGGTTATGTCCCCAAAGTACTTGCCACTCCTTTCAGAGCGCAAGTCATTTCCCTGTCAGCCCTCTCCGGATCTGACAGCAAGTCTGATGTGAATCTCCTTTGCCCAGTTAGGGCCCTGAGAATTTACGTGGAAAGTTCGGCTGCTTTCAGACAGTCAGAACAGCTCTTTGTTTCTTTTGGTGGCCGATCTAAAGGTCTAGCTGCCTCGAAATATAGCCTTTCCAGGTGGATAGTGGACGCTATCTCACTGGCTTATGCATCTAAGGGCCTTCGTTGCCCTCTGGGCATCAGAGCTCATTCCACTTGAGGCGTGGTCTCTTCGTGGGCCTGGTCCAGTGGGATTTCTCTTCAAGATATCTGTATGGCGGCAGGCTGGGCCTCTCCGTCTACATTTATAAGGTTCTATAATCTAGAAAGTTCCCGCTCTTCAAGCTAGATTGTTATCAGTCTAGTTAATCTACTCAGTTCTGCCGGACTCGCTTCCGGAAACTGCAAAGTTTCAGTTCAGGCACGCTAATGCCTCCTCTGGCTGTTATACAGTGTTAAGCACCCTTGTTCACTTAAGGTATAAAAAGCTTTTTATATCCCCATATCATATCCTGCTCAGGGCACTCGCCCTTGGGTCAGTGTTGTGGTAGATTTAGCACGCACGGCATTCTAGCTTACGCAACACGAGAGTTCTCTCGTAAGAGAACGTCTCGGTTACTAACGTAACCTCGGTTCTCTCTAGAAGAGGGAACGAGTGTTGCGTAACCCTGCCGTGCTTGTGCTACCATCTGGTTTCGCTTCAGTTGATGAAAACCAAGGAGCATCTGTCATGATTGATAGAAGTAAGCAAAATGCAAGTAAAACTCTTTATTGTAATATTGACAAAGTAATTAGTCAAAGTCCAGAGAAGACAGGTTAGTGGCGCAGATGAACTAGGTGCAGAGAGTGCAGCAGTGCGGTGAAGAGAGTCCAGCGGTGAGATGAATCCAAAGTAAATCCACAGAAACACGAACAGGAACAGGGAATGCACAAGACTCGAGACGCTGACTGGAACTCACACCGGGAAACCACAAACAACGATCTGACAAAGGAGATGAGAAAGTGATTAGTATATATACATGATGAGATGAGCTGCAGCTGCAGCTGGTGACGGGAGTGATGAGTTGATCGCTGATGAGCCGACACCCCCACATAATCAGCACACACACACACAACAACAGAAACACGAGACAAGAAGGAGACATAAGATTTATGAACCGTGACAGCATCCTATCGAGCTCTGGCTTATATAGGCATAAGCCAAGCCCATTCGTGCGGGACATGACGAATCCAGCGCCCTTATTGGTGCTTACGTCACGAGCAGTCCCTCGATAGGTTTGCAGCAGTTACCTCAGAGCAGCCAATAGGCGCGCGAGCTGCCTCGTGAGCTGCAGCAAATGCGTTTTAAATTAATACAAATTATAAGGATAATTTTTGGCTTCAGTATTCTCGAGAAAAGAGGTTTTCCCGTAGCATAGCAACACTCGTTCCCTCTTCTAGAGAGAATCGAGGTTACGTTAGTAACCGAGACGTTTCTCGGGGGAACGCAAGAGTTTTGCGAGGGAACCCAAAGTTTCTCGGGGGAACGCAAAAGATTTGGGGGAAAAAATTTCTCCCATCCTAATTTTTTTTCCACCACCACGTCCCTTTAAGGGCTCCGTAGTAATCTGCTTTAGAGCAGGTGCACTTCAGAGTGAAAGAAAAATATTAAAGTGTATAGGCATATATCACTTATATATATATCACTGTATAATGTTGTTAAAATGGTAGTTTAACAAATGAGACTTTATTGTAAAGTGTTACTGATATTTTAAACTGCTGCGTGAACTCTGGCAACAACATTTGTCAAACCTATGTGCTTAAAAAACTAATGGTTAAGATTTAATATTGACCTCACAATATCTATTGCTTTATTTAAAATATGCAGTTCAGAGAAACCCTCATGGCTAATGCTGCTGAAATGGAGATCGAGGGATCCATGAACTGGTGGCTTCAGCCTCCAACTGGCAGCAGATCGAGGGGCAGACACAAGTTAAGTTTAAATGTATATTAAAAACACACCTCTTTAACCTAGCATAAACATAAGAGACTCTCACATTTCTATAATTCACATCCGTTAAAGGATTGTTAGGCTGCATAAATTAGGTCAACCAGAACCCAAAACACTTCCCATAACACCGAATGCAGCTACTTTTTACATCGTAAGAAGAATGGCATCTACACTAATGTTAGTCTCTGTCTCATTCAAGGTTAGGCTACTGTAGTCAACCGGGTCTAGCCCACATCCTGACCAGATGGTGGACCTGTACCCTAAGATGACCACAACAGCCCTGAATGCCAGACGAGAACATCACAACTAGATGAGACCTAGAAACAAACGCCTTGTCACAGTGTGGTGTAAGAAAGGCGAACAGGCAAAAAGCTCCAATATAACACCCAACGGCCAGCTTCAACTCCCCACCCACCAACGCCGGCGTGATCTTATGAAGGTAAAAGAGTAGGAAAACTTCAGAGCATGTAGATGGGAATTTGAGAACTTGTACAATAAATATTTGTACTTGAAAACCTGTTGAATGTTGTGAGTTTCACTCGAAGACAATAGTCACAAACCTGTATTCTGAATTTGAAGCTGCAGACAAGTAGTCACAAATGTGTAAAATGCCATTCACAGAAATACAATGACATACACAAACTTGTTTTCTTTCATTCACATTCGCAGTACAACCTAGGCATTTGCAACTTCTCAAATCTGCCATTGCTATTTCTAATCTTCACGCATTGACTTTGCAACTATTTCCGCAATATATTAGATGCGTAACTAACTTGTGCACTTGCAAACTGAGTGACGGTGAGAGAGAAAGGCGGGACAATTTAGAAAATTGCATTGTCAGATTTGAGAAGTTGCAAATGCCTAATTGAGGTTTTCACATTGGAGCTGTGAGTGTAAATTCTATTGTACAACTTACAAGTATAAATATTTATCGTACAAGTTCTCTAATTCACATCTACATGCTCTTGAGTTTGCTACTCTTTTACCTTGATGTAATCTTTTCCAATCTTCAAGCAAAAGGAGCTGAATAAAATACTCTACACTGAATGATATCAATCCACAATCTGACTTGTGAAGCAGCCTGGAATCCTAACACACCATGTTCGTTGTTTGGCTAGAAGAGAACTGGCCCCCCAACTGAGCCTGTTTTTCTTTCTTCATTCTGTCACCTGTCTCTGGCTTGCTTGGGGACACTTATTCTTAATATTATTGATCTGCCTGCATTGACACCATTATATGAGAAACTGAACTGAGCTGGACTATGACATCACTGTTTTCTGCAGAGCTGCTTAATAATGAAAATGAACTCTTTTTATAATTGATATACTTTATACAGTTATTGAACAGAACTGAATCAACACTGAACTGAATTCAGCTGAACAATGACACTATTTTCTTTTTAGAGCAGCTTTACAGTCAAATTGAACTCTGTTTGCATCATTGATCATTTTCCCGTTTAACCCTGTAAAGCTGCTTTGAAACAGACATTACTGTAAATAGCACTATATATTTAATGGTGACTTGACATTTGCAAAAGGAATTTATTTAGTGTTTGTGTGTGAAAGAGAATGATGTTTTTATTTTAATCACATACAGTAAATACAATTTACTTGTTATTTTGTGGTTTAAAAATTGTGTTGTTAATAAATGTTAATATAGTGTATTTGTTCATTGTTAATACATTATTATATTAAAGTGTATTTGTTAATTTTATAATAAAAATCCTACATCTTTTTAAATGGTTGAATTTGTGTTTCACTGCCAGTTTCGGGAATAAGAAAAAACTTTTTTCTTATTCCCGGTAAACTGAGAAATGGATTGTGGCGAGCATGACGAGGCTGAGGGCAGTGAGAGAACGGCACGAGGCCGGTGGCGTGATTGATAATGAGCGACACCTCCGCGACGCACCAGTCTCGTATCTCTCACGGAGGAGTGGGAGCATAAAAGCATAACGAGGGTATGTTGTAGGAAATAGGCGGAACAGCGAACATTCAAAGACTTTAATAAACGTAAAATAAACACATACAAAATGAAAGTAAAGACAGCAGCCCCTCCCTGCTGTCACATATAACAAAACACATCATCAATCCAGGCCTGGCCCTCTCTCCATCTTCACTGTCGTCGCTCCCCCTTTATTCTTCCGCTTCTCCATGACTCCGTGAGAGATACGAGACCGGTGCATCACGCAGGTGTCGCTCATTATCAATCACACCAGCGGCCTCGCGCCGTTCTCTCACTGCCCTCGGCCTCGTCATGCTCGCCACAGTCATCATCTGGTGAGTCTTTAAACAATAGCGCCTATAAAGAGCCTCTACAGCACCGTTCATCAGGGAATAATGGTGTTGAAATACTATTACGTAATTCAGCCATTCATCCTCATGAGAGACCAGTTGCATTTCAGCCTCACAGACAAAAAACAAAACAAAAAATAATAATAATAATGTAAGTTATCCATTATTCCTGAATTATAGGGTAATGTACTGTGACCATGCAGTATTTCAGCATTATAACCTTATATCTGTTTCAGATATATAGAGCGACGATTCTGCCTTAAGTAAGTACTGCCACTCTTAATACACTCACTGAAACACATGCTCAAATCATACACTTACACATACAAAAGCACATTTAGAAGCATACATACATTTATATGCACATGGCCTACACTATAGTGCAAGTTCGAACTTACTGTCACAGCATGGCCAAGTGACTATGTATAAAAACGTCCTCATTTTATACTATGTATTTTATCTCTGCTTCTCTCTGGTTATTGTACACTTTTGCTTGATTACTCAAATGACCAGTAAGGCATTACAGGAATTTAGCCGTGGGGGTCATGAATGCATGAATGAACTTTTCAGCATTTGACACCGAGAGTATAGAGATATTTTTAAGATGGAAAAATTTAAAAATTATTCTAGCACTGTGTTTTGTCAGGCCTAAAAAAATATGGCGCTCAGTATCATCAGCATAACAGTGAAAACTACACGTTTCCTAATGATATCTCCAAAAGGTTGCATGTATAAGCAATGGTTTTAGAACTAAGCCTTGCAGTACTCCATACCAAACTTGAGATCAATATGTGATCGAGTAACAGTGTAATGCAGTTAGCAAAGAGGATCAGAGAAAAGGTGGACAAAATCATAGATTTACATTTTATGTGGACCAAGTGGAATACATATTAAGACATTTAATCTTTAAAAAAATTAGTACTGAGTAGTTTTTAAGAAGAGTACTTTGTACTTTTACTTAAGTACTTTTTTTGACACCAGTACTTTAACTTGTAATTGAGTATTATTTTAGTAATGTAACAGTACTTAAGAACAAATTTTCAGTACTCTTTCTACCACTGAATTTGGACCATAGAGGTTTAATGAGGTAGGTTGCATGTTAGTTGTAATGTGTTAGTAGCAGGCGCGCTGGAAGCTGTTTCATGCGAGGGGGGCTGAGGGCTGGGTTGGAAAATATGTGACGTCATTGTGTTATGGCTGACGACAAGACATGACATTTCTCTGTATATGTTGTAGCCATTAAAGAAAACATATTTAGTTTCATATTTATGTTTAAATATTATAGGCTAATGTTATTTTTTATTTAACCCCTTACTAGTCGGCCCCAATTTTGGCAAGTGAAGCATTCATGACATACCCAAAATAAAAAGGTTGCTGCTCTTAAGTCATTCTGAATAGACACATAACCAACATATATTTAGAAAGCCAACCCTTGAGAGTTTACATTTCAAGACTCAAAATTAATCAGACTGTTATTAATATTGAGATATATAAGCTCAAACATAAAAACAAAAACAACAAATATTAAGAACATATTTATTAAATGTATAAAAATATTATGTGAATTTAGGATAGCAACTTGAAACCACAACTAAAGTGTAGCCACAATTGTGGTCATGCTTCATTTAAAATCTGAGGATGATATTTCTAAAATTATGCATTTTATTAAGCCTATTGTGAAACCATGTCAGGAGAGAGTTTAGAGAAGTTTTATAGGATGCTAATATAAGATTTTCATCAAATATTTTATTGCCCTGTAAACACCCATTTACAGTCTCTGACTAATGTCTGGCGAGGAGAACTGGCCCATTCATGTTCTTTTCATTTAATCGACCAACCTTTCACACCTATGCCGGTATGAGACTTAATCTTCATTATTCTTTTATCCTTATTCTTTTGTTTGAATTCAGCCATTATAGCCTATATTGGCCATCTAAACCTCTCTGATCCCACCCTACATGATCAATCCATCTATTATATTAAGTCTTGTTAGAAAACAAACAATTCTTGGAACTTTAAATGCGAATTATTTTTTTTTTTAAATGATTGTATGAAATGGAATAGCTTCTGCAAGCAGGTGCATTAGCACAAGTAGCCTCGAGCTACATGACACAATTTAATGTATTAATATTACACTTTTATTCAAAGTTCACTTTAAAACAACATCTAGTATGTGTATCATATGCCGGTCGCGGATTAAAATGGTTTCAAGTCATGAAAAGATTTTGAAATATGTTATATTTAGCATTTCAGATGAAGCTATGGGCTAGCATTTCCTAGCATATGCATTCTGTAAACATTCTGTATTGATATGAAAACCCCAAATCGCACGAAAATCAAACACAAAACACATAATATTTCAATCGTGCATTTATTAGTTCCTTGTTTCGGGTGAAGAGATGTCAGTTTCGCTTTGTTATCACGGATGTCCAGTATGAGGAAGTGTACACATGACGCGTCATGCAGAAGAGGTCACGCTAGACCACGTGAGATGATTGACAGCTGTACAGCGAATGATATAGCTTTGAGGTCAAATGTGACGCGATTCAGGAAGAGAAGACACACATCTCGCTCTGTTCGCTGTCTGAGCTCTTTAGATCGCACATTTCAGTGGTAAATGAATAGAAATGTTATTCTTTATGAAGAAATATTTTACTAGCATGTGATAATTATTAATCATTTCTCCAAATATGCGCACCATTGGACTAATAGCCCTGGCGGATGCTGTATATTGTATGTATTTGAACACAAATAAACCGGAGAACACGAGAATTAATGTTTTATGAGTGATGATTTCTATTCAAAATAACGAACATTACAGATTAATTATTTTGCACTCCTGGCATAAATTAAGAAATTAATATCACTGCAAACCAGTTAAATCATAAACAGTGGTCAAACATCGAAGCTGTAGACTTCAACCTTTCTTATGATGCTGAGTTCGTCCAGATCAAGTAAGAGTGAGATGTTTTGACAAGTAATGAATTTTGAACAACACTAATCCGGGATCACCAGTGATCCCTGCCTATCAAGGAGCCGTATGTAAGATTGTGGCCAAAACTGGTACTGCAATCACTTTAAAATTACTGTAGAGCGGCGTATCCCCTCCCCTCCCCCCTGACTCGAGGTTGCCATAGGCTGCAGGATCCAACATTTTCTTTATCCGACACGTGTGTAGCTGCAGCTGTGGTAACTAGAGCAGAGCTGGCAACCCGGATGCTGCAACACTACTGACTTCGTGATTGGTAGATCGGTGGAGGGCGGAGCATCAGACCAAAACACAACATGACAACATCAACATCAGTTGAGGGCTGCAACTTCACTTTTTAAATGACAATATCCTGGCTGGACTACTGTTGCCAGTGATATAAGTATTTGAAATGAACATGATTTCTTAATGTCTAGTGACATATAAGGGCCATTTTATCATTATTTGAAATAAATTTCTTACATACAGCTCCTTTAATCAATGTTGATTATGAAAGTGAGCGTGCAGCGTGAGAAAGACATGATACATGAGATCATGAGATACCCAAAATGTCTTTGTTGTTGTTGTTGTAGAAAGACTCTTTTAAAAATATTTTCGTTTAGTATAAATTGTATCTTAATTTTGATATGTTTTATCAAACAATTGCCTGTATTTAATAGCTAAATAAGAAGCAAATATAGCAGACAATGTAAGGCGCCGGCGATCACTTGCATTGCACGTAAACTGGAGGGCGCCGAAACTCAGCTTGTGCCTCACAGATTTTATAAATATAGGATATCTATTAGCTTGAAATGTCTTCTTTTAAACGAAACTATTCAAAACGAAAAGAAATAGACGACTCTCTGATTATGTAATCAAATGTGCATTTCTCTCTGGCGTTCATGGCGAGTCCGCATAACTTCATCTTTGCAGCGACACAGAAAACACCTGTTTATTAATAAACAATTAAATGTCTCCTTGCTATTTTTGACACATTAATAATCATTACTTTTGCCGGTTCTTTGTGGCAAGGTTTATGAGTGCGGGCGTGCGCTTGAGTGCGGCTATATTAGGCTACGTAAACGCTCATCCTGTAGCCTATTTAAGTAATTAAATCAATATAAAGAGGGGCGATGTGTCCACAGTGGCTAAAATGAACAACTACTAATCGACTAGAAGAAAACTTTAGTCGGAGGCAGCCCTTATTCCACATATTTTCCAACCAGCAGGCCATTCAGGGTTGAGCGCGCGACCCTGAGCGGAATGAGCGAGCGGAGGGATTCAGAAATGCGCTCTCCGCTCACATGCTCTGATCGGAACAAACTAAGCATGACAAATTCAAACTTTATTTCATTTTCTCAAACTCAAACACAGCATGTCTATTTTCATTTTTCCCCCCACGTTTTATTATGTTAGTCCACAGCCCCCACCAAGGGGGCTGTGGCTATGACGAGGGGGGCTGCAGCCCCCGCAGCACCCCCCTTCCCGCGCTACTGGTTATGAGCTAAATCACACATGTTCTTCTATCTGGCAAATGCATGCATTATTGCAATTGCAAATGATGCATACTGTGCAGTAAGCCTGCACACACATGCATCCACATGCTAATAAAAACACACAAACACAACAGAAGTTATATTACAGAACACAAGAATTCACTGTTGTATCTCTTATTTCTTAGAATAACAAAAGAGCACCAGGACAATTCTCTGTTGCAATCACCACATGGGTGAGTACAACACTTCTTTCAACAGTTTTGCTCTAATTTATTGTGACTTGTGTGCTGGAAACCGGATTTTATTCAGAGCCCAGGAAATGCAATCCAATAAACTCACAAATGTATGTATTTTATGTAATGGCAGTCACTGAACTTTATTTTGCAGAAGTTTTGTTTATGTGGTGGCTTCCTTTAACTACCGCTTTAAAACCGCAACATCAAAACAAGATTACAAAGGAACTGCCTACAAACAAAAGTACAAAATCAGGGGTATAGGAGTTGGAGAGGAAATGTTAGGATTTGAGGAAGTCAATGATCTAGATTGTCTTAACACTTTGTAAATTGAAACAGGACGAGAAAGGGAATCTGTTTTAATATTTCCTAAATTCTGTTTTAATTTTACCAACAATCTGTTTTGCATTTGACTTTTTTTTTCTTTTTTTTTCATATATGCTATTTAGAAAGAGTGGCTACATAGGACTGAAGTATGTGAGAAGATGCTGAAGTATTGATGGCCAAAACTGTAAAGAGCTTTGAAAGTTATCGTTAGATTTTTCAATTGAATGCAGAAGTTGACAGTTAACCAGGGGAACTGGTTTTGGTGTAACGCCCTGCTGAGTTTTAAAGGTGCTGTATGTAAGCATAAACATACCATAATATGTTTGCAGATATTTAGGAAACATGTTAAGTTCTCATACTCGTTTCTCTGAAAAACACTTCCACAGCAGTTATTTTACTTATTATTTTACACTTTCCGTGTTGTCAGTCAGTTTTTGTTTTGGTCTGTGTGATCTCGCCCACTCCCAATTCACCCAATAGTATTTCGACACCCCGGGGTGCCACTTGGCAGAAAACACTACGTATTAAAGCATAAAACAAGCAAACAAACTGGGTCAGAGATTGCAGATTCCACACAACCTAAAAAGCCTCGATATCCATATCTCTATGAACGAGAGCATATTAAAACGTGGATAAATCAACTCATTAACTTACAGTCTGTAAGTCTCCTGGCTTTCGTTGTCAATTTCGCACGTTCCTGTTGCGTGTCCTCAAACTGGCAACCCGCGTGAGCGTCGAGTCTGAGGAGGAGGGGGCGGGGAAACAACGATCTCTGATATTTTGAATTTGGACTGCAGTACCTATTTCCACCACTAGCTGTCATTCTTACAGACAGCACCTTTAACAATAATAAAGTCAATTAAGAGCTTTAGATGTTAAGATCCATGTTCAGCCCACTGTAAGACACATCATCTACAACAGACGTTTGAAAAGTCAAAACACAGTCTAAAATAATGAGGAATAACAAGCTTTGCGTGTAGGAGATAATTACAAGATATCACAACTGTTCACAACTGATTTTGTTTTATTTTTGTGCAGGCTTTCATACAATCAGCCCAGTGTAGTGGGGTAAGAACATAAACTGTTCTTTTTTTATAGCCTACATATATTTTCTTTTATACTACTATGCATTTGTATTTCATGCATATGTGTTTGAATTTCTTTCTTTAAAACAGTCCAGATGGCAAAGTTGTTCCCTTGACCCCATGGTTGGCCCCAGTTGTATGGGAAGGAACTTTTGATCCCACTTTGATTGATTCAATCTACATACAACAAAACATCACCATAGCAACTACAGTCTTCGCTCTTGGAAAGTGAGTTCATATATCTCTCCTATCTCTGTATTAATATTATCAATATTAAATAATAAATAAATATTTAATCAATATTAAATAATAAAGAATGACCTTTCAGCAATGCTATACACTGATTTCACGCAGCCGTTATTTTGAAATCGAAAGCGAGGCTCCGGTGGGAAGTAAACCAGAAGTGCCGCCTTTAATCACAGGAGAGTCACGAATGCGTTGGCGTATTGTTGTGTTTAATGTAGAAATGAGTTGTTCAAAAAATTTACATATTTCTTTCATACTTTAGACTATACAGTGAATTCATTTATAAATATATATATATATATATATACATATATATATATATATATATATATATATATATGTATATTATATATAATTCAGAAAGTAAAAAAGAAGAACCAGGAACAAACTATATACATCCTATATTGGATATTAACATCCAAAAGTGTAAATAGCGGCAGCAGCTTCAGGTTGGTAGTCCAAGTCTTTACTTCCGGGGCTCTTCCCACCGGAGCCTCGCTTTCGATTTCAAAATGGTGGCTGCGTGAAATCAGCGTATTAGGTAACCAGACATTTTTTCTGTAATCTGGCCAAAATTACATTTTATTAAAGGCAAAGTGCTACACACGGGCTAATTAAGACAGTACTGGCTTTGACTAATGCTAGACTAAGACAATCTTCTCAGCTCCTCAAATTCATAAAACATTACCCTTTATACACTCACCTAAAGGATTATTAGGAACACCTGTTCAATTTCTCATTAATGCAATTATCTAATCAACCAAACACATGGCATTTGCTTTAATGCATTTAGGGGTGTGGTCCTGGTCAAGACAATCTCCTGAACTCCAAACGGAATGTCAGAATGGGAAAGAAAGGTGATTTAAGCAATTTTGAGCGTGGCATGGTTGTTGGTGCCAGACGGGCGGGTCTGAGTATTTCACAATCTGCTCAGTTACTGGGATTTTCACGCACAACAATTTCTAGGGTTTACAAAGAATGGTGTGAAAAGGGAAAAACATCCAGTATGCGGCAGTCCTGTGGGCGAAAATGCCTTGTTGATGCTAGAGGTCAGAGGAGAATGGGCCGACTGATTCAAGCTGATAGAAGAGCAACTTTGACTGAAATAACCACTCGTTACAACCGAGGTATGCAGCAAAGCATTTGTGAAGCCACAATACGCACAACCTTGAGGCGGATGGGCTACAACAGCAGAAGACCCCACCGGGTACCATTCATCTCCACTACAAATAGGAAAAAGAGGCTACAATTTGCAAGAGCTCACCAAAATTGGACAGTTGAAGACTGGAAAAATGTTGCCTGGTCTGATGACTCTCAATTTCTGTTGAGACATTCAGATGGTAGAGTCAGAATTTGGCGTAAACAGAATGAGAACATGGATCCATCATGCTTTGTTACCACTGTGCAGGCTGGTGGTGGTGGTGTAATGGTGTGGGGGATGTTTTCTTGGCACACTTTAGGCCCCTTAGTGCCAATTGGGCATCGTTTAAATGCCACGGCCTACCTAAACATTGTTTCTGACCATGTCCATCCCTTTATGGCCACCATGTACCCATCCTCTGATGGCTACTTCCAGCAGGATAATGCACAAAGCTCGAATCATTTCAAATTGGTTTCTTGAACATGACAATGAGTTCACTGTACTAAAATGGCCCCCACAGTCACCAGATCTCCACCCAATAGAGCATCTTTGGGATGTGGTGGAACGGGAGCTTCGTGCCCTGGATGTGCATCCCACAAATCTCCATCAACTACAAGATGCTATCCTATCAATATGGGCCAACATTTCTAAAGAATGCTTTCAGCACCTTGTTGAATCAATGCCACGTAGAATTAAGGCAGTTCTGAAGGCGAAAGGGGGTCAAACACAGTATTAGTATGGTGTTCCTAATAATCCTTTAGGTGAGTGTATATATTGCAAACAAGCAGAGACGATCCACACTGCATGAGGCGCTTCATTCACGATAGAGGCAGGGCGGAGTTATGAGCTTTTGACAACAGTTTGAGGATCCAATGGAGTTGGAAGCAAAATCCACAGACAGATGTAAAAGGTGACAAATAATAGATGAAAAATGTAGGCCTAGATACAAGGTTTCTACCCGACAGCGACGATATATAAACCTGTTTATCTAGTGCAGTAACAATCCACCCCTTGACCTTCAACCCCTCAATTTTTAGACAGTTTCTACTCATATTTACTCTTCAGGAAGCTCCATATACCACAATGCAACACGATTGTGACATCACAGCAGATCGTACTTAAGTTACCCCCACCCCACACAATTCTAGTATATATGAATTATTTTGAGATTTAACCGCATCCAGTACTTGTACCTACCGGCTAATTCGGGACAGTTAGCAACCCTATCTTCATCATCCCAAAAGCACGCTCTATAATGGAGCGTGCCCTGGAATGATAAAGATTAAAGCGCTGGGCTCCCACACCTCGTACTGGCCTCTTGTAGGGAGTGATGAGGGGGAGCGGGTGTTGGAGACATTGGTACCCTCCGTCTGCGAGGATGAAGTGCCCTGGAGGAGAATAAACTGACCTCCTTTACAGTGGGCTGTACCGGAGCACTCGTGCATCATGCATTGACCCGGGCCAGCCCACGTAGGTGTCAATGAAGCGAATCGAATGACTTGGTGGCGAATGGCCACCACCTCCTCAGCGATTCGGTGGACAGTGGAACGAGGCATGTCAAACACTCCGGAGACAACCCTGTATGATGTACCACACGCCAGCCAGAAAATAAATACCAGGGTCTCTATTGTGGAACCCCATCCGTGTTGGCGTTCAGTCCTCAACAGGTCCAGCAGCACTCTCGGGGCCTCCCTGCTCAGCCTGGTCTGATTTAGGGAAACAAACAAAAGAGTTTTAGTAAACTTCTTTTAGTAAGTAGGCTATTAATGGCACATTGGGGAAATATTACTAGTTACATTTAAAACCTTACTTATGTACAAGTGTTATCTTACTTAATGTACTAAAGATATCAAGAGCAAAAGTAAATGTATGTATTCTGCATAAAAAACCCTCATCAGGGTTTTTAGATATGATGTTGTTGCATTAATATTACTGCTGTGCTATGTGTATGTTGCATTTTAATTCTGAATATGTTGAAGGGTGTTATATTTAAAGTACTTTATTGTTGAGTAGTTTACTATACCACAATGCATATTGTAAAAGATTTTGTCACTCTCCCTCTCTGTTTTTCAGGTATACACAGTTTCTTAAAGATTTCCTTGAGTCTGCAGAGCAGAATTACTTTGTTGGACTTCGTGTGCATTATTATGTGTTCACTGATCAACCAGAACAGGTTCCTGCAGTAAAACTGAGTGAAGAACATCATCTGACGGTGTTGACAGTACCTAGTTCTAACAGATGGCAGGAGATCACTTTGAGCAGGATGGCAAGACTGGAAGAACTGATTGAGAGTCGATTGGTCAATGAAGCCGACTATGTTTTCAGCCTTGATGTGGATACAAAGTTCTATGGTCGCTGGGGGGTGGAGACTTTGGGTCGTCTGGTAGGTGTGATACATCCTGGTTATTATCAAACACCTCGTGAACAATACCCATATGAGCGCAGACCAGAGTCTCAAGCTTTTATTCCTTCTTCTGAGGGTGATTATTATTATGGTGGGGCTGTGATCGGTGGCTTAGTGAAAGACGTACATGAGGTTGCTAAAACCTGCCGGGAGCAGCTGGACATTGATGCATCTAAATCCATTGAGGCAGCATGGCAGGAGGAGTCTCATTTGAACAAGTACTTCCTTTATAACAAACCCAGCAAGGTGCTCTCACCCGAATATCTGTGGCAGGACTTTAAACCTCACACAAACGAGGTCAAAATCATTCGCTTTTCTCAAGTTATTAAAAACTACGCTGCTGTTCGACCAAACCCATAGCAGCTGTTAACTTAAACGTGCAAAAACAAAACCTGCCAAATATTTTTCCATCAGCTACACAACATTTGGAATTGAAATATATATGATCATACTTTTTTTTTGTTACTTTTTTACTAATTTTTTACTAATCTCAAATGCTGGTTAAAACTCAGTTATCAGCACTTGCATAGGTGAAGGGAGAGGCAAAGAAATGCATCTAAAAAAACTGGTGAAAGATTATATAAATTTGATTATTTATATATATATATATATATATATATATATATATATATATATATATATATATATAAAACTAAAACCTTATTTCTTATTGAATTGGAGAATTCTTATTGTGAATAACAAATTACTAGTATTTGTACTTTGCAGGAGATTACTTCATATTTATTTTTATTTGTATCACTCTGGGTTTGGGTTTCATAATAGACTATGTCAGTATAATGGTCATATGTGTTCTGTCTCTTATGTATATGGAAGGAATGTCACTGTGATCCTTACAGATCAAAGTTCACATAAAAAAAAATGTCATTATTTTTTTCACTCTTATGTTGTTCCAAATCAAAGTAAAGCAGTGTCAGTGAGTGGAAAGTGTTTTCATGTTCAGTTTTCACTGAGGAAAACCATAGTGTGATGAGGGTGAACGCCACGAAAACTTAACAGTGGATGGGAAACTGTCTCGTATCGCTCCTGCATCACATAATAATAATCATTTATTTGATTTGTAATGCACCTTTCTCAAACTTAAAGCGCTACAGCATGTAGAGAACAAAATAAATAAAACAAGGAGAAATAAATACAAATATCAAAAATAAACTGTAATAAATTATAAATTAAAAGCTTGACTAAAAAGATGTTTCTTAAGAAGTTTCTTAAAACAATCAACAGAAGCAGCATTCCTAATAGATGCATAATGAGTTCCATTAATTTGCGCGTAGATAGGCCCTTCCCCCATGGTTTTGAATTTACAACGAAGCTGACAGCCAGCGAGAGAGAGAGAGAGAGAGAGAGAGAGAGAGAGAGAGAGAGAGAGAGAGAGAGAGAGAGAGAGAGAGAGAGAGAGAGAGAGAGAGAGAGAGAGAGAGAGAGAGAGAGAGAGAGAGAGAGAGAGAGCAGAGCGGATAGAGCAAGCAGAGCTGCCAACTTTTGAGTTTAGCTTGGCGTGAGACTTCTCCAACGGGGAGGGGGTTGTGTTGCGAAAGACACGCAGGCTCTCTTACGCCGCCTTCACACTGGCAGATGAAATCAGCTCCGTAATACCCAAGGGGGTAATCCATCGACCGGAAGTTGAAGCCGGCCGGGTGCCGCCATGTTGTAGCAGAACTTCACTTGCGTTAGCATTTCCATTGACTCCCAGTCATTTTGGCGTCACTTTGACAGCGAATAACTTTACATCTGAGGCGTTTAAAGACTCCATTTGTCCATTATTTATTTCTAAAGAAACACGACAATGTATAAAGGGCTCCATTACCTTCTATGTTACATTATGGCCCCGTAGAAACAGATTTAGTAAAAATAGGCTAACGATTGCGTCATAACCACTCGACTCTCTGTCGCGCTGTACAGAAATTACCGTACAGACAGCAGGAGAAGCTCGCAGGCAATCGGGGGGACGTCCCGTCAAGGGAGAAGCCCATAGATAATGAGTCCATAAAAGCAATGGAATACTTACTCCTGCTCACTCACGCCAAAGAACTCTTTGCTCAAGTTTCCCGTCTCTGCAAGATTAACATTGGCAGTTTTCACGCACAGCTACTAGAAGATTAACGTCTGTCAGACAGGTTGCTCACGTCATCAAGCTTAGTTTGAGTCGGTCTGAGTCTGCGCGTCAGGAACGGAAGTTCTCAAAAATCGCTAAAAGTGGGCTTCAACTGTCTCAACTGAGTTCCAATGAGATCGCTCTGTCCATTTCTTTTACTGTCTATGGTAATACCCAACGGACGTCGTACTACACAATGAAAAGCGTCGGAAGTGGGTAGAACAAAAATGTCGGAGAGATTAGAAAGGTTGATTCTGTCAGTTCTGTATGATCTCTCTGATGAGGGTTATAGAGATATTAATAGGAAGGCTGCGGCGTGAGGAAAGTTGCTCAGGACGTTGACATGTCAGGTCGGCTAAAAAATGTGATATAGTGGTATAATTTATACCACTATATTACATTTAGTTCGATGTCTGCCTACAATTTAATTGTATTAACTGCCCTAATAACGTTAGCAAATCATGAAAATAAAAAAATTACATGACAACTTAACTTTTAATAAAATAAATAATGATTTTAAACGATAAGAATTCAGGTTTGTTTATCAGCATCATAGCAACGCTAACTTCCGCTGGAATTGTCGGATAGGAACCGTCCGTAGCTTTTCGCAAGAGTTCAATTTTTTGAACGCATCCGGATGACCAACGGATACGATTTTCTTCGCACCGCACTCGGTCGGACCCATTCGCATGCGGTCTCCGAATCTCCATAGGAAATGAATGACTTCCGGTCGTTTCGGAGCCGTATCGAAGCTGATTTCAACTGCCAGTGTGAAGGCGGCGTTACCTCTCTGCCGTCGTGCGCGTGCGGGGTTAGGAGCGCGCCGTTAGGAGCTCAACACATCTGTCTCGCTTGCACGCTCGCTATAGATTACAGGATATTTTAACTAATTTGAGGTAAAACTAGTCGATCACGAATGGCTCAACTGGTAGATCTATAGATAAACTTATCTTTCAGGCATTTGACCGACCGGGTTGACACCAAGGGGGTAATCCATCGACCGGAAGTTGAAGCCGGCCGGGTGCCGCCATGTTGTAGCAGAACTTCACTTGGGTTAGCATTTCCATTTACTCCCATTCATTTTGGCTTCACTTTGACAGCGAATAACTTTACATCTGAGGCGTTTAAAGACTCCATTTGTGCATTATTTATTTCTAAAGAAATACGACAATGTATAAAGGGCTCCATTACCTTCTATGTTACATTATGGCCCCGTAGAAACAGATTTTGTAAAAACAGGCTAACGATTGCGTCATAACCACTCGACTCTCTGTCGCGCTGTACAGAAATTACCGTACAGACAAGAGGAGAAGCTCGCAGGCAATCGGGGGGACGTCCCGTCAAGGGAGAAGCCCATAGATAATGAGTCCATAAAAGCAACGGAATACTTACTCCTGCTCACTCACGCCAAAGAACTCTTTGCTCAAGTTCCCCGTCTCTGCAAGATTAACGTTGGCAATTTTCACGCACAGCTACTAGAAGATTTACGTCTGTCAGACAGGTTGCTCACGTCATCAAGCTTAGTTTGAGTCGGTTTGAGTCTGCGCGTCAGGAACGGGAGTTCTCAAAAATCGCTAAAAATGGGCTTCAACTGTCTCAACTGAGTTCCAATGAGATGGCTCTGTCCACTTCTTATACTGTCTATGGTTGACACTTCAGCGTGAGAAATCGGGGGTGTGGCGTGAGAGCGTGAGTCTCACGCTGTATGCGTGAGAGTTGGCAGCCCTGTATGGATGGAATAACCCATGATGTAGCCTACTGCAGGTTAAAATTTGAATTTTAAAATCAATACGTGATTGAACTGGAAGCCAATGCAGTTGCTGGAGTATAAGTCAAAACGCGCGCGGCTGAGTATGGCATTCCGATCGGCTCTTTAATATGGCGCATACTCCGTGCCAAACATCCATTTCCATAGTGAACGTGCGTCTGCCATACACGTGGAGAACGTGCGTCCGTGCGTCTGCCATACTCTGGAGCTATCTATTTTTCCTTATTTTCTCATACATTTATTGTTATAGACACTATAATAGATAATCTTATTTTGACACAGTTTAAATGTGGGACTACATTTGATATACTTATTTCTATAATGCTGAATTTCTGTTAATGTACAATACATTTGGTATCCCAATGATATATGTAACTTTGTTAATATAAGTCTATTGTCATGTATTTTGATTATACGACCTTCTTAGAGACAAATAAAATGGGCTTGTAAAATTCAGAAAAAGTGGGTATTATTATTTATTTGTTTGTTCAAGATTTGTTAATGCTCTGCAGCAGGCAGTCTGCATGCCTCAAGTTCACTCATAGACAGAGCCAATCCTCCCTATACGCACACTACGCAAGTTGCGTAGGGCCCCGCCTCCCCCTCGTGTCAAAGCGCATCAATCAAAGTTTACAACATCGATGAGATAATTAAGCGGAACCAGAGCCATAGAGAGAAAGAGTTGCGACACTCCCATAGACCGCCAAATGAACTTTGGAATGCGGAAGTAACGCGTGTCGTGGAGCAGCCAATAGTTCCAAACACTGATAGTTTCTCCATTGAACCCCATTCATTTTCAGTGCTTCCGAAGTACGCTCGCTGGTAAATTAATGAAATTACTGTATTTTTTTTTTACTTTTACACACATTAGCCGACCTCTCGTGAATCTAGTCTGTAGTTATATTTTATGTAGCCAGTTTTAGTAAATGTTTATTGGAAGATAATAGGTTAAAGGGATAGTTCGGCCAAAAATGATATTTAACACATGCATTACTCACCCTCAAGCCGTTCGAGATGCATATCTCAATCTTGTTTCAGACGAACACATTTTCAGTTATTTTAGAAAATGTCTTAGACCCTTCAGTGGATATAATGTGAAGCAATGGGGTCCACCTCCTTCAAGTCCCAAAATGTGCATACATCCTTCACAAAAGTAATCCATCCGGCTCCAGGGGGATAAACGAAGGCCTTCTGAGGGTAATCCGTGCGGTTTTGTCGTAAAAATATACATATTTAAAACTTTATAAATAAAAATATCTGACTTCCGGCAACGATCGACGCGCGTTCACGGGTGATGGAAGTCGGCGTACGAGGTAGGACGTACCGTAGGAACCGTCGTGACGTAGAACGAACGCGCCTGCGCAGCCAGAGAGCAGAGCCAAAGTCCTTTTAGGCAAGTAATGCCACTCGGCCGCCATCTTGGCAACGCCTCCGGGCAGCTATTTCGGACTAACAAGACCAGGCTCCTATCTAAATGAATGGGCAGAGAGTCAGAACTGCAGTTTCACTGGTCACCGGGACATACAAACTGCATGTATAGAAACAGCAGTAAAATATGTTCAAAATCGCTGAAAAAGTTTGATGACTTTGCCCCAAAATAAGGTTTAAAACGCCTTTTTCCCCACAGGTTGTATGTTTACTACATATGCGCAAGGGTTCTCTCCCTCTGTCGTGTGCGTGCTACACAGTTTGTGCGCGCTCTTGCTCGCTCGCTCTAGATTCCGGGAGATTTGAACTAATTTGCGAGCCGCTATCAATCTGCGGGAGACTTCTGATGTCTGATATTACACAACTCACACATACACTGCATATCAAATCTGCCGCCTTTTCAAACAGTAACGTATTTTGCGCTGTCGCAAACCTCAACTGTGCGCATGCGTCAGTGGAACCAGACGATAGGCTTAAATGTTTCCCGGCTTGACTGTTAAAAACAGACGATTGGCTTTCCAGCGGGAGGGGCGGGGCATGTGCATACAACCGCCATCTTTGGCGTTACGGGTTTTCCCTATATAGTTGTATTAAGGATCGAGGAAGTGGCATGTCTCTATAAATAGTCTCTGGCAGAGCAAAACAACGTCTACGTCACGACGGTTCCTACGCTACGTCCTACCTCGTACGCCGCCGGGGGGGGGGGGGGGGGGGGGGAGCTCTTTCGCTCGCTTACCTCTCTGCCGTCGTGCGCGAGCGCGGTTAGGACCACGCCGTTAGGAGCTCAACACATCTGTCTCGCATGCACGCTCGCTCGCTCTAGATTACAGGATATTTTAACTAGTTTGCGGTAAAACTAGTCGATCACGAATGGCTCAACTGGTAGATCTATAGATAAACTTTTTTTTTATTTTTTTATTGCTCAAACGTAAACAACAAAGTATACAAAACATACAACTTAATATTACCCTTGCCAGGGGGATAGGTATCACATACATTCAAACAAATTGCAAGTTATACAAATATTTCTAGTTTTCATAGCCTTTTTGTTCAATGAACCACTAATTAATTTTATATACGATAACATATCACAATAAAAATGTTTAAAGGCCAGTTTTTGTTTTATATATTTGCATTTGTGGATATAGAATTTAGCTTGCACAATTAGTAAATTTATAATAAAGAACATATCTTCTTTACTTTGTTTTCTAAAAAAAAAAAAAAAAAAAAAACATTTTCCCACTTCAAAGAAAAGTCCTTGTAAAGTTCTTTCATAATAAAGCTGCAGAAGTCCTTCCAGAAGGTTGTGGAGTTTGTGCAGATCCAAAAAAGGTGCTGGGTGGTCTCAGGGTGATTTCCGCAAAAAGAACAGTTCACATCAATGTCCCTTTTGAATTTTGTCATATAGTGGTTAGCAGGGTACTTATGGATAATTTTAAAAGAAATTTCTTTGACCTTGTTTGTAACAAAAAACTTATTGGGAATTGTCCATACTTTTTTCCAATTAATATCATTTACAAAAGAATTCCAGTATGAAACAACATATGGGACAGATATCACTTCTTTCTGAAACAAAGACCGTACATATTTATTGTTATTTTTAGAAGAGGTCAGACAAATTTTACCTATATCTGAATCAATTGGATTATAGAAAGGAACAGAAGAGATATTAAAATCAACACTTCTAAATAGCATTTTGACACCAGAGGGTATAGCATCATATACTATTGCATATTCTTTCGGTGTGGCTGGAAACTAGGTGTTTAAAAATTCTGTATAAGACATAAGTTGTCCATCACTATTGAACAGTTGAAACACTAAAATAATCTGTTTCTCAATCCAGTCAGGAAAAAATAATGACTTATTCTTATACAGAATATCCCGGTTGTTCCATATAATATATTTATGGGGAGAAAAGTTGTGCTTATGAGCATCCACGCTAACAAAACTTGTTTGTGAAATAAAGAGAGCTTTTCCGGTATTTTGTCTACATTGTAATTGCAACCTAATATGAAGCTCAAACCACCAAATCTAGACAATATAAAGTTAGGAATAAAATTCCAAATGGAAACAGGATTTATAAGAAATTGTTTGGCCCAGTTGATTTTAAAAGTATTGTTTAGGGTAGCAAAGTCTAACACATTTAGCCCACCATGTTCATAGCTATTCATTATTACATTTTTCCTGATGTAATGTGTTCTATTCTTCCAAAGAAAATTAAATAGCATACAATCAATATCCTTACAAGTTTTTTTGTCTACATGAACAGAAAGAGCTGCATATGTTAGTCGAGACAAGCCTTCTGCTTTTGAGAGCAGGACTCTTCCTCTTACTGTTAGGTCTCTCCGCAACCATTGATTTAATTTGGTTTGTGTTTTTTTAATAACCGGTGGAAAGTTTAAAAGAATTCTTCTCTTTTCATCTTTACAAACGATTAAGCCTAAATAATTCGCTTCCTTTCAGCTGGGAATCTTACAAATATTCTGATCCTTACAATCTTTGACAGGTAATAATTGACATTTGCTTAAATTTAAAGTCAAGCCAGAAGCTGTGGAAAATTCTTCAATAATTCTTAAGCAATAGGCACCTGACTGGCATTCTTAAGAAAAATTGTCGTATCATCAGCTAGTTGGCTGATGAGTATATCTTTACCTGCTATGCTAATACCTTTCACGATGCTATTAGAAATATGAGAGGCAAGAATTTGCATGCACAGTAAAAACAAATAAGGGCTGATTGGGCATCCTTGTCGGATCCCTCGTTTAAGATTAAATCTTGACGTTGTGCCATTTTTCATTCTAACGGAGCTATTAGCATTTGAATACAGGGCCAAGACAGCATTACAGAACATATCACCAAAGCCAAATTTTCCAAGAGAGAGAAATATGAATTCATGCTCAATAGAATCAAAAGCTTTGTAGAAGTCTAAGAGGAGGATAAATGAGTCATCCTGTATCAGATCTGAGTAATCCAAAATGTCAAAAACAAGTCTGAGATTATTAGAGATATGCCTATTCTTCATAAAACCAGATTGAGTTTCGTCTATAATATCATCTAATACATCTTTTATTCTTCTGGCCAACACTAAAGCCATGATTTTATAGTCATTGTTTAAAAGACATATTGGTCTCCAATTGTCAATAAAAAGCGGATCCTTATTAGGCTTTGGGATTCGAGTGATGAGGCCTTGCGTGAGATTCGTTGGAAGAGTACTCCTTTCAATACTTTCGACAAATACTTGTAACATGAAAGGTGCTAGTAGATCAGAAAATGACTTATAGAATTCTGATACCAGTCCATCGTTGCCAGGTGATTTATTATTTTTAAGAAGAGCAATAGCTCCAATAACCTCTTCTTTTGTAAGTGGACTGTCACAATAAACCCTATCAGTGTGTTCTATAATTTTTACATTATTTATAGAGTTGATAAATTTAGTCGCTGTATCTGCATTGTACTTAGACTCATATAGCTGTGAATAAAATACATAACAAAATTGGGAGATGCTTTGGGCATCATCAGTGACAGTGCCGTTTATATTCAACTGATGAATAGTATTTGTCTTGGATCTGTGCTTTTCTAAGCGGAAGAAATAAGCGGAGTTTTGTTCACCTTCCTCTATCCATTTTTTTCTCGACCTAACAAAAGCTCCTTCAGCTTTTCCACGATATAAATCATTGAGTTGACATTGAAGTTCTCTCAGATGTAATGTATCCTCCTCTGATACTCCATCTGGTGGTAGTTGATATATTGAAGAGATTTGAACAATTAGTTTTTCTTCTGCTGCTGCCTTAAGTTTAGCCATTTTAGCTCCATATTGCCTTAAAAATTTGCCTGCTTCAAATTTAAAAAGTTCCCAATAGGCCTTTTTCACGGAAGTTAGAACGCACATCCGGTTCAGCGTTTGTTGTGTAAAGCGACTTCCGGTGAAATGGAGTCAGGAGCGCTAACGTTACTCTTCACAACTTCCCTGAAGAATCTACCGGCAATTACATCAGCGGATGTTTTTCGACTTGTGGAGCTTCATTCAATCGTTCCGCACTCAAAACTCAACAAAGGGTACAAGTTCTTCCACGAAAATTACATCTTTAATTACGAAGGTAAGTAACGAACACATTAGCATGCTTTTGCTAACGTGATATTTCTATACTTACCTTTATTTACATTGTAGACTGAGGAGTAACTAGTTAAATAGATAAAAATAGTAAGAAAATGTGTCATTAAAATAATATTAATGTGATTGTTCATTTTTTCATGCAATATTCAGTGTCGAGTGTGAGAAACAGGGAGGTTATCGTGAGGTGTAAGTGTTATAGGTCGATGAGGAAGCGTGAGGAGCCACATTCTCTGCAGGTTTGATAAGAAATGAAGGCTTGGTTTCACAGACAGGGTTTAGCCAGGATTTAGTTCAATTAGAACATTTAAGTAGTTTATATATATATATATTTACATTTATACATGCATTTTAGTCTGAGACTGTGAAATTTTTCTGTCTTGTCTGTGGAACCGGGGGGATCTGTTATGATAAAAACTAACCCCTTACACTAGAAGTTCAGAATTTCTACACCTAACATGACCCCTACTTGCACTTATCAAAAGTGATGCAGTCCCATATTGAAACTATTAGGCTTGCAGTGTAAGGGGAAGTTTTTAATCGTTTATTTTCTTACTGCGGTTGCAATTTTCAATTTTGAGGGGATTTATCCCTTAAAATCTGTTCTTTTTTCATGATGTTCTCATGAATGTTCTATAGTCTAGTATAAAACTATATTAAAATACACTGATATTGGCTTTTGTCTTTTACTTTAGATCACTTTGAATGCTGACACAGTGCCTGTTGAGTTCACTAGCTCGTCATGCTCGTGTACTGCAGGAAAAGCTTTATGCAATCATCTTGTTGCCTTGCTTTTCCAAACTGCCCACTTCAACATGATGCAGATGCAGACAGTACCACCAACTACGGCATGCACAGACACTCTGCAAACATGGCATAGACCAAGAAAACAAGTGCGAGGTAGGATAAAAACAGAACTGGGAGTGAAGTGCTCAGACCTACCCTGAATCACAGGGGAATACTCACACCTCACCCTGAGTTTACCAGGGTGCAGGCCTGCCAGCGGCTCTAGGGGTAACAGAAAAACATCTGTGCCCAACCTAGGGGAGTGGGGCTTGAATGAAAGCCAACCACCTACAATCCCAGCGCTCGAGCAGTAGCTCAGCGAGTTAAGTGAAGCCCATACTGGCGGCCTAAATCCATAGGCCAGTTCTGCACGGCAGGGTCGGGCAGGAAGCTCAGTCTTCTTCGTGAAGCGAAAGACGGCCTAACCCTGCTCAAAAGGACTTATATACCACGGAGGCCTAACTGAGGCCTACCATGTCCTTATAAACCATCCTCTGCACCACGCTGCATTACTCTAGTCACCCCAGAATGCAGAGAAGGGGGCGGGCCTTGGCCTAACGACTCCCATGGGAGGAGGCTGATTATACAGGGATGCCAAAAACCTACATTCACAAAGTGAAGGGTCAGAGGAAGAAATGCTAATTTTAGCAGAACGCCTCTAATATCCCTGGCACAGCCTAGGCCAGCTACAAAGGCGGCCCTGGTGAGGGCCAACCTGTAAGCATAGATCTATCTGAGGGCTCAGAGGAGCCACAGCCTACTAAAGAATATAGTCTGTATTATTCTATACAAAAGGGCTGCAGAACGCTCAACCTAATGAAAACTCAACAGAGCTCAAGGGGCGAAATACTCAGAAAAGTCAAAACGGTCCCATGGGCCAGACATAAGATCTATCTGAAGCTCTAGCGTCAGTCAACACTCTAAAAACATTCTTTCAGAGAGAGACCAACTACTCTACCCTGAGGTGGCTAATAGCCCGAAGGCTAACATAGTTATCATTCTGGCCACCTAACGGGGAACTTCAGGGCCCTGATAATCCAAAAAAGTTCTCTTACCTTATTACCTTGACATGGCCCCATAACTCTATACAGGGAACGAGGTCTGTAAAGAGAAACATATTATTTTTTAATCACAAAAAATACTCTTTGAAAGACCAGCAGCTCACCTGCGGCGTGCAAAGTGAAGACTCACCAGACAGTTCTTCATGAACATGGGGTCTACCACCTTTACATACCTGAAAGAGGCACTCTTACTAACCAAGCCGAGGCGGGCCATCAGAACATTGTTCTAACCATGAGCCCAGCCTCAGGCCTGATGTAAGAAGCGCCTGGGGAGTCGGGGAAGAGAGGAAAAGGCAAAGATATAATCACGCCCTCAGGGAAGATGATCCAAGACCAACGCAACGTGCGTTTGTGCCGGATCACCTCCCTCAGATCCCTCTTCCCATCCACGCATACCCACGCTCTCCTATCCTCTCAACATCAGCGAGCTAGCCCGCTGATGTTGGTGGATACAGGCAGAGTATGGGTTCTTCCATGTCCTCTCGATCTCAGTATGAGATCGGGAAGAAATGAAAGGCTCACCTGAGCTGGTGGTTCTATGACCGGGGAAAAACCGCTCTCATCGCGAGCGATTTCTCCCCCAACAGCCACGGCAGCTGCAGCCTGCCCGCGGCGCGTTCTATAATACCAACCAGCTCAGCATACACGGGGCAGGGTGGCTGAGAAGATACAAGAAAATATTTTATCATTTCCACCCTCATCAGCCATCTCCTGTTTGTCCGGGAGAGCGCTTGCTGCCGGACTAAGTTTTCCCTTTTTTTTTTTTTTTTTTGAAAAACTTCATCCAATTGCAGCTTCTCATCAGCCGCCGCATCGTCTGAGAGGATTACACCCCTCTCAAGGCGATCGGCGAGCTTCATCTGTGACATCCAGACGCTGAACCCTCTTCTCTCGAGAAGAGGGACAGGCGCGATCACAATTTGTACAGGCAGTTCCCTCGAGAACCGCCTGTGCGCGTCTTCCTTCCCAGACAAAAAATGCACAGTTCACGTGTGTCACCCGGCTACAAATATCTTGGGCACGGGTCTGCACACTTCTGAAAGCATTTCATAATTACCTGATTTTCAAAGCAGTTACAGACAAAACAGTCCCTGAAGACGAAAAGGTGATTTGTCATGTTTGCAAGGCGCCCTTATATACTTCCAGGTCGCACGTTAATCATTCACGCTAATGATTCACGGGCTGTCGCCGGTCAATGTGATTGACGTGATTTGATAGTGATTTCAGACACCTGTCACGCCTGAGGCGTTCCCCCATATCGTCGAATGACGTATTGTTGAGTTCCCTTCGAAAGGGAACTATTTTAATGCACAGCATGGAGGCAAATAATCACCCGAGATTACATTTATTTGAATTATTAAAAGAGAGAGACTTTTATTAATTAAATTTGGTGTGTACGCAGCACAATCTCCTATCTCTGTTTTAATGAAAGAAGCGCATTAATATAGAACAAGGATTAAACTGACTGGAACTAGCTGTGCATTAAACTGCACATTTTACTACACACCTCCAGCCAATCAGAATCGAGTATCCAAACAGACCATGGTATAACAGCATTTATAAAACAGTTAGTTCCAATCCTTGATTCTGAATAATCAATAGCTGTGTTTTATTCATGAAACAGCATAGCCTCTCATACCTTATTGCTTACATAACAAATATAATACTAATGTGATGAAGTTTCCTAAACGTCTAATTTATTTTAGGTCACCTTCCTGACCCAGCTAGCCTGGCATGCCAGACCTACATCAAGATGTTAGGTCTGGGAACTCATCATTGACAGGGCTCAATCTGATGGGCGGGATAAACGGTTGTCTTTCAAATTCTCTCAGCACGCAATTGGATAGCGCTACAACCAATCAGAGCAACGAAGAAGGGGACGTAGTCAGCGGAGCAAGTTGATATATTAAACTTTTACCGTATCCAGTCCATAGCTGTCAACATTGAACATTGAAAATAAGGGAGATTTCCAGGAATCCATCCCCAAAATAAGGGATTTTGTTTGTTTTTTACACGACCCACAAACTTTAAAAATAAAACACTAATCATTAAAAGTCTAAAGAGTTTATAACTAGCCTATGTGTGAGAGAGAAAGAGACAGTATGTGTGTGTGTGTGTGTGTGTGTGTGTGTGTGTGTGTGTGTGTGTGTGTGTGTGTGTGTGTGTGTGTGTGAGAGAGAGAAAGAGTCATTAAAAAAATTTTTGTCATTAAAATAATAATATCATAGAGAATGTTTAAATACTAATATCAGCTTACGAGGGAAACGGAGGCGGAGTAGTGGTGCTTCGGAGTGCTGGAGATGATTCGGAGGTCCTTTACCGATCAGAGCGCGCGCTGACACGGAGTAAATAAAGCCTTTATACTCGACGCGTCCGCACGAGTGCGGCAAAAATGACAAGTTGATCGTTTCGCCACAGCTTTTTTGTAACAGCACACGCGGCACCGCATCCGAGGATGAATGACTTCAAACCGAATATGCCCGAGCTTGCTCTGACCGTCGCAACTCTGCCGTCATTGTGTTAAGCCCGCCCACCAACTCTATACACGATGTGATTGGCCTGACCAGTTTTTGGTTTTTCCAGCTAAAACGTCTATGGAGAGTTGCTAGACCACACTGGCAGCAAAATTATTTTTGCTGCCGCTAGGGTGCGTCTAGATTTCTAGGCTATGACCCAGCAGTATTGGCTATTGGAGAAGCTGTCAAAGGACTCACTCCCCAACCTCTGATTTCCTGCGTCCTTACTGATTTATCAGAACTGTCTTTGGTGGACTCCAGATTTGGTCCTGTGCCCCGAGGTTCAGTGCTCTCCTACCAGTGCCCTCCTCTTGCGACCAAAAACTACACGAAACATTCAGATGCTCCTGTGTTCCCTAAACTCCCTATTAATTGTTCAAAATTTCCGAGGAGCTTGCACTTTGTCCCAAACTGCCACCAGTTCTTCCATTTGGAGAGCCTAATTGTCTCACAGGAGTTGGCAGTTATAATGGAGGAGCAGACTCAGGAACAATCCAAGTGTCCACTGTGGACGAATATGCGCAAGCCTAGAGTGACTGCTAGCAGATTTTATGAGGTTTCTCATGTGCGAGGGGAGACATCTGTCCAGGCACTGGCACGGCGGATACTCAAGGGCGGAAAGCAAACTAGGGCCATGAAAAGAGGCCTTGACAGGGAACCTGAGGTTCTGGAACGTTATTCTGAACTGTTCAATGTGAATGTCTCACCTTGTGGTTTTGTTGTGCACCCAGATGCGTCCTACCTTGGTGCCAGTCCTGATGTCAAAGTTTATGACCCTAATGCAGATCCCTGTTTTGGGCTTGCTGAGGTGAAATGCCCAGATATTCCTACAGTTTCTGAGGCTGGGCATATTAAAATTGTGAATGGACAGGCAACCCTGAAAAAATCGCATAAATATTACTGGCAGGTTCAAGGTCAGCTGGCTGTAACTGGACTCAGTTGGTGTGACTTCATCACTGACACTGAAGAGGACATGACAGTTGAAAGAGTGTGGAGAGACAGTGTCATGATAGCTCAGATGAGAGAAAATCTGGATATTTACTACTTTTGTACTTACATAAATGAATATCTTAAGGGTGGTATCTAATAGGCCTAATTGCACTGTATAAATTGTTAATACTGTAAAAAAAAAAAGGTAGTCTGGAATTGTGTATATAATTTTAATTTATGGTGTATAAATGAATATCTTAAGGGTGGTATCTAATAGGCCTAATTGCACTGTATACATTAATACTGTAAAAAATAATAAGGTAGTCTGGAACGGTGTATATAATTTTTACTTATGGTATATAAATGAATATCTTAAGGGTGGTATCTAATAGGCCTAATTGCACTGTATAAATTGTTAATACTGTAAAAAAAAAGATAGTCTGGAATTGTGTATATAATTTTTATTTATAGTGTTATTCTAACGATTTCAAGATTTTGTATTTGTACAAGATGTATATTTTAACATGGAGATATGATTTTCAATAAATGTTTTATGAAATTACAATTGTTACTTTAATTGTCCAACAATGCATAGCTGATAATAATTGCCTATTACAATGTGAAAAAATATAATCTTGGGAAAAATATAATACAAGAGGTGTACATACATTTTATTACATAAGTCACTTTTTAAAGGGATAGTTCACCCAAAAATGAAAATTCTGTCAGTAATTACTCACCCTCATGTTGTTCCAACCCCGTAAGACCTTTGTTCATCTTGGGAACACTGATAAAGATATTTTTGATTACTTTTTGTGTGCAAAAACAAACAAGAATTACACTAGTGAACTGAAGGAAATTAATAGTTGAAATAAAGTCGTTATTTTTGTTTGTTTTAGCACAAAAAAAGTATTTCTCGTCGCTTGATAAACTTAAGATTGAGCCACTGTAGTCACTTGGACTATTTTAACGATGTCTTTAATAACTTTTACGGGGTTGAACAATATGAGGGAGAGTAATTACTGACAGAATTTTCATTTTTTGGGTCAACTATCCCTTTAAAATTAAAAGGCTATGACGGACATACCCCTTTGTGACCTTTAACATCAAGCGGCCACTGAAAATTGCTCATCAAGCAGCAGTTAGTCCACAGCTGGTTAACTGTTCCAGACAAGGTTAAAGGTACAGTGGTGTCCCAGATGTGAAACTCCTTCACTCTTCTGATGGCTCTCTCAACAAGAATTCGAAGACGAGCTATCGCTTGTGTTCTCTCTGCATTTTCTTTGCTGAACTGAGCTGCTGTTTTAAAAGGTGGTATGATGAGTTTGGCCCCCCGTTCTGCCAGCATCTTCTCAATGGTGAATCCTTTGTCAGCCATACAAGCATCACCTGGCTCCAGCAAGTCAAGAATCCCTGACAGTTTCGTCAACTCTTGATCGGAGATGGAACCTGTGTACAGGCTGGATACAAAAGTAACTGCTCCGCAAGGAGCAATACCGATCAACCCCTTGAAGGTAGTGGTGTTTTTATATGAAGAGAAAACCTCAGACTGGAGCGTGAGTGAAGATGGATTCTGGCATCTTATCTCTGTGCAGTCAATGATGACCCTCACCTCTGGACAAAACTGCCTAAATTTGTCTGGCATGGTGGAATTCACTTGCTCTCTGCTCATCCATATGGGCAATGATCCAAGGACAAGGTAAAGATAGCTAGCCCAAGTTATGATGATGGGGCTAACAGTGGAGACACTTACTTTGAAAATGTCAGCCAACACTTTCTCCTTCAATCCTGCAGCAACACGACAGCAGTACAAAAAAAATTCATCAATCAGTGGCAAGCTGCGGTGATGACTGTGAGAAGCTTCCGCTGCAGTTGCCTGTTCTTTCTTCTGGGCCTTAGACCAGTAGACTAGCAAGGATGCTGAGGGCTCAATAGCCTTCCAGAATCCTTGGAAGACCTCTTCAGATGGAAACCTGGTGTAAAAACGTATGTCTTCATCTGAAGCACAGAATCTCTGAAACTGGGACAGAGAGTGGCCCATTCTCAGCTGCATGACCTCACTTTCCAGTTTTCTGACTTCAGCTTCCAAATCTTGTATTCGTGCAGCTGCTGCATCCTGTGCACCTAGATTCATACAAAAAAATAACAGTTTAACATAGTGGCAAAACAAATATTAATTAATTACGTAAACAAATATTATTATAACTACATATTATACCCAAAATTAGAACTTTTGCCCACTCAGACCCTGTGTCCATATCTCAAAGTTGTTGTGCAGTGATACAACCTGTCTGATTTACAAATTCATATGTATAATTATCTGGAATTTACTATGATTCAAAACAAATGTTTATTGTAATAGTCATTTTAAGACTTTGTTTATCTTAATTTTATTACTGCTCAGTTGTGGCAGCATTATGTGGAGAAATAAAGTATGGTGATATTTTCCTGTAACAGTAATTTGTGTCAAAATGAACTAAAATGATATGTCTTGAAAGTGAAGGAACATAAATGTACTAAAAGCTTCAATAACAGATTTAATAAAAAAAGAAGGGGAAAGCTGCTTCATAATTTGTTTTCAGAAATGCATAACTTAAACATACCTGGAAGAGGAGTGACTGCATAGTCATGGTCTGCTCCAGCTGTTACCTCACTATCGATTTCGTCGTCTTGGGTGTCGTCAGAGGAAGGGATAGGAAAGGTTTCTATGGTTTGAAATCGAATTCTTTTGTAAACCGACTCTCGTGAAGTTTCTCCCCAGTTGTTCCACTTAAATCGGGACGGGACAGCCCCTTTTCTGAGGCGCTTACGACCAGTAGCGGCAGTGTAATTAGCGTCGGTAAAGTGCCGGCTACAAACAAATGTGCTGCCTCTAAGGATCTTAAACAGTGGGCCTTCTACGCGTCTAATAGCATGCATCCACTTCTTTGTCTGACAGTCGTCGCTTGGAAAAGCATGAAAACTCAAATATGGTTGTCGCTGCTTATTAGTTGTGCAATGAGGGACGCTACAGTGACACCTCGATGTTGCTTCAGCCATTGTTGTTTCGACCGGAAGTCGCTTTACACAACAATCGCTGAACCGGATGTGCGCTCTAACTTCCGTGAAAAAGGCCTATTAGCAGAATACAGGTTATTTTCCCTAGCCTTATCCCAATACAGCTTTATTAACCGCCTAATTTCAAACTTTACTGCGCTATGTCCTAAGAGCGAGCGGTTCAATTTCCAATATGAGGATCTATTGTTATTATGAGCAGAGAGTTGGAACTTAATATAGATTGCCTGATGATCAGTAAGTGGTGTTGTAAGGATATTGACAGTTACACTGTCTTTCGGTATATTATTAGAAATTAAGTAAAAATCTATTCGAGATTTCCTTGAACCTGAACTGTTACTTCAAGTATAGGATATATTATTAGGAAACTTTTCTCGCCAAATGTCAACTACATTAAATTTTTCCATAAAAGTTTTCATTTTTAAATTATCTCTGGAATTTGGGACTTGGGGCCACCTATCAATTGAATTATTTAAAGTAATATTAAAATCACCTCCAATTAAGATAAATGAGCTAGGGTATTTGGAGAGCCAGAAAGTTAACCTTACATCTATAGAATCAATTAATTTATCACTTTCAGGCTTGGTATTGTAACCATAAATATTAATAATAATAAAGATAGAGTGGTTATGATCAATTAGTAGACAAATATAGTGGCCTAAAGAATCACAATCTGAATGTAGAATAGTACCATTAAAAGAACCTTTCAAAGTTGTGACCCCAGCTGACCTCTCTGACCCATGTGAATACCATGCATCATTACCCCATTGGGACTTCCAAAAGTTTACATCAGCAGCTACTGAATGGCTTTCTTGAAAGAAAGAAAAATCAGATTTAAAGTTATTTGCATACAAAAATAAGGCTTTACGTTTACAAATTTGTCTCAACCCCCTGGCATTAAGTGAAACAATAGAAAGTGACATAACAACATATAACAAATATAAACTAATTTGTTTTATGTATAAGGCAAGAAAAGTATTTAAATGATCTACCTCAGAAAGGGATCGAGCTTTGCAGCATGAACTAACAATTTGGCAAAAACAATATAAACAAAACTTAGATTCTCAGCTTATGTAGGCTACAGAATAGTGCTAGATAGGAAGCAATGTTATAATCACTAAAATATATATATATATTTTTTTTAATTAAAAAAAGACATTGTGATGATAGTGGTTTAACATTGTAATGACTTAGAGCAATTCAAGGCGAACATGTAACATGCCTATGTAAGCTACCACCTTTAGTTATCCTGAAGATGGGAAGATTTCTGTCCCGTTAACGTATCCACGACATCCAACGTAGTAAGCTTTCTTGCCCTCACTGCGCGCCTTTTCGATGATGGGCCATAACTTGTTCCGTCATTCTCTATCTTCTTTTGAGAGATCCTCTGCAAACTTCCAGTGGTTGTCTTTGAGAAATTGTGACGTCTTTGCAGCTTTCCATAGGCTATCTCTGGTCACCCTTGAGATGAATTGAATGAGAATCGGTCTGGGCTTGCTGCTGTTAGGGAGCTTGGCGCCGTTGCGATGCACAGTGTCAACAGTATCACCAGGGGCGCAACTACCCAGTGTCAGAGGGGTATGCAGCAACAATTTTTGCGCGTAAAAGAAAAATAAATAAATAAGTGTGCCATGTAATAAGTGAGTAGGAACGAGTCAGAGCTAACAGATAAAATAAGTGCAAAATTGTCATTTATTAACACAATTAAACTATAGCTACTCCACCGTGATGAACCCCCCTAAAAAAACTATAAGCTCCATTGGAACAGCAATACCAGTGTTTCTCACAGGATTTTAGGTAAAACTGTGGTAGGTGGACCTCTGTTTCTCTAGGGGGGGTTCGGGGGCATGCCCCCCCGTAAGATAATTTTGTGTTCTTTAATGTTAAATTCAGCAATCTGGTGCACTTTGAGAGTTCAAAATTAAAAGCTCCAAGCCATATTCAGGGTGCAAAATTAAACAAAGAAAACTTCAAACCTCTTTTAGTTAGTGTCTGTCTACATTACACTACTACATAATAATAGTTATAATATGAATCCCATGATAGTAATAGCCATATATTGTAAAACAAATGCACTGAAAAATAAAGGAAACTTTCATAATTAGTTTTGTACTAATTTCTATACTTGAAAGATATAAGCACATGATGACATGTTCCATGGGCCGGTGTGTCAGAAAAATAAAATAACGCTGACTTTTTTTTACCAATGCATTACACCGGCACTAACCCAGCGCCGCCAATTAAGCAAAAAAATTAAATGGGCCGCCGATGTACGAGTTTTATGGGCCGTTAAGAAAAAGAAAAAAAAGTATGAGATGTATCGGATATTACCCCGCCCCCCTTCTCCATGAGGGTGCCTACTCTAGCCTGTTAGTCCTCTAAAATGTTATATAACATTGAAGAAATGCAGAAATGATTTAGAAACGCACAACACCCGCTACATATAGAAAATACAATATATATATATATATATATATATATTTTTTTTTAATGAAATTTTAATTATAATTTTTTTTTTTTACCATCGCTTTGGCGCCCCCCATGGTGCTGCGCCCCTATGCGCCGCATATAGCGCATACCCACTTTTTGCGCCACTGAGTATCACGGATGCGGTTTTTGCATTCAGGTAAAATGGCTTGGCAGATCTCGATGGCAATCTGGCGGACATCGTTCTTTTCATCTTCTTTGACACCAAGGAGCCTTAGATTCCACCTCCGAGAGTAGGCCTACCGTTCCAGATCGAAGATCTGTTGCTGGTGTGTGTCCATGCAACTCTCCTCTTTAGTCATCCTGTTTTCTAGAGTGCCCACTCATTTTTTCACATCTTTTATTTCCTCACACGCGAAGTCCACCGTTTTGGTAACACTTTACAATACGGGTGCACTAATAAGCATTAATTCATGCTTAACTAATGCACAGATAATACTGAATTAATGTGTAACTAATGATTATCTAAGCTGTTCCTTAATGATTACCACATTAGGAACTAATTAAGAGTCTGTATGGTTAATGTATTACTTCATACATGAATTGTTATTAATTAAATATGTAATTGTGAATTAATTCCCTAATAACTCATTTTTTTTAACTAATAGTGTTAATTAATATGTTAATTACCAGAATGAGCCAAAGCCTTGTATTTCAACTTCCAGATAATACAGGTACACTAATATGCATTAATACATGATTAATTACTTCATTGTTAGTGCAAATTCATGTGTAAATTACTACAAATACTAAATGACTAGTTAATAACGATGTGCCAAGTAAAGTCATAACATAATGATACCTTTGCAAATCATTAGCTAATGATTAATTAAAGCAGACAACTGGAAGTTGAAGTGCATAGCTTTGACTAATTGTGGTAATTAACACATTCATTTACACTATTAGTTAATAAAATATGTTATTAAGGAATTAATACACAATGACACATTGAATTAATAGCAATTCATGTATTACTTAATCTATTAATCATATAGACTCTTTATTAGTTGCTGATGCAGTTATCATTAATTAATGGTTTAGTTCTTCATGAATCATAATCATCTCATGATTATCTATGCATTAGTTAAACATGAATTAATGCATATTAGTGCACCCGTATTGTAAAGTGTTACCACAGTTTTTTTAACACCATCTAGCTGCAACGCCAGCTCATCCATTCTTTCATTTATTAGTTTCGACAGGGAAGCGATGACATCTATGTCTTCTACCTTGGAAGAAAGCATCGGTTTTTTTGGAGCTGGAGATTGTCTGGGCGACAGGGACAGAGGAGGAAATTCTTCCATAAGATCCTCCATTACTGGCAAAGTCACGACACCGAGCCAGTCGTGTAGTCATGAATGTTATCAATTAGAGGGTTTCTTCCTGAGGCGGCGTGGCTAGCAGCATCACCTGTTGGCATTGTCAACTTTGCTTTTGGGTTTTTCAGCGGTCTTTTATTGTCGCGGGTCGACATCTCAAAGGTTAAATCTTCTTCACAAAGTTCCTTTAGCGTTAAGCACTATAAATTATTATAAGGTCCAAACAGAAAGGTTGTTTTTAACCGTATTCAAACTTTTCGATTGCACAGCTCGACAGTAAGCGTCTACCTACTCGGCCATCTTGGTCCGCCCCCCGATAAACTTATCTTTCTGGCATTTGACCGACCGGGTTGACACTTCAGCGTGAGAAATCGGGGGTGTGGCGCGAGAGCGTGAGAATTGGCTCAATTGCGTGAGTCTCACGCTGAATGCGTGAGAGTTGGCAGCCGACAGCCGTCGCGGCGACATCAAAGCGCGTCGCAACTCTTTCTCTCTATGGCTCTGAGCGGAACTATCCTTCTGGTCACGAAAAGAGAGACTGAGAGAAAAACACCATGTGAGTGAATTGCGGGAACAGCGATCAGGCAGACTTGTGTTCTCTCCTATCCAAGTTTGATGTCAGCAAAGAACAGTAAAGTTAAGTTGATGTGCATCTCTCTATCTGTCTGTCTAACCAGCCTGATCTCATGAAAGCGTGTATCTATACCACGAATTTCTCGTGCCATTTATACGCCAAAAATAGTTTTTGCGTGCATATGATAGGCCTACGCCGTTTTCGCGTGCACATGATACGCACTTTTTGGCGTGTAATATGCACGCACTCCACACCCCTAATCCTACCCATGAGATTTACAGTGCGTAGCATATGGACGCAAAAAACATTTTTGGCGTGTAAATAGCTCAAGAAATTAAATTTGTGGTATAGATACGCACTTTCATTAGATTAGGTTTGATAAAAGGGCAACGGTGTTTGTTTATAAACTGCCGCTCGGAAAAGATAACCGCGTCGCGCGTTAACATGAGTTCATATGCGCGTGCACGAAATGAAAAGTGCACTTTTCAGCAAAACATCTATGGGGACCAGTTACCAGTACAATATGGGCATTGTGGCACTCCTCATTAGGCGCTCATACTTTTAAAACAAGACAATGATTATCTAGTCTCCTAGTCAGTTTAGTTACAACTCTGCAATAAAGCAAGATGGAAAGCAATCTATTGACAATGACTATATTGCATTTAAAATGTTGATTGGCTGGACATACTGGTCAATATGGATGCACATCCCTCAGTAAATAATAACCATCAAGTATCAATTATTGCTTTTATCATTTAAAACACAGTGAGATGCAATGGCAAGCCATTTTAGCTTTTATTAATTCACAGGATGCATTTTTGATATCAATAATTAAATTTGTACTATTTAATTTGAATTATTGATATTAATATAAAATATGTCTATTTCTGATATCAGGAATTACATTTTCATTAGTACTAACTAAAAGAGGGAGGATTGTAGTGGGAGAACTGGGGTGTCAGGTATGACTGTGTGGCAATGGCAAATGGTTTACATGGCAAATGGTTTACATAAAAATCTATCCAGTGTTTTTGTTTTAATCTCCTTATGTTTTTCCCAGTCTCAAATCGAGCCGTTCGACCGTGTGACGTCACAGTAGTCGGACGCCCCTCCCACGATTGTTGATTGACAGCAGCGTTTCAACACATCCCCGCCCTGAGCGAGCTGTCATCATAGTCCGCCATTGTTGATACACTGGAGCAGAATGGCGTCTAAGCGATTGTGGTGTTCTGTTCTTGGGTGTAAGTCATTTTGATGTTCCTAAATCCGAACTGGTGAAGACACAGTGGCTGAGTTTTGTTTTCGAAGGGAATGTTCCCTACGAGCAACATCAATGCTTTCATGTTTGCGCGATTCGCGAATCTTTTCTCACCAGACTGCTTTATAAACGAGGAACAGTATAAAGCTGGTTTTGCTAAGAAGCTGCTCCTGAAAAAATAATCAGTACCAACTATTCGTGTTCCTGCTGCACCTCTAGAAGAAGTGAGTGTAAAGTTTTATTAACCCTTATATTAATCTTTGCAAATCGCTTGCACGCTTCACGATGAATGCGGCTAAGGTTTACACTCAGGTAGTCTCAGCCTCAGACGTCACGCCCACGGAACGTTGGCTAAACGTCTGATGCATATGGTACACTTAACTGGAAACACTTCAGGAATGTCGAAGTCGTCATCTGATTGGTTGAATTTTATCGGATTTCCGGGGGGTGCGAGTGTCGCGTTTATTTTCGGTCTGCCGGGAAACAAAGCGCAGACATGTGATTGCGGAAGAAAAACTGTTGTGTTTACATGAGTGACAATGAGCATTTATCAAGATCAGCTAAACGTAGGATTCTCAAAAGTATGCGAGGTTCACGGCGTAGACTCTTTAAGAGATGTCCAGGAGTTTTGTTTGAAGCACTTAGTGGAGACAAAAAGAGATATTTTAGCCTGTTTGCCGACGGGATTTGGGAAGAGTATTATTTTCCAAGCCTGGCCGACCCTTTGTCAGCATTTATAAGGATTCCCAGCAGATCCAACTTAGTTGTGTGTCCCCTCCTATCTATTACATAGCTGTCAACCCTCCCGTTTTTTCCGGGTTTCTCACGTATTTTAGCTCTTTTCCCGCTGTCTTCCCGTTTTATTATTTTCCCGTAAAATATCCCGTATTTTTACGCTCTGATTGTGTGAGACGTACATGCTCGGGCAGATTCGGCTTGAAGTCGTTCATCCTCGGATGCGGCGCCGCGCGCGCTGTTACAAAAAAAGCTGTGCACACAGCCAAGCGAAATGGGGTCTTGCCGGTGTTCTGACGATTCATGCTACCCATCGAGATTTGCTACTTACTGGTTATGCGCATGTGCAGACTCAGTTTTTTTTAACAAAAGGTACATTTTCATGTGTTATAAAGTAATTTCCCTTTAAAAAATGATAACTACCATATGAATATTTGTACGGTCAGCCAGCTGAAGAAGAAGAATTGAAAGTTTCAGTTACTAAGGAAAGGTGTGCTTTGACAAGTCAATATTTGATGATAATTTTTACTTTTCACACCGTTTAAAAAATAGAAACAGTCTACAGTATACAGTAGCTACTCATAACTTAGAATTGTATTATAATTGTATTTCACATAATATTAATCGACATTCTGTGATCGATTCGCACTACGGTAGCATTTTTCGACAAGGCAGCACAAATCGTCAGAACACCGGTCTTGCGCACCCAACGCGCTTTGCCGCGCTCGTGCGGACGCGTCAAGTATAAACAATTATACTCCGTGTCAGCGCGCGCTTTGATCGGTAAAGGAGCACAGACCTCTCCCTAATCATCTCCAGCAGCCCCCGAAGCACCACGTACTGTTTCCCTCGTAAGCTGATATTAGTATTTAAACATTCTCTGATAAAAAATGTTTAAAAAATGACACACTTTCTCTAATACACACACACACTGTCTCTTTCTCTCTCACTCATTTGTAGTTATAAACTCTTTAGACTTTTAATGATTAGTGCTTTATTTTTAAAGTTTGTGGTGGGTAAGAATCGTGTAAAAAAATTCCCTTATTTTGGGGATGGATTCCGGGAAATCTCCCTTATATTCAATGTTCAATGTTGACAGCTATGATCTATTATGGAAGATCAAGTGAAGTACCTAACTGTGAAGGGGATATCAGCCGCGTTTGCGGGCAAACATGAAACAACAGACGCTGACATCGCAGCTGGCCGATTCAGTATTGTGTTCGGTTTTCTTCTCCTCCTTTGATTTTCTATGCTGACTGACTTGTTGCACGCCGGTCTGTTGTTGTGGGGACATTTCCACGTGACGCTGAACGAAACGAACTGTAATTGGTTGTTTGACATGTCGGTCAAACGGCCTTATGGGCGGGCCTTGGCCAAAGAAAGCTGCTATGAGTTCCAGACCTTCAGCCGTCAGTCTGAAGGTCTGGCTACGCGAGACTAACACTCAGGGTACATTACGGCGTCGGCATGTTTTCTATGTACGACGTTCTCAATATAATCATAATCCCACGTTTATAATGACCAACGCGTTATGGTTATTGTGTTATTACAAACTGAGTACGTATACATCAGTAAGCACATAGCGTTCGTAAATCTCACTAAGTTACTCTAACGTTACCCTGCCAGTACATACAAAGATAGATCAAAGTGACATTGTTAACCAACCATTCAGAAACGTCCTGTTCGAGCCTTAATTGTCGAACTTCTTCGGGGCTGTCATCTTGTTCCGGGTCCGACTCCAGTTCAAACTGATACGATTGCACAGATGTGTCTGTTGTATATTGTGTTAATGCTTTATGTGACTACATTTCCCATGATGCACTTGGTACTATGCTTCCGGATGTTCCGGTGTTATGGAAGTGATGTCTGAGAAAGTAAACAGAGCAATCCCGCTAAGTTTGTGTGTGTGTCATATTTGCCTGCATACACCGTATACTCTTTAAGACACAATAAATTGGCGACAAGGATCTTGTTAATCCGCATGTGTGATGTAAATGCGGAAATGAAGCGGCTTGACGGCGAGATCGCTGGAAATGAGAAATAATACGAGCCTGCGGCTAATCCACGTTGTGACTCAAGAGGGGGAAGAAAGACAACGATTCAGATAAGTGACTGAATTGATTGAAACGACAGAGAACGGTACAAAATGGCAGCAGTTTTTGTCAACATTGGTCCCTTTGATGAGAGTAGTGAGCAGTGGAGCTCTTACACAGAAAGATTTGAGTTATTTGTAGCAGCTAATGCTATTACTGAAGAGAAAGCTGTACCCACTTTTTTAAGTGTGATGGGTCCAAAGACATATGCACTACTGCGTAACCTCCTGCAGCCAGAAAAACCGGGAGAGAAAACATATGATCAAATAGTGGGCACTCTCAAAGCACATTTCTCTCCAAAGCCCTTAGTAACTGCAGAGCGATTTCGATTTCACAGACGTAATCAGCTGGAAGGAGAAACCGTGACAATGTTTGTAGCGGTGCTAAAAAAATTAGCTGAACACTGCGAATTTGGTGAAGTACTAAATGACACACTTCGGGACAGATTAGTCTGCGGACTCCGCTGTGAGGGCATACAAAAAAGACTGTTAACGGAGAGCAACCTGACACTACAAAGAGCAATTGAGCTGAGTGTGTCTATGGAATTGGCTGCGAAGGAAGCACAGCAACTGAACTCAAACAGTAAAGTGTATAAGATGGAGACCGAAAAACAAACTGAATATAAAGGCCCATGTTTTCGCTGTGGTAAGACGGGACACTCACCCGTTTCGTGCTGGTTTAAAGATGTGGAGTGCCGCAGCTGCAAGAAAAAAGGACACATTGAGCGTGCATGTAAAAATAAAACAGAAAAGAAGGAAAAAACGCAGCAGAAACCAGTATACAGAAGGAAGCAAAAGCAACGCGTGTTTGCAGTTGGGCAGGAAAACAGGGAGGTTACTGACACATCTGATGAGGAATTTCCTTTGCATGTGCTCACTGTCGCAGGTGGAACCAAGGCTTATAAGGTCACTGCGCTGCTGGAAGGACAGCCTGTGAAAATGGAGATTGACACTGGTGCTGCTGTGTCGCTCATGTCGGATGCGGTATACAGTGAAATACTGAGCCACCTGCCACTCATGCCACCTGATGTGACGTACACTGGGGAAGCGGTAACCATGAAAGGACTCACTCAGGTAACAGTTGAACTGAACGGACAAACAAAAAAACTGCCATTGTATGTGGTCTTGGGTGGTTACCCCTCGTTGATGGGACGTTCTTGGCTGGAGCAACTCAAGGTGGACTGGCCGGCCATACATCTGATGACACCTAAAACACTGGAGCTTGAAGGTATTCTCCGAAAACACAGTGATGTTTTCAAGCAGGAGTTGGGCAGCATGAAGGAAATCAAGGTGAAATTGACTGTAGAGCCGGGAAGCCAGACAAAATTTTTAAAAGCCCGGCCCCTTCCATATGCGCTAAAACCCATGGTAGAGGCAAGCTTAGCTGAACTCATGAAGGAGGGGGTGCTGGAACCAGTCAGTGTGAGTAAGTGGGCAACACCCATTGTTCCAGTTTTAAAAAAAGATGGAGGCATAAGGATCTGTGGGGATTTTAAAGTCACTGTGAATCCAGTGTTGTCAGCAGAACAATACCCCTTGCCTCACATTAATGATATTTTTGCTGGACTGACAGGAGGGCAAAAATTCAGTAAAATCGACCTCAATCAAGCATACCTGCAGATGCATGTTGAGGAACAGTCCAGAGAACTTCTCACCATCAACACCCACAAAGGCCTATTTCGGTTTAAGCGGTTACCATTTGGAATTACTTCAGCTCCATCCGTTTTTCAGCGAGCGATGGATCAGATTCTGTCGGGCCTTCCAGGAGTGGTGTGTTACTTAGACGACATTCTAGTGACTGGCACTGATGAAGAGTCGCACTTACAACATCTTGATGCTTCCCTTGAGAGACTGAAAGAATATGGATTGAGAGTGCGCAAGGATAAATGTGAATTTTTCCAGTTTGCAGTTGAGTACTTAGGCCATGTCATTGATGCCTCTGGTTTGCATACATCTCCATCCAAGGTTAAGGCCATTGTGGATGCTCCAGTGCCCGAAAATGTAGGCTAGCTGAGGTCTTTCCTCGGTTTACTAAATTATTATGGGCGTTTCATTCCAAACATCGCTACGCTGCTGAAACCTCTGCACAAGTTGTTGTGTCATGAGAAAAATTGGAGGTGGACCTCTGAATGCCAGGAGGCATTCAAAAGAGCAAAGGAGACACTTTTAAGGTCAAATGCCCTCACTTATTTTGACCCTGCTCTTCCCATCCAACTGGCCTGCGACGCTTCTCCATATGGTGTGGGAGCTGCCTTGTCCCACATCATGCCAAATGGTCAAGAGAGGCCGATCGCATTTGCTTCCAGGAGTCTGAGTAAAGCAGAAGCGAACTATGCTCAGATCGAGCGAGAAGCGTTGAGCATTGTGTTTGGAGTTCGCAAGTTTTACCAGTACATTTTTGGAAGGAAGTTCACGTTGCTGACCGATCATCGCCCACTCACTACAATTTTTGGCCCACACCATGGCATTCCGTTTCTTGCTGCTAGTAGGATGCAAAGATGGGCTTTGTTGTTATCCGCTCACACCTATGACATCAAATATCGGAAGGCGGAATTGCATGGAAATGCGGACGGTCTGTCTAGATTGCCTCTCGCTGACAGAATAAAGGAGGCACAAGTTGCAGAAATTTTCTACTTCAGCCAGGTGGAAAGGGCCCCAGTAACAGCTGTGCAAGTACGAAAGAGCACACGCAATGACCCTGTCCTGTCCAAGGTCATGGATATCGTCATGACAGGAAAAGGAGAGAGCGATGACCTGGAGTTAAAACCATATATCTCTCGACGTCATGAACTTTCAGTGCAGTCAGGCTGCTTGCTGTGGGGAAGGAGAGTGATCATTCCCCCGGCTCTGCGCAAGCAAGTGCTAAAGCAGCTGCATGTGGGACACTGTGGAATGGTCCGAATGAAAGAAATTGCCAGGAGTTACTTCTGGTGGCCAGGAGTGGACGGCCAAATTGAGGAAAAGGCAAGAACATGTACGTCATGCCAGCGCATACGAAATGTACCCCAACTGGCTCCGCTGCACCCATGGGAATATCCAGAGAAACCATGGCATCGCATTCATGTCGATTTTGCAGGCCCAGTCGAGGACAAAATGCTGCTGGTTGTCGTGGATGCACACAGTAAGTGGCCTGAAGTGGCTATCATGAAATCTACCTCAGCTCAAAAGACAATTGAGAAACTGGGAGAAATTTTCAGTAGATTTGAACCTTCAGTGCAGCTTGTCTCAGATAATGGGCCCCAATTTACATCTCACGAGATGGCTACATTTCTACAAGCAAACGGGGTGCAGCATATCACGTCATCACCTTACCATCCTGCAACAAATGGGTTAGCAGAGAGGTTTGTCCAAACCATGAAACATGCGTTGAAAGCTTCACTCGGGTGGGGAACATTTCATCAACGCCTGCATAGCTTCTTGCTGTGCTACCGCAGTACTCCGCACGCAACTACCAAAGTGTCACCAGCGTCTTTGTTGCAAAATAGAGAGCTTAGGACAAGCTTTGAGCTGCTTAAACCAGCAACACTCAAAGAAACTGTCTTACGACAGCAAAGGAATCAGGTACAGCGACGGAATCTGCGAGCCAAGGACAGAACCTTTTCGATAGGCTCACCAGTGCTGGCCCGGAACTATGGTGGCGGTCCAAAATGGGTTCCGGCACCCACCTCAGCGTTTCTTGGATTTTTCTTAGTTAGGAGCTACCCTTATTGTTTCGGGGCAGAATAATCCCCAAAAAGGGTCAGCTAGGGTTTGAGGTAGTCTACCCTCACTCCCAGGGAAGTAGTTGTGTTTATTTATATAAGGAAATACAAAAAGCTGAATGTTCAAAAAAAAAAAAAAAAAATGTGTTCATAAGAAAGTTGGATTTCATAAATTCCTGACTACTGATATTACAGTTTAATTTGTAATATTTGTGTTAGACCTCAAAGAGTAAGGGGGAAGCATAGACAGTAAAAGAAATGGACACAGCGACCCCGTTGATTTCAACGGAGAGAGTTGAAGCCCAACATGGGCACTCACTTCCTGATAGCCAAGCGCACTGCGCAGGCTCAAACTGAGCTTGACGACAAAGTTGTCACGTGAGCAACCGTTCTGACCTTCTAGTAGATGTGCCGGGATAAATCTGAATTGAAATCTGAAACAAATCTGTTGTTGAAATATTTTGTCCCGTTGCTTTTATGAACTCTCTATCTATGGGCTTCTCCCTTGACTTTATGCCTCCATGTCCACCCGATTGCCTCATAGACAGTAAACGATTGCCTACGAGCTTCTACTTCAGTCTATACGGTAATTTCTCTACTGTGCGACAGAGCGTCCCGTGGTTATGACGCAATCGTTAGCCTATTTTTACAAGAATGGCTTCTACGGGGCCGTAACGTAAGATACAAAGTAATGGAGCCTTTTATACATTGTCGTGTTTCTTTAGAAATAAATAATGGACAAATGGAGTCTTTGGACGCCTCAGATGTAAAGTTATTCGCTATCAAAGTGACGCCAAAATGAATGGGAGTCAATGGGATGCTAACAGCAGGTGATAGCCAGCTACAATGGCGGCCCCCGGAGGCAGCTTTTAACTTCCGGCTGATGGATTACCCCCTTGGGGGGAAGGAGATGTTGTATATTGTGTTAATGCTTTATGTGACTACATTTCCCATGATGCACTTGGTACTATGCTTCCGGATGTTCCGGTGTTATGGAAGTGATGTCTGAGAAAGTAAACAGAGCAATCCCGCTAAGTTTGTGTGTGTGTCATATTTGCCTGCATACACCGTATACTCTTTAAGACACAATAGTGTCCTCAGAGACTCCCGCTGCCATTCTTTCTCCAAAATATACCCTCAACTATTGTCAAGGCAACACTCCACGGGCGTTGTGTCAAAACGCCCGCAGAACAGAGGGGCGGAGTGAGCAAAGCTCATTTTCATTTAAAGGCATATGCACTGAAACAGCATGCTGAAAACAGAGCTGGTTTTGACCTGGTAAAATGAGTGTTTTCTTACAATACTAATGAGAATTTTTAATTAAAGTATATTACAAACTTTTCATTTAGACCCTATGGGCCCTATTTTAACGATCTGAAACGCAAGTGTCAAAGCGCAAAGCGCAAGTAACTTTGTGGGCGGATCCCGGCGCTCCTCTTGCGCCTGGCGCAAATCTAAAAGGGGTTGGTCTGAATTAGCTTCATTATTCATAGGTGTGGTTTGGGCGTAACGTGAAATAAACCAATCAGAGCGTCATCTCACATTCCCTTTAAGAGCAGGCACGCTTGTTCTAAAGCAGATTCCTATTATAACGGCGGATTTGCCAGGCGCGCGCCAGGAGCGGTTCACAGCCGAGGAGAGCAATGTTCTCGCCAGGGCCGTAAAACACAGAGAAGTGACATTGGGGATGGAGAAACCCACCCAAATTAACTTCTGTTAAACATAAACAATTTGGGTAAATGTGTAAGCTACATGTATGCTTTTACAATAAATTGTCTATCTATCTATCTATCTATCTATCTATCTATCTATCTATCTATCTATCTATCTATCTATCTATCGTAATAATGTATGATTTGCAAAAATGAAAACTGCTGCTTAGATGAGAAAATCAACGTGTATGCGTGTTGTGCACACGCTACATTGATTATGGCCAAGCATGCGCCCTTAAAATAGCATAATAAACAACGCGCAACGCGCCACTGACTTTAGACTAGGTTTTTTCTGGTCAGTGGCGCAATTGTTTTATAGAACAGCAAAATAGCATGAGGGGAAGTTTGCGCCGGAACACGCCTCCTCTTTGCGCTGAACCGCCCCGGGGAGCGCAAGTGTATTTCTTAGTTAACCGATGTGTGTCTGTGGAGGGAAAAGTCCGCTTTGCGCGGGTGCAAAATAGGAATGATACATGCGTCAGTGTACAAAGTCATTTGCGCCGAGTGCAAGATAGGGCCCTGTGAATCAAATTAACTTGTATGAAAATGGCATTATATGGCCCCTTTAAACTGCGAGAGGCGTGTAAGCTTACGATACTCCAACATCCTACGTCATACATGCGCCACGCCCACGGGTTACTCTTGTGGCGCAAGTCGAATTGCGTAGTATGCGTACGGTCGTCTGGCGGAAGCTAGTTATTTTAGATTATAAAGGTATAAATATGGGTATTTTTCTAACAAAAACCCATGGCTTCGCTTCCACAGAACCACTTAAGTAATTTCCAACACGACTGACTTTGGAGCAAAACATATTAAACTCTCGTCCATAGAGAGTCATAAAGTTGATCCTGCTGCGAGCTCATGGACAACTCCTACTCACGCTCTCAGTCTCTGCAAGATTCGGAAGGGAATGATTCAGATTCCGCTTGGCACAGCTACTAGAAGACTTACAACTGTCAGACAGGTTGCTCACGTCACATATACGTCGTCAAGCTCAGTTTTAGCCTGCGCAGTATGCTCAGCCATTAGGAAGTGAGTGCTTCTAATTGACTTCACTATTCTCCGTTGAAGTCTATGGGGTCGCTGTGTCCATTTCTTTTACTGTCTATCCCACATAGCAAACAGACTTGGCCCAAATGTGGCCTCAAAATGGCACTGCTGGCATGTTGCCGGCACTGGCATGCATCATGTCAGCCAACTCTGGGCCATGCGTGGCAATGATGGCACTGCATGCATGACGGCAGACAACATTTGGGCCGATTGTGGATGGGAGGTGTGTGGCCCAGATCAGTTTAGCGATTATGGCCCAGATCAGTGTAGCGATTATGGGCCATACTTTGTGTACTGGACAGTTATAAGTATTTAGGGCTGCTAGGCCTATTAGTTTTCAGCAATGTTCACAAAATTCAATAATCATTAAACAATTCCCAAATCCATTTGACCTGAACAAAATATACATTTTCCTAACATGATAATTGATTTTTTTTTTTTTTTTATATATAAATTTATAATTTAAAGAAAAAATAATTCACATACAAAATAGTCAACGTTTTCCATACTTTTTAGTTTAAGCACCACAAAATCATGTTAAAAACGTACTATATATATATATATATATATATATATATATATATATATAGCAGTTTATTAAAAAACGTTTGAAAAAAAATATCATTTAAAAAATGTTTATTTTGGCGCGATCTCCACGGTAACAGCAGCTTTTCTGGTTGGTGAATGAGGTTCACGTGATGTCTGCGTCGTTTGAAATTTCTCCCGCTGAAGGGTGAAGAAGTCTCACTGTCAGACAACTGCTGTTCAGGTAAGTAAAGTTCGTCGCTCTCTTTCTTTGTGCTTTTTTAAATACCAGAATTCAAACTCGGATGTCACTTTGTTCTTTATTGAAGTGAACTTTTGCTTATATGGTAGCGGATTCACTGCCCCTTGAGAATGCGAGTACAGACTGACGCGACCGGTGCGATAGACCGGCCTGCGGGATGTAATGTAATGCTGTTAAAATGATAGGAAAAATCACAGCGAAATCAGCAACAAACAACAGTAATTGACTTTTAAAGCTCAAAGTGATTCAATGGTTGTATAATCAGATTTAATTATATCTAAATCTAATCTGTGACTTTGATAATCAGGATATGTCTGCTATTTTATGTGTGTGTGTGTATGTCTGTTCTTGTTTTTTAAAGGAAGTTCAAACAAAACTCTGAAACTCAAACTCTGAAAATTTACTCATCATTTTCTCTTAAGATTGGATGAGTTGGTTTCTTTTGATGAACACAAAGAACACATTTTGAGGAATGTTGGTGACCAGACAGGTACTGGAATGTAACATTAAATTGGAAAAAAAAAATATATGGAAGCCAGTGGTTCTCTACTGTCTGATTAAACATTTATTTTTTTAATTTCTGCTGTGTTCAACAGAAGGAAGAAACTCATACAGGCATCGTACAAGTGGAGGTGAGGAAATGTTGACAGAATTTACATTTTTGGTTGAACTATACCTTTAGTGGATAATTGCCGTTTTATTTTAACAGTTAATAAATTAAAAGTTAATTCACAGATAAGCATGTGTTTACACCACAGTTTCCATATCTAAACATTTTAAAGGTTTTTGTTTGCTAAAATGGTTTTGTTTGTCAAAATACTGTTGTCATACTGTTGTGAGTTTGACAACAGTATTTTGACAGTCATTCAATAGTGCCACATTATAAGCAACCATTTCCTGTATAAAATGTAACCAAAGCAACCTTATTTTATTTTGTTACCTACATTTATTTACAGGTGGATTAATGTTTGTATATGTATTTATTAATTTTGTATTAATTTAATATTTTGTCTTTTAGCTGCTGTGAGAAAAAAATCGTCTGACACAACATGCTCCAAGCAACTATACAAGATGGCTTCAGCTTGCTCCTGATAGAGATGGAGGAAGGAGAGAGCGCTTGAGGAGAAAAGAGGGGCTGCAGAGCTGTACTTCACTTCCTGAGAACAATTTTTTTCTCCCTCACACATACAAAAATTCTGATGTGTAAATTTGTTTTAAGTAATTGTTTTAATTTGCTCTATGTTTGTTGAGAGTAGAATTAGATTATAATATGGTTACATTTCAGTGCTAGATTCATTCATAGATTAATTTAGTTAGAATTGGAAAATGTTGTATACTTGGCTGTTCAGGCAACTACAATAGTGTTCACACAACTCTAGCTGTATTACTACAATATTACTACAATAAGTAAGCTACTGTTTAAAGGAACACTCCACCGTTTTTTCATATTAAACTTTTTTTTTTTTTATTAAACAGACCATTAATATATTAAACAGACCATTAAACTATGTTATTGCCTTATAACATATAATGGATAACTATAATGTATGGCAGAATAGCACTTGATAGCACTTCAACTCGGTGCAGTAATATCATCACTCATAATCCTCTCCCGATGATATAGTTATATTACTGCGCCGAGTCCAAGTGCTATTCCGCCATACATTATTATCCATTTTACCCGCTTAGAAAAGCGCCATGTTTTATTTTGTTTCACCATACTTGGTCGTGTAACTGTATTTAAATAGGGAAAACGTGGAGGTGTTTGGTCGCTTCTAACTTCATCTCTGTTTGGATCCTAATGAATGAACTGGGCTAAGCTAAGTGCTATCAAAGTGTTGCCGCGCGCCAGAGCGATTGAGTGCCACACTGAGACGAGAGAGGTATGTATCAACTCGTCTTAGTTAAGGGAATAACATAGTTTAATATGAAAAAACGGTGGAGTGTTCCTTTAAGACAGACCAGAACATTTTGAAATTAAATGCACTTTGAGGTAATAGGATGTTGCGCTTTGAATGCACTAAAATAGCCTTCACTAGCCTTTTTGAATTACAAAAAAAAATAGCCTTCACACAGTTACACAATTCTAGATGTGAATTTTCATTATTATTAATTGTTTTGGCTTGTGCATTACTACAATAAGTAACTGTTAAAGACAGACAAGAACATTTTGAAATTAAATGCAATTTTTTGAGGTGCTAATAAGATGTTATGCTTTGAATGTACTAAAATAGCCTTCACACAGTTACACAATTCTAAATGTAATTTAAAAATGTATTTTTGGCGTGTACATTATTGTTAAATAAAGCAATTTAGCAGGGCACCACCGCAGTTTGAAAAGTGTCTGTCAAATGTCAGCTCGCCCTGTGGGTCCGTCAGAACCTTTGTCAAAGTACTTTTTACTTTTGGTGAAAAATAAATGTAGCGAAGTTGAATACTTTATTTTTATTCAACTCAAGTAAAAGTACCACAATTTAATTATACTCAAGAAAGTAGAAAGAAATTGAAAAATCTACTCAAGTATTGTAACGAAAGTATTTGTAATTAGTTACTTTCCACCATATATATATATATATATATATATATATATATATATTATATACAGACACTCTGTATATATGTACGTGTGTGTGTTACATTGTCACTAAAAAGTATATTTACTGTATAATGTAGTGGACTACCGTAATACAGTATAGCCAACAGTATTACTGTCACGTTTTCTATGTGTTTAGTTGTTCTGTGATCTTGTTTTCCCCCTGTCTTTGTGATTTTGGTTCAGTCCTGTTAGTTTTCCCGCTCCTCGTTTATGTTCAGTTTCTTCACCTGTGTTCAGTTAATTATCCCATTAGTCCCAGTTCTTTTAGCCCTGTGTTTTCCCTCAGTGTTTGTTGGTCGTCGTCAATGTATGGTTGTGTTTACCCTGAAGTCCTGGAGTTTATTTTGTTCCTGTATGTTCCTGAAGTGAAGTTTTGTAAATAAATCAACTATACTGCAGAACCTTCTGTCCTCGTCTTCAGCTACCTGCACACAACCTGACAATTACAGCTAGTGATGGCCAAATGAAGCGTTTCGAAGCATTATTGCTTTCCGATACAATTGTGTCGAAAATGGTTCATTACTCGAAGCTTCATTCAGATAGAAATTGCAGCACCATCTCCTGGTGAAGTAAATGTAATGCAACAAAGCTGACAACCATAAAATGCCAGTAGGCTTGTGTTAACGCCCCGTTTATGACGTGTTTACCGAGGCGATCAAAGCTGAAACAGTGTAGTGCTGTGAAACTCATTTATGTAGGTGAAGTTTACAGACACTGATGAATTTCATGTGTTCACCTTGATAATAAAACATTAAGCATGATGTGTGTGTGTGTGTAATTTTTTCTTTGCCACTCTCCTCAACAATAACACCAATCCAAACACCGACTACTACAACCCACGGTGTTGCCATGGTTTGGCTTCACTTTTATAAGAAATACAGCCGCCAGGTTTCAAACCTGTCAACACTGGATCGGGCTGTCAAAGCAGTCAGGTGGTTCACTACAGGAGTGAAGCAGTGGGCCTTTCTCAATCTATGTTCTTGTCTGTACTTGTCCTTGTGTTCTTGTGAAACGTCATCTTTTGTGGCCCAAGTACTGTCCCAATACACAAGTTTGCATTTTGGCAAGAACAGTTAAAAATCCCGGAAGTGTTCTTGACACGCCCATTTTACCGAGGATGCATCGGTTGGTAACTTGTGTGAACTTGACGGCAGAAATATCCCAGCATTCAATTCGGCATTCGAGGAAGGAGAGGCAGGTCAATACAGTATTTCGTTTTTCTACAATTACGTACACTATTTCATCACTCAATTCACTTCTGAGAACATTTGATGCGAGAAATCAACTGTGTAGATTTCAAATATTGGCATTTTTACGAAAATTTATGGCTAATCGAAAATGTGCTCAAACGTTTTCGGAAGTGAGAATCTCCATAAGCGCCTGCGGGTGTAACGTTAGCTATCGAGCCAACCGGCCAGTTTGCTCACAGACTCGTTTTTCCCCACAGTCAAGAGACCATTGCAGCCTGGCTGTTATCGTCAACAATTCTCGTTATGTTTGGGTACTGCAGACGGTGTCTGTGCAGGGGAATTATTGCGCAATACCAGCAAGAACACATCGTCTCAAACTGTCAGCAGCGTTCTGTGTGCTCGTCATCTTGTGAGTTCATTCTTCCAAGAACAACTAGCAAGAGCGTTCTCCCCAAGAACACAAGTCCGTTCTTTGCATTCTTGGTTTTGAGAAACACCCCGTGTGTTTGCTTCAGACGTCATTTTCACGTAACTAATGACGTAATGATACAAGCTCCGAAGCAGTGGTTCATTGCAAGGACCGTTCGAGTTTGAAGCAAGCTTCGGAGCGTCGGTGTCAGACGTAACATCACTAATTACAGCACAGAAAACAATGTCTGATTACATACCTGTTCTGTCTACAAACGTTTGAATGATTGAAGACACTGTTGTTCTCCCAACATTCAGCTGTACCTTTTGACCCACCTAAACCTAAAAAAGTGAGTTTTTAGGTAGGATTAAAAAATGTTTAGATTTTGGCCATCTTTAATATGAGAAGGAAGTGCAGACAGATACAGACAAAACGGAAAAGGTAGGTATATGTGACGAATGGAATACTGACCACTGATTGAAGACATCTGTCAATCAAGACAAAAAGTACAGCAGGCTGCGGCAGAAGTAAGTCGTGTGTGTATTTTTACTTTTATTATTATTTATTTTTCTCTTCGTTTTCTTTTTTACTGTGTAAAGTGCCTTGAGAAACTGAGAAACTGCTTTAAAGGCGCTATATAAAAGGCGTTCATTATTTTTATTTAAGTGAATGAACATTTTATTTTGTTATCACTTACCCACCCTTTTAAGTTTTTCCAAATATGTACGAGTTTCTTTCTTCTGTTGAACACAAAAGAACCAGACAGTTGACCTATAGCAAACTTGACTTCCATGGTATTGTTTTTCCTATCGTGGAAGTCAATGGCAACAGACAACAGTTTGGTTACCAACATTCTTTAAAATGTCTTCTTTTGTGTTCAACAGAAGAAACAAACCCATACAGGTTTGGAAAAACTTAAAGGGGTGGGTAAGTGATGACAGAATTTTCATTTTTGGCTGAACTATCCGTTCATTTTTAAATTGTTGCTAACAACCCTTAAAAAAGATTAACCATGGCTTTGCTATGCAACAGAAGAAACAAACCCATACAGGTTTGGAAAAACTTAAAGGGGTGGGTAAGTGATGACAGAATTTTAATTTTTGGCTGAACTATCCCTTAATTTTTAAATTGTTGCGAACAACCCTTAAAAAAGATTAAACATGGCTTTGCTATGATAACCATAGGTATAACCAACTGTGGCTACAGCACTTTTACTATGGTAAAACCATGGTTAATTTTAATAAGGGATTTATAAAATAAGTGTTCAAATGCAGTATAAAAACATTTTAACAACTAATCTAAAAGTTTTAGTTACTTAGTGTTGAGTTGAAGTTTGTTTTCAAAAAGAGAATGAATATGCTACAACACCTGTTGAGCAATTTTCTTTGGAATTGTACTCCACTTGTAATGCAACCATTGTTGAGGAGTTGGACTCTTGCCGTTCCTCTAGGGACAACTGAGGTTTCAGGGGAGGTCAAAATACATACTTCTCTAAAAAAAGGACCACCTGTGTTTCTTTGGGACCTAAAGGAAATAAGAAAATTAAATTGTGCACTTGCTTTCATTAGGCAATCTAATTCAGAAATAACAACATATCTTACTTCAGGCAGCTAAATACTAATAATATAATATATTCTGTGAATTAATGCAAATAATTTGCTAGATTCGTAGATTGTAGTAAATATTTAATCTTCTTCGCATGTTCACAGATCCACGTGAGGCCTCATTGCTGAAGCTCCATGAGAATTGAAATGCGTTTGTGTCAAAATGTGACGGTTAAAAAGTCGTCTACTCATTTCGTGCACTTGAATTAATGTCTCTGTCCCCTAAGGCCTTGTCGATTCTATTCAATATTTCAGGACTACTTAATATAGTTTCTACGATGAGCCTAACCATTTGACCTCACTGATTTCCGTTAATAATATAGCAGAGGTTTATGGGAAAAATTTAAACGAATGGCGCCAAATGCGCTGTTTTAATTGGTCAGCGCGATGCTGGTGAGGTTAGTTGGCCGCGCTGACCATAGAGCAAACACTTCTAGATTAAGGCGGGCATACACTGTGCGATGTCTGTGCGATTTCAGCACGGTACCTACTCACACTGAACGAGTAAATCGCATGCGATGTAAAGCCAAAGTTCAGGATTGATGTGCTTACACTATAGTCAAGTCATCTTCATTTATATAGCGCTTTTAAAGCTACACTGTGTGATTTTTACGCCCATCTAGCGGTGAAAAGGTATATGACCATCCAGTGAATATTAGTTCCCTTTCAGTCGTTCACGTTCGACGTAGTCGACGTGTCGACTGATTGGGATCACGCTTAGAGAGACCGTCATCTTCGAGTACTATTAAAACGAGCCAATGAAATTGGCGTGCGTGAAATGCATCACACACTCCGCCCCCGCGCCGCAGGTATAAATACGGAAGTGGATGCACGCACTAGATGTCTTTCACTTCGGAGCCGATCGTCTTTGATGTCTCTGAAGAGTGCTGTTGTTTACAACGAACGAGTGTGTCGGTGTTCTTCTGGAAAACTCTCCCAGTGCTGGTGGTTCTACAGCGCGAGTGCAGTGGTGATCGCGAGCTTTGATCTCTCAACTGCTGTTTACAGCTACAAATTTCTAAAGGTTTGTGTGTGTTGACGGCTGGTTAGAGGGCAGAAAAGTGAGTGCTTCACTGTTTTAGTTCACTGTTTAGTGTTGCCGCGGTCATTCCCCTGTGTGCTCCGGCACAGGTGACGGGTCCTATTTCCTGAAAGAGCAACACGGGTGCGTTTGCGTCTTTTTCACCCAAAAAAAAAAAAAATTTTTGAAAGATGTCATTCCACCTGTGCGTTTCTGGATTAGGTCATTCCCTTTTCCTCTCTGACGGTCACAATTGTTGCATCACATGTGTGGACTTCCAGCACGCTGAAGCAGCTTTTGTGGGCAGTACATGTTCCCATTGCGGGAATATGACTGTCGCGGTGTTGAGATCGAGACTCGCCTTCGTCCGCGAAGCGCGAGTCCCCATTACCATCCCCCACCCCCGGGTGCCGTGTGGGATGGGTGAACGGAGGATAGTGATGGAGATCTCGCCCGGTAACCATTCCCTGTGGGCTCCTCACTCCTCCATCACACTGTAGCAGATAGAATTCCTGTTGAACGTGCTGGTCCCTCTGTAATGGACCGATCAGCCGTTTCAATTGGGGTTCCCCCAGAGGATAAGATGTCGATAGCAGCACCGGAGGGTGAGCTGACCTCTGGAGATGACGACTCGGCTGTGTTTTCTCCCTCTGGGAGTTTAACATTGCCCGAGCCAGATCCAGAAAGGTCAGCTATGCTGAAACGGGCCACCGAGGCTGCCGGGCTCGAGTGGAACCCTCCAGCGTGTCCCGTCCAGTCTTGGTTGGAGGATTGGTATCCTGGTCTCCCCAATTTCCCAGGTTGGGCTGGTCAGCGACACGGCGGAGAACTATGTCCAACAGTTCTCTGCCGCCCAAGTGCAGACGGAGGCCATCCGGCACATCCTGCCCCGGCGGCTCGCTGCTGCCTCCACCCCGCCGCCGGTGGCAGTTCCTCCGCCTGCTCGTCGCCGAGGGCGTTCCCCTCCCGCCGCTCTCACTGGGCCTCCGCAGCAGCCTCCAGCCAGGCCTCAGCATGGAGCCGGCCGTAGCAGGGACGCCCAGCCCACTCCAGGCGCTGCCAAGCCAGGTGGCAAGCCACAGCGAAAGCTCAGGGATGGAGGAGGATGCTCTGTGAGTTTGTCAAAAATCCACTCCCTCCCCCCGGGTGAGGGCCGGGTGGAGTCTTTGTTTGTGTGTGTGTCTGTTCCTCCGCTGCTCCCAAAAGAAGCGGAGCAAGCGGTACCCACACTCCAAAGAAAGAGCGAATTCCTCTGTTCCTGGGTTCCAAGAGGGCGAGTCTGGCGGTGTGCGACCCTGTAAGCCTTGCACCCCTCAGCCCCCTCTTGTTCGCCAGCACGGCAGCTGGGTGCGGTTCGAGGACCCGGTCATCCGCCTTCTCACGCATCCCTGGCCGTCTCGTGGAGACAGGTAAGTGTTATACACCACACTCAGACCCTGCTTCGGGCCGCCTCCGGGCCTTCCGAGCCGGGTCCCTGTCCTCCACCTCGCTGCCCCACCTCGGGTACGTCTGTGGTTCCTTGGCCCCTGGCACGGTGTGTGTAAGCCTGAAGATGCTTCCTACCGCTCCAGCTGGCCCCGAAACTACCAGCAGACTCGGCTTGCGATTCATTTCGCTTGGCTTCGCCCTGGCTCAGTGATATTCTTCATACCTAGGTGTTGAGCTGAGATGCTCCTAAGATTAGTGATATTTATCACACCTTCGTGTTGAGCGCTGCTCCTGTCCTGTGTGCGCATGTCGCAGTCCTACTAGCGAAGGACGCGATGTTGGCTCTCCTCCAGCCGATATGAAGGCCGGTTTCTATAGACCCGTACTTCATTGTACCCTAGATAGGTGGTGGGTTATGGCCATCTTGGACCTGTGTCAATTGAAACGGGCCCTTTTTCGAAAGCCTCCATTCAATTACTACACAGAGATGCATTTTCAAATGCTCCGTCCCCAAGGTTGGCCTGCAGCATTCGACCTGAAGGACAGTACTTCAGATCTCTATCCTTCCGCTCCACAGACCATTCTGTGTTCTGGCGTCGAGGGTATGAAGTATCAGTACAAGTCCTACCCTTCGAGTGCTCCATAGCCAGTTGGGTCTTCAGGTCAACTGGAAGAGAGTAATCTCGCCCTCAGGCTAAGTTTCTCTGTTTCAGTTCAGGAGAAGGACTCGGTCCAACACGTCTCTTCAAGAAGAGTGTGTTAGGTTAGTGCTAGAAGTGAGAAAGGGTTCCACTGAAAATTTCAGAGGCTCCTGGGGCATATGGCAGACGAAGCCGCTTGGCTTCCTCCATATGAAGACCGCTTCAGCACTAGTTTTATGATCGAGTCCCGAGGTGACCGTGGCAGAGCGGCACGCCCTGTGTGATAAAAGATCACCCCGGCTGGCCGCCAAACTCTCAACCCGTGTTCAGACCTTCAGGTCCACTAACACCGACTGTGATGGCCCAAGGCCACACAGGCAAGGCCGGGTAACGGCCAGCAATGGTAATACCAGCACACATGGGTTAAGCATGCAGGTTAAGTTATTTTTTGCAGTTAGCCACACCCCAAACAATTCATGATTTCAAAACACAGATCATATAGTTTATTTCAATTATAATATATATTTATTTGCTTTAGCCATACACTGTTTAAATGGAGTGCACACATTTTCACATTGTAGGGTTATGTAAACATTTTCTGTTCTATTAATTATTGTTTCTTTGTTACCATGTTGGAGAGAGATCTGTCCTGGGGGAAGAAAGGCGTGGCCAAGGGTGGAGGACTGTGATATCCTGTGGCCTGCCAATTAAGACATACCATGTGCTGGCATGTCGGAGGGGGGTTTTGGGTTTAGTTTGTGTTACTTTGTACTTGTGGTATTTGTCGTCCATTTTGTTTCCCCTTATGTGTAAATTGGTTTGGCCAAGCCACTATATATGTTCCATTGTGTCTCATTTAGGCAGGTCAGTTTGTTTAGTTCATATCTTGTTTTGTTGTATGCTGTTTTGAGTATACTTATATTTTGTTGACCTCTTTTATAGGCCTTGTTGCTAACTTTTTGGTTTTCTATTGTTTAATATTTTTTTGGGTAAATAAAACAAAACCCTCTTTTTCAACAAAAACTCCTGTTTTCCTCATTGCCGGACTGTTCGTCCGTGACAATTGGTGGCAGCGGTTGGATTATCCAGTTGAGGAAACAGGATTTTTTTTTTTTTTCTGCTCTTCCCTTTTCCATTTTTTTTTATTCTTTGGTTGGTGATCCCTCCAACACTGAAGAAAGATGATAAAGGGAAAAGGTGGAAAAAGACTTGGTGTGTCTACAGTGGCCCTGGAGAAGCAAGCCAGTGAAGAGGAAGAAGGTGGAGCCTCAGGAGGGGCTGAGGACACAGAGGGTAAGGAGCCAACTCTCTCTGACTTGATGGCCATTTTTCAGGCGCACATGGGGCAGCAGGAGGCTCGAGAGGCAAAGCAGAATGAGGCAACTGTGAGACAAGAACAACGTTTTAAAGCTCTTCAACACCAGTTTCAGCTTTTGCAGTTAGAAGTTCAGGCCCGGACATCTGTGGTGGCAAATCCACTTTCGGACGACTCTGATCCTCCAGATAGGGAGGTTCAATCATCCACTATGCACCCTCTGCCAGACCAAGCTGAGCCCATGATGACCACTCAAACAGGGGCCTCGGTAGGTCAGTCTTGCTCACAACATAAGCCCAGGTTGGAAAAATTAACTGATAATGATGACATTGAACATTTCCTCATTACATTTGAACGCATTGCTGTAGCATGCAGGTAGCAGAAAGCTGATTGGATTTTTCAGTTAATTCCATTACTAACTGGCAAAGCTAGAAGTGCATATGTTCATATGGACAGTGATGACTCCCTTGACTATGATCAGGTAAAATCAGCCATTCTTGCTAAATATGACATTAACCCTGAGACCTACAGGCAAAGATTCCGCTCCACAGAGGTGAACTCTAAAGAGAGCCCCAAGGAGTTGTATGCAAGGCTCAAGGAGCTTTATGGAAAGTGGGTCCAGCCTAAGGGTAAAACCATTCAGGAAATTTGCGAAGTGATGATACTAGAGCAGTATCTGAGAATGTTGTCTCCTGAGCTGCAGGTCTGGGTCCGAGAGCACGACCCAAATTCAGCCATGGAGGCTGCTAGACTGGCTGAGGTTTTTGTGGCTGCCCGAAAGAAGGGACAACCATGGAGTTATAACTCATGGAGAACTGCGAAGGATAATCGCAAACCAACACACGATCCAGGCACCGGGGTGGGTAAATTCCCCATGATGGAAAGCCAACCAGCTAACAGACCAGTAAAATCCTTAGGGAGGAAGCCAATCTGTTATCTTTGTGGAGTAGAAGGCCATACGAAACCTATGTGCCCTAAAAACTCAGTTAACATGACTCAGATGTGCTTTGTACCACGAACTCAGGAGGAACCTGAGCTCAAGAAGGTCCAGTCTATTAAAATGAAAAACATTGAAGTTAATGGGATAATGCTCAAGGCTCTGCTTGATTCCGGAAGTGATCAGACACTTGTGCACAGGAAGTTTGTACCTCCCTATATAATTAGCACGGAAGACACCATACCTATCTGTTGTGTACATGGGGATGAAAAGAGCTATTCAACAGCTGACATGTACACAAAAGTAGATGGGCAAACCTACCTGTTGAATATTGGGGTTGTCGATGGCTTACCTTTTCCTGCTGTGCTAGGGAGAGACATTCCAGTGCTGTTTGATTTGTTAGAGTCAGACCAACGGCGAAAATGTAATGCAGTTGTTACCAGAGCACAGGCAACGAAATCCAATGACTACTCTGAGACTCTATGTACCCTGCCTTTCTACAATGAGGAGTTGGAGCCAGCACCCGGGAAGTCTCGGAAAACTCGCAGACAGAGACGGCAGGAGAAGTTCCAACATACAGTGGTGAAACCACCAACCCATCCTGAACCAGAGTTACCCTTAGGATTTCAAATACCAGAGAACCTTATCGAAATGCAGAAAGCTGATCCATCTTTAGTGTCTCTCTTTCAGAAAGTAGAGGGAAAGGAGCCAGGAGCTGGGCAAGACTCCAACAGAGATGAGTATATTCTGCAAAATGGCATGCTCTACCGTCAACAAGGGTCAGTGTTGCAGTTAGTGGCTCCCCAAGCGACTAGACAGACCATACTCACCATGGGGCACTCTGTTCCCTGGGCTGGCCACCTGGGTAAGCACAAAACTACAGCACGCATCAAACGTCATTTTCACTGGCCTGGCTTAAGCAGAGAGGTAGCTGAATTCTGTAGAAGCTGCCCTCAGTGCCAAATAACATCAGCTAAAACTCCCTCCAAAGCTCCCCTCCGACCCTTACCCATCATTGGCACCCCATTTGAGCGCTTGGGAATGGATATTGTGGGTCCTGTTGAGAGGAGTAAATTAGGGAACCGGTACATGCTGGTCATAACAGACTATGCTACAAAATACCCTGAAGTTTTTCCACTTAAGTCTATAAAAGCAAAATCAGTGGCTTTCTGTTTGGTGCAGTTCTTTTCCAGAATGGGTCTCCCTTCTGAAATACTAACTGATCAGGGAACTAACTTTATGTCTACACTGCTAAAACAGGTGTACCAGTTACTCGGTATAAGGAGCTTGAGAACCACGCCGTATCACCCTCAAACAGATGGACTGACAGAACGCTTTAACCAGACCCTGAAGCAGATGCTCCGGAAATTTGTCAACGACAGTGGTACAGATTGGGATCAGTGGCTGCCTTATCTTCTCTTTGCCTACAGGGAAGTACCCCAAGCCTCCACTGGTTTTTCTCCCTTTGAACTTTTGTACGGGCATGAAGTACGAGGTCCTCTCTCGCTGCTGAGAGAGATTTGGGAGGGAGGCAAAGGGAAAGAGGAATCAATTAATATAATATCCCACGTTGTTCAGATGAGAGAGCGGCTGGAAAGGATGAGCGAACTCGCCCAATCACATATGGTGGAGGCCCAGCAACAGCAGAAGTCCTGGTATGACCGGTCAGCCCGGCAAAGATCTTTCAACCCGGGACAGAAGGTGCTAGTGCTTCTCCCCAGTGATGACAACAAACTCCTGGCAAAGTGGCAGGGGCCGTTTGCGGTATTAAAGAAACTTGGGCCCACCACATACCAGGTGGCAACCCCAGGGCGGCCGCGGTCAAGCAGGACACTTCACATAAATCTCCTGAAGGAGTGGGTGCAGCGACCTGTACAAAAAGTGATGCTTATTAGAAGTGTGCAAGAGGAGGAGGAAGTGGACGAACAGTACTTGCCTTCAGCTGGGGTTTCAGGGGACCACAACCTCAACCACCTCTCCGAAGAAAAGCAGCGTCAGGTGAGAGAAATCTGTAATTACGAAGTATTCCAGGAGAATCCTGGGAGGACCGATATGGTTGAACATGACATTATTGTTAAGGAGGGTGCTTCGGTGAGGAGACTTAGTTACAGGATTCCTGAACGCCTGCTGGCCTCACTGAAGAAGGAGATAGACCTAATGCTGTCCCTGGGGATCATTGAGTCTTCAAGAAGTGAGTGGTGTAACCCAGTGGTCCTGGTGCCAAAGAAGGACGGAAGCATGAGGTTCTGCATCGACTTCAGGTACCTGAATTCCATTTCTCAGTTTGATTCATATCCCACACCGAGAATTGATGAATTGTTGGAACGATTGGGGAAGGCAAAGTTCTTTACCACAATAGATCTGTGTAAAGGTTACTGGCAGGTTCCACTCACTGAGCGGTCCAGGTATTTGACAGCCTTCAGGACTCCATGGGGTCTCTTCCAGTTTACTGTCATGCCATTTGGTTTGCATGGGGCTCCAGCCACCTTCCAGAGGCTCATGGACCAGGTACTGTGTGGTTTCACTGATTTTGCAGCTGCATATCTGGATGACATTGTCATTTACAGTACCACCTGGGAGGACCACTTGGAACATCTGCAAGCTGTCTTGGATCGTCTCCATTCTGCCGGGCTGACCATAAATGCATCAAAGTGTGTCTTCGCTGCTGCAGAGACAGAGTACCTTGGTCACATCTTTGGAAATGGGGTGATAAGGCCACAGGTAAACAAGATCCAGGCCATAGAGTCATGTCCATTGCCACACACAAGGAAGCAACTTCGGTCTTTCTTGGGCATGGCAGGCTTCTATCACCGCTTCATCTCACAGTTCTCCAATAGAGCAGCTCTTCTCACAGACATGACAGGAGCTCGGTGTCCCAACCAGATCCAGTGGACGGAGGAGGCAGTGGCAGCTTTCCAGGACATCCAGCAGTCACTAAGTAAGGAACCAGTTCTGTATAGTCCAAACTTTGATGACGACTTTATTCTGCAAACAGATGCTTCCGATAGGGGTCTGGGGGCGGTGCTTCTCCAGGGACCACCAGATGACCGCCATCCAGTTGCCTATATCAGCCGTAAAATGTTCCCCAGAGAGGTGCGCTATTCAACAGTGGAAAAGGAGGCGCTGGCTATAAAGTGGGCTCTCGACTCCTTCCGTTATTACCTCCTGGGCAGAGAATTCACCCTTGAGACAGACCACAAAGCTCTTCAGTGGATGGAACGAATGAAGGACACTAATGGCCGGATTACTCGTTGGTATCTGGCATTACAACCTTTCCGCTTCATCATCCAGCACATCCCTGGCAAAGAGAACATAACCGCGGACTACCTCTCTCGCAGTACCAGCGAGAGTCCTGAAGGGGGGGGGTGTGTGATGGCCCAAGGCCACACAGGCAAGGCCGGGTAACGGCCAGCAATGGTAATACCAGCACACATGGGTTAAGCATGCAGGTTAAGTTATTTTTTGCAGTTAGCCACACCCCAAACAATTCATGATTTCAAAACACAGATCATATAGTTTATTTCAATTATAATATATATTTATTTGCTTTAGCCATACACTGTTTAAATGGAGTGCACACATTTTCACATTGTAGGGTTATGTAAACATTTTCTGTTCTATTAATTATTGTTTCTTTGTTACCATGTTGGAGAGAGATCTGTCCTGGGGGAAGAAAGGCGTGGCCAAGGGTGGAGGACTGTGATATCCTGTGGCCTGCCAATTAAGACATACCATGTGCTGGCATGTCAGAGGGGGGTTTTGGGTTTAGTTTGTGTTACTTTGTACTTGTGGTATTTGTCGTCCATTTTGTTTCCCCTTATGTGTAAATTGGTTTGGCCAAGCCACTATATATGTTCCATTGTGTCTCATTTAGGCAGGTCAGTTTGTTTA